>NC_134860.1:11799024-12137358 GCF_049852395.1 Peromyscus maniculatus bairdii
GCTCCGTGTAGACATAAAATGAAACCCTGGACTGAGATAGGGAGAGAAAGGAAGGAGGGAGAGACAGTGCCAAAGCCTCCTGCTTCTGGGTGACTGACTACATGACCTGGCAAAGGCAGACCTAGCTGGCAGAGGAGAGCCAGGAGTTGGCATTTCATTCTCTCGGGATCCGACTCAGATGGGATGGTTTGCACGCTTTTGCCAAACAGGCCAGTGCTGCAGATAGGGGCTGCCCAGTGCAGCTATGAGAACCCATACTTAGGAGGTAGAAGGGAAGAAGGAAGGGAGTGAAGTGACCAGAAAGGGCTGATGCTGTGTGTGCCAAGGAAGATTGTGGGGACCACCCGAAGGGTGATTCATGCAGCAGAGAGATGTGAGAGCCTTACAGAGTGGCAGCTCATCTGCCCTGTCCCCCTGTGAAGGAGTACTGACCTGCTAATGGCTGCAGGTGAGATCTCAGTGAACCCCTGGCTCTCTTTGGAGGTAGCTGCTCAGAGAACCTTGACATTTGGGAAAGAAGTAGTTGCCAGTAGACAGTGCACATGCTAGTCAATGGGAGCGGTGGCCTGCAGCCTAGGGAGGCGGGAATCTCAAACCTGGGCCAGTGTTGGGGCCTCTGCAAGGTCTGAGTGTGATATAGCCTGGGATTCTGCTGGTCATGAGCTCAGGGGTACTGTGTATGTGCTCAAGAGATGGCATGCCACTGAGACCAGGCTATAATGTGGTTGTGCGGAGGTCCCACATCTGGGGATACCTACATGGGTTAATGGCACAGTCTTCAGTGTGAGGCAGATAGGGCCCTGTTCTGGTAGTACCCATTGTGCCCATATGGTAGAGCTGCTTAGCCTCCAAGTCTTTCTGGACCAGGTTCCTATTAACAGAATGCTTATGTGCTACTCCTCAAATTTAGGCAGCTTTATTAGATTGGTTGGTGGATCAAGATCTGTCTGATGGGTAGACCTGAGTGAGTTTCCTACTTCATTACACAACTCATTCCCATGAATGATGGAATATAGAACAGCTCCTAATAGAAAGTACATTTTGTAACTTTTCCAGTGGGATGATCCCATATAGGGGTAGGGGGTCAGCTACCTAGTTGACCTACCTAGTAGGAGTTGAACTATAAACTTGTAGAGAATTAAATGAAGGAGTCAGATGTCTGTTTGTAGCATCTGATTTATTAATTTAGTTGCACATACATATTGAAAATTATATGTTATGTAAAATAGTATGTGAATTTAGAAATATTGCATCTTCCTCCTCCTTGCAGTGTATGGAACAGTTTTAGTCAAAGCCTTGCCTTTGTCATTACCAGAGTTAGCACATGCAACATCTAACCCAGTTTTCTTGGGGCTCAGAATCTCTCTTTCCACTGTGGTGGTTTGAGATCCAGCGCTCTCTGTAAAACTCTGTCCCTAGAGATTTCATCTAATCACAGTTCTCATTTACATAACATTAGGAGAGGGTTTTCCATTTATTCTGTAGGTGTGTACATTCATGATTTCCACAATGTAACTGCTTATGGTATTACATTTCCAAGTGATTTGTAAAAGGCTTATTTAGAGCAGCATCCCCAGCTTGTGATTCTAAGGCCAGATCTAGGAATAATTATTGAATAGAGGTTAAATATCTTCGCCTTCTCCTTTAATGGTTCTATCAGACAATCTCCTGAACACCCAAAAGTAGCATTGATTGAGGGTGTCTCAGGCTAATGTCTTTCTACCCAAATGGCACCTTGTTTGTTAAAATAAAGTAAATGAGAGAACCGAACATCAATTAGAGAGAGTACCAGGAGTTTGGGTAAGTTCTCTTATTCTTTCCTTAGAGGGGGGTATGGAAGTTATTTTGCCTCTGCTGGGTCAGGGAGAGCAGTAATGGCTCTATAGGCAATTGTTGAATTGAATAAATAAGTACATCTAATGTTTTCCTGGGTGCTTGCATCTGGCACTATGCCCAGCACACAGTAGGTGCGTTTTCTGGCCCATGGGAGGTGCTATAGTAGTCCACATTTTTCCCTTTGCATAAGTCTCACTGTACCTTTCCATTGAAGAAGTGGCCCACAGGGTGCTTTAGACCATCAGGCCCCTTAGAATCAAGACCCTTTGACATGTTTCTCCACAGTGGGACTCAGGATCTCCACGGGCCAGCCCAGCTTGCTGTCTTTGTTTTCCTTGTCTCAGCCATCTGCTTTCATCTTCATAGATGCACCTTTTCATTATCCATCAGGCACATGCTGTTCCCTCTGATAAGAACATTGCCTCCTTACCTCTTCATCCTCTTCAGCTCTTCCCCAAGTCTCTGGTTCCCATTCTTATGGAGGCTCCCCTCATCCTTAGATGAGGTCATCCACCTCTCCCCATGTTATGATCTCATAGGGCCAATTGTTCTTCTTCTTCCAAGTATTTATTCTGGTTGTAGGTTAGCATGCGCTTGGGTGCTTATTTAATTGATGTATGTGTCCCCCACTCTACTGTAAGTTCCACAAGGACAGGGGCATATTCTGCCTTCACAGCAATGCTCTCTAGGACAAGCATGGTTTTGAACATGTAGCAGGTACTCACTATAATGCCTACTGATTGTGCAGCTGGGTTATGGGTGCCTACACATTAAGACATGCAGTAGGTCTTGTGCAAGGATGCATGCCTCTAATCTCAACACTCTGGAGGCTGCAGGAGGATGATTGCAAGTTCAAGTCTGGTCTGGAAAACACAGTGAGACTGTCTCAAAAGTCAAAAGAACAAAAAATAACTTAAAAAAAAAAGAACAAAGAAGTGCAACGGAGGATAAGGGGTGTCATTCATAAAATCTAGGCCTATTTCCTATGTCTGGGTCCCGGTTACACAGATGTTAATTTCTGTCTTTTTGCATGAGATGGGCTCAGGAAGGGAAGTCACATGGTTGACCAGAAACTCTATAGCTTGAGAGATCATCTCCATACAAGGTGCTGATTTTGTCTCAGGAGGGGATGAGTTAGGCCACACAGTTTAATCAGGTTTTAATATTCTTGGGTTAAAAGAAGAGTTACTTAAAACAAATCTCTGTAGTGAGAGTTGAAATTGTGGGCCAATGAGAAACCAGGAGCAGTGAAAGCATAGAGGCTGCTGGTCCAGAGAGCTCTCATGTCAAGGTAGACCCGACTGAGGCTGAAATCTCCAGAAACCAGCTCCAGAGCTGTGCAGATGAGGAGGAGTTCCCTCCCGGTGCTGCTGCCTGGCCTGGTGTGCATTTTGGCATCCATCAGGCCCTCCCTCCCTCTCTCCATCTCTCCTTCCCTTTGGGTCCCAGTCCTCCAGGTCAGTAGTCTCCTTTATTCACTCCCTATTTTTTTATTCCTTCTTTTCCATTCTTCCTGATTGCACCTCCTAAATAAATTGGTCCTAAGTATGCTTCTGAGGGTGTCCAACCTGAGAAGGAGAGCAAGCATAGGGCCCTCAGAACTCCTAGCTAGAACTCTTGCCACCCTTGTTCATTTATTCAGCGTTCACTAGTGCAGTATACATCATGTGCCTGGCTAGCTTTTGTGCGTATCAATATCAACAAATGTAGACAGGTTCCTGCTTTAGCTGGCCCTGATGGCACATACCTTTAATCCCAGCACTTGGGAGGCAGAGCCAGAAGATCTCTGTGTGTTCAAGGCCAGCCTGGTCTACACAGAGAGATCTAGGACAGGCACCAAAACTACACAGAGAAACCCTGTCTTGAAAAAACAAATAAACAAACAAACAGAAAGGTTCCTGCTCTCTTGGGACTTCCTGACTAACAGGGATGATGGAATGAACCAGAGATTTCCATTAAAAGGGGCTTCACACAACCACATTGCATTATGGAGAAAGAGAAGAGCTGTGGTTCCATGAGAGAGTGAATGTGAGGAGATTGACCCAACCTGGATAGTCAGGGATGCTCAACAGAGGAAAAGAGCCTTAGGTTAGAACTCAGGTCAAGGAAAACCATGTGCTGAGGCCCCACCCAGGCTCAGGGATATTGACAGAGAAGCTGAAAGAGTCAAGGTATCTGGACCACAGTTAGGAAGGGCAAGAATGATCATGGCTAATGGTATGGATGGAGGCTAAGTCTGCTGGATCTTGTAGACTATGTTGAGAACTGTTGTTATTTAAGAAGAAAGGAAAGCCACAGCTTGGTGGCAAACAGAGTAATGACATTAGCAAAACTGTTTGCTAGTCATTGAAGGAGAAGGTGAGCCCAGTACTGGAGAACCTGGCCCATCTTAGAACCTTAGAGGTGAGTCTTAGAGAACAATAGGAGGCAATGTACTCCACTTATATATTCTTGACTTAATCTTTGATGCCTCCTAGGAGCCTACTGCATAGTGGTTTTTTTTAAAAGGCTTCTTTCTTCCTTTACCAATAGACTAGAATTGTCTACCTTCTGTGAACATTCTCAACTCTATAAAAAGCTCTGTAGAACCCTTACTACCTTATTGGAGACTTCTTAAGGCCAGGCCAATACTCTACTCCTCTAGTGGCCTTAGAGCTGCAGAACCACCACCTTCTGGCTGGTGCTGATTGAACTTGGTCTTCTGTATGGTTCCACCCCAGCTTAAAGGCTGAGGGCAGTGCTCCAGCTCTGAGGGAAGCATCCAGCATCTTGGGATGCTTCGTGACATCTCCTTTGAAGCTCTGTCTTTGCAGAGCAGATGGGCCTCAAGCCCTAGGGGCTCATTATTGCTGTGTGGTTTGAAAGCCCTTGGAGACAGCTGCCAGGTCCCCATATGCATAGCAACAAACCGTTTCAGTGAGCTACAGTCTTCTGCAAGAGGCATCATGTGGCCCTGGATAAGTAGCTCAGGTGACCTAAGGCTCCATTTCTTCTTGGTTACAAGCTGCTGCCACCTTCCCCATGATGGTGGGCTGGAATAGCCTCCTTTCCTTGGCTGCCCAATGGGAACCAGGTCCTGCCATCTGCCCATTTATGTTAGCTATGTGATTTCTTAGCAGCCTGACTTATAGAGAAGGCTTCGCGGTTGGGGAAGATGGGACTAGGAATTTCCAAGCAGGCTTTAGGAGTTCTGGCTTCTGGAGCCCAAACCTGGGACTCAGGTCACTGGGGTTGGTTCTAAGATGAGTATTTCTGAAAGACATATCTTCTTGCTTTTACTGCTCCTGAGAAGTCAGACGAGCCCAGGGATGTGGCCAAATGAGCATTTTCCTACATGGATAGGAATTTGTCTTTGTCTAAGAACACATCCTGACCTTCCTTAATTCATTTGGATCCTCTGGTCTTCCATACTGTCATTGATATAACCGGAAGAACACCTGGTTATCACTCCAAGGCTGGGCAGGACACACTGACTGTCACTTAACAGTGCAGACTTTGGATTTGCACGGTCACTGGCTGGCAGGGAAGTGGGATCTTGACTTAGTTTACTTAAGTTGCCAAAAAGAGACTCCTAGTCCAAGAAGCTTTTAACAGCAGAAATTTATTTTCTCCATTTTGGAAACTGGAAGTTGGATCCTAGGGTGTCAACAAGGTGGGTTTCTGGTGAAGAGTTTTCATAGATTGCTGCCTTCTTGACATTGGATCCATGGGAGAAAGAGTGAGGGGTAAGAGGGGGAGGGAGGGAGGGAGGGAGGGAGGGAGGGAGGGAGGGAGAGAGAGAGAGAGAGAGAGAGAGAGAGAGAGAGAGAGAGAGAGAGAGAGAGAGATGACCTCCAAAGGGCCCTGTCTCGGAATAATTGAACATGCAGGGCAATGAAAACCCACTCTATAGTTAGAGAGCTTCTCTTGTTTTAACTCGAGTTTGACAATAATAAAGAACACACTTATGTCCAGGTATTTATTATTGTGATGAGAGAGTGAGACAAACTGTCTGCAAACATAATTTGCACCAATAACCACATAGTAGTTTTCACGAGCCTGCCGGGTGACCAAGTGATTTTGCTTGTCTGGTTTTGTTTGGTCTTGGGCCCCCACTCATGTCTGTGGTTGTATGGAGGGTTAGCTGGATTGGGTGTCTTCTTGGGTTGCCCTTCCATGTGGGCCTCACTCTACCTCAGGCTAGCTTAAGCTAGTTCTCATGGAGGTGACAGAATTTCAATAGAATGGCTGGGCATGTGCAGAGGCTCTTTGACATCTAGGTTTGGAGTTGGCACACACATGTCATCACTTCTGCCTTATTCTGCTTAGCAAAGGAAGTCTCAAAAATCTGCCCAATGTCAAGGATGAACTTTAGGCTTCATCTCCTAATGGCAGGGGCTGTAAAGTTGCACATCAGAGAGCATGGGTACTAGAGGGAGAGGAGAAACTGGGCCATCTGTGTAGGGAGTCTTTTCCACTATTTCATAGTCTTATTGCTAGGCTCAAATGAGATTGCTTATGCTATTGCAGTGCTTGGTAAGTTAGAATATCATGGTCAGTTACAGCTACAATTATGCCATTATGAGGTCAGTGAGTTTTCAGCACCAGACATGGGAAGAGCCACTTAGGAGTCAGGGCTAAGGTGAGAAACACAGTTGACAGCATCCCTGAGCCTTTGCAGACCACACCCCTCCTCCTGCCGTACTCATGAGAGGAGCTGTGTGCAAGTGAGGGCCCCTCCTTAAGAGGGGAAATTGGTTCTGATCTCTGCCGAGAGTTGTAAGACCAGTGCAAGTGTTCATCCCCAGGTACAAGTCCTCTGATGAGAGCTGCGACCCAACATAGTCTCAGACCATCCCACACTGGCTTTAGGGGAGGCCCCTTGCCCTTGCCCCATCTTTGTTTCTTAGGGTACCCATTCTGGCCCTTGCCTGCCAGGTGCCCCAGACCCACTGTAGGAGACAGGAACTCCTTCTTATCTCCTCATCAGTTGCTCTGTCACACCCTTGGTTATCCAACAATGTTCTCACATCTGCCTTAGATAATAGCCTTTCTGGCTCTTTCTCTGTGTTCTAAGAAAGCAGCTGTTGTGGTAATGATCAGTCCGTGAGTTCCTGGAGTCTAGACTAGGCCTAAAGACAGAGATTCAGTTTTATGAATTTCTTTGTGGTTCATGCACTCCTTTATTAAGGATAAATCTTAGTCAGGAGGTCTGTTTGTACAAAACAGCAAGGTGGAGGCACTTTGGCGATTCTCTCTCTCTCTCTCTCTCTCTCTCTCTCTCTCTCTCTCTCTCTCTCTCTCTCTCTCTCTCTCTCCATAGGCACGCATGTGCAGGGGTAGGAGGGCATGGGACAGAACTTCCCCATGCCCCTTGCTCTAAGTAGCCTCTGAAGAAGGTCTTTGGATTTCACCATTGTGGTTTGGAAATTACTAAAGTGGGGAGTTTAGACAGGGAGATGTCCAGTCGGACAGCTTTCCCAGATACCATTCAACTAAACTGGGTCTTTGCTTTTCCACTTTTTCTTTTTAATAAGCTCTTTATTATTACATAAGCAATACATATTCACTGTAAAAATGAGAAAATATGCATATGCAAAAGAATAAAGGTCATTCATGATGCCCCTACTAGAGACAGCTACAGTAAATATATCGGCATGGATCTTTGCAGCTCAGAGTAAACATCTTTTGATATCATTCAATATTTTACAGCATTAATTAGGTGCCTGCTTGGCGGTGCATTGTATAGAAGGCCATGATTTATTTAATTACTAATTTGTGTTTGAACATTTGTGTTGGGGTTCATCTGTGCACCTCAGTATTTGGATATATTTGTAATGATATATATTTCCTTACAAGAAATTTCTACTATGAAGGGGATTCATTGCCTATTAAAATGTTTTGAATTATGGAGTAGATATATATACACACACACACAGGAGTTTTATATAATTTACATGAATAGTTAAAACACATCCTGGGACATACGTGTAGACTTATTTCTTCACAGTCTCAGTCATCTGCATCTGTCACTTTTCTTTTGTTTTAGCTCCAAAGAGTCTTACTCTCTGATCTACAACCATCCTTCACTCCATGTTCTCTACACTCTCTACATCCCATGTAATTCTAGAGTTTTCTTTGTTTTGTAATCTCTATGGTTTGTTCCATTAGCATTTACTCGTATTTAGCATATTCATTTAATTTATGATCATGAGTTAATATGTTCAAAAACTATCAGGCCAAAACATACAGAGAGTTTCCAAACTCTGGTCTGTTTTGCATCTCTCAAATAATTCATTTTGGGGATTCCTAGATTTTTTCTAGGAATATATAGATGTAAATTTATGTTCTTTGACCTTTTATGCTAATGGGGTGTGTGTTATCCTATCCTATCCTAGTTGGCTATTACTGTGATAAAACCCTATGACCAAAAACAGCATGAGGAGGAACGGGTTTGCTTGGCTTGTGTGTCTGATTGCAGTCCACCATTCAAGGAAGTCAGGCAGGAATTCAAGCAGGATCAGAGATGAAGAGCCATACTTACTGCCTTGCTTGCTGTGGCTTGCTCAGCCTGCTTTCTTGTACAGCCAGGACCGCCTGCCCAAGGGTGGCACTATCCGCAGTAGGCTGGGCCCTCCTGCATCAATCCTTAATCAAGAAAATGACTCACAAGCATGCCCACAGGTCAGTCTGGTGGAGGTAGTTCCTGAGCTGAGGCTCTTCGCAGGTAGGTCTAGGTTTATGTGAAGTTGGCAAAACTAACAGCATCTACTTATTCAGATTTTGCTTTTTCATTCTGTTTTTAGATTAGTTTATGAAGGGTTTGTCTATCCTTTTAATCGGCTGCAGATTATTTGTTTGCATGGTTGTGCCATAATCTTTTAAAGCAGCTCTCCAATGACAACATTTAGATTCCATTCAATATTTTGCTTTTAAAAAACTGAGGTGCATAGAATAACCTTGCAATTAGGTCAGTTAGCTTGCAGTTTTGAAAGTATCTCCATAGGATGAGTTTCTAAAAATGGAATTGCAGCGTAAAAGGATGTTTGCATTGGTAGCTTTGATAGACACTGCAAAGTTCCTTTCCAAAATGGCTGCGCTAGCTTTCCTCCAGCCTGCAGAGTGGAAGTGTGCCCGCTTCTCCATAGTTTTGTCAACAGAATTGTTAAATAACTTTAAGACTTTTGCCAATCTGAGGCATAAAAATAGTAGGAAAGCATAGCTTTAATTTGCATCTTTCCTCCAAGTGACACGAAGCAGCTTTGCACATGCTCAGGAGCCCCTGTGTTCCGCTTTCTGTCAGCCATGTGTTCCTGCATGTTGCCCATTTTTCTGTTGCTTTCATGAAGATGTGGGTAGCAAGGATTTTTTTTTTTTGAGACAGGGTTTCTCTGTGTAGTTTTGGTGCCTGTCCTAGATCTCGGTCTGTAGACCAGGCTGGCCTCGAACTCACAGAGACCCACCTGGTTCTACCTTGTAGCAAGGATTTTTATCTCTTGATCATTGGTGTAGTTAAAAATATTGAACTCAATTTGTTTTATTTTATTTTGTTTTTTTTTCATGAAAATATTTTTATTTATGTATAGTAAAATTATTGATCTCTTCTTTTATGGTGTCTGAGCTTTAGTCATAGGAAAACAACAATATGTACCCAGTTTATGATGATTTAATTTTTTTTGTAGGTAATCACAGTTCTGTTGAAAACATTTAAATCTAAAATTGATGGTCTGGAGACATGAATTAGAGGTTGAGAGCACTGGCTGCTCTTCCAGAGGACCAGGGCTCAATTCCTAGTTCTCACATGATCCCTCACAACTGGCTGTAACTCCAGTTCCAGCTGATCTGATATCCTCTTCTGCACATATATGGATACATACCCACATGCAAGCATACCTGTATACATAAAAAGAAAATCTAAAATTGATTTATAATTTCCATATATATATAATTATTTCATTCTTTATTTAATATTTCATCTTTGCCTCGCTGATTTTTGATATAATTTTGTAATACACCAAAATTTTATTTTATTAGACAGATACTTTAAATATACTGACTCATTTTGGTCTAACTTTGAGTATTTTAATACTTCATATGATTAGATTTCCTGTACCACCTCTTTTTTTTCCTGTACCATTATTTTTTATTTTCCTCTATAGCTTTTTCTACCCTTTGAACCTTAAAAGTAATCATCTAACACTCCAAATCGGTCTATTGGTATTTTATTGGGGATATATAAATCAATTTAGGGAAAGCCAAAAGTCCCTATGACGTTGAGTATTACTTAAGTAAGAGAGCATATTTCCATGTTTTCCCACCTTCCCTGCTCAGACTTCCTGTGTATAGGTTTACATGTGTCTAAGCCAGTTTATCCCTAGGTATTTAGCTTGCTGTGTTTTTGAATTGTCTTTTTTTCCTTTACATTGAACCTTTAAAAATTAGTCTTCTTTTGTCTATGTAAGTACCGACTCTCCTCTTTCTCTCTGCATGTAAGAGGCTGGAGGTTAACACGAGTGTCTTCCTGGTCTCTACCTTGTTTCTGAAGACAGGCTTCTTCACTGGTCCCAGAGCTGACTGACTCAGCTAGGTAGGTTGGTAGGAAGCTCCAGCCATTTCCTGTCTCTGCATTCCTAGTGCGAGGGTTGCAGGTGCGCCCCAGCACATCTGGGTTTTTAACGTGGGTTCCGGGATGTGAACTCTGGCCCTCATGCAGCAAACTCTTTCCTGACTGAGCCCTCTCCTCCGCCAATTCCTGCATGTTGATTTTGTATCACACTCTCACTAAGCTTTCAATTTCGTTCTTACAAGAAGTAAATTGACATTTCCTCATTTATTTCTGAGTGTTCTTACACAGAGTGAGCCACAGTTACACATTATAAAACATACTGACTCGTCATTAAATAAGCAAATGTTCAAATTGTATAAAATAATTAAATACTACTCACATAACACCTGCCACACTTTTGAGCACACTGACTTTCTAGTATATTTTGCCAGCTGAGAAGTTTTTGCGTTTCATTCTAAAAGCTCTTGTATCTAAATATCAGAAAAAGAGACCTTTCTTATAAAGTGTAACTGCCAAGCATTCTCCCATCACCATTCATAAACGTGTTGACCTGACATCAGGATCCCTGGATGTGAGTTGCTGTGGAGCCCCATGTGGCTAAAGCTTACACGCACACAGGTTGTAGAACATTATTTTAAGGTGTGTTACTTTTGTTTATGTTACATTTGTTTGACTCTGTAAAGCTGTGTTAACTGTGCTTGTCTAAAACACCTGATGGTCTAATAAAGAACTGAACGGCCAATAGCAAGGCAGGAGAAAGGATAGGTGGGGCTGGCAGGCAGAGAGAATAAAAAGAAGAGAAATCTGGGGAAGAGGGAAGTAGACAGAGAAGGAAGAGGACTCCAGGGGCAGCCCCCCAGCTATGTAGCAAGCCAGGAAGTAAGAGTAAGATTTACAGAAGAGAATAGGAAAAGCCCAAAGGCAAAATGTAGCTGGGATCATTTAAGTTAAGAAAAGCTGACAAGAAACAAGCCAAGCTAAGGCTTGGCATTTATAAGTAATAATAAGCCTCCATGTGTGATTTATTTTAGAGCTGGGTGGCAGGGCCCCCAAAAGAGCAGGAACAACCACCAACCAACACACTTGGTTTTCCGTGAGTGCACAGATTCTGTCACTTCTCCACTGTCAGCCAGGCTTGACAGAGGCGGAGCAGCAGATGATCTGAGAGTGCATTCTCTGGCAGGTGCTTAACATGCACAAATATAATCATGTTCATAGTGGGGGGGGGTGTCGCCTTTTAAAGAGAAGGAACAGATAACATGGGCATGCTGTTAAACAAAGGCTGATGACAGCTTCTGGGGGCTTAAGTGATGATGAGCAAAAGGGCAGAAGCTAAGGATTGGCTTGTAGGAGGGAAAAAAAGTGTTTCCAGAAAGTAACTGTGTGTTTCTTAGAGATTTGAACAAGCTAGACTCATGAATGGGATTTGGTTCCAAAGGTAGAATCCAAGCCCTATAACCATTCCTATCAATAGTCTAGACCCTTGGGAAATGCATGACCTCTAGAGTCACTCCAGTTATTTCTGGTCAGGTTCCCATGCATAGAGAGTGTGTGGATTGTTCTTAGCGTCACTGAGATAATCTCTGTCTTGTGTAGAAACTAAGTATGTCTGTGCTTGGTTTGCTCGCTGCCCCAGTTCCCCAGGATCACATCAAGCCAGGCTTTTCCTGGGCCATCCAGTATCCCTCTCTGCCCTTGTTCTTTTTATTCAGGGAACGATGAGTTTAAGAATTTTTATTATGTGGGGGTCAAATGTTGGGTCAAATCTAACCGGGCAGAATTTGATATGAATCAGTGTAATGTGTGAGAGGTAACTCCACGTTTCAGGGATCGAATCTCCTGTGGTAGGAGAGGGATAATGAAGCATCAGGTAACTTACCATGCTCCTGTGGGGCAGGCTAATTGCCCATACATGCTTAGCATTTCCTGGTGGCATTGTGCTCAGGATCTATTGCCAACACAACTTTACTTCTTATTCTGCCTTTTACCAGTGGGTGGCTTTGGGATCAGGTTGCTTAACTTTCTTGAACCCCAACTTCCAATCTGTAAAATAAGGATGCTTTAGTGGTACCAGGCTCATGATCAAGAATGAGGCAATGTATGTCATATGCTTCACATAAGGCTTCTCATACAGAGGCTGCCTTTTCTTATGTCTTCAATCTTGTACGAGTTCTGTGAGGGAGGTAAACTACTACTTTCATTTTACAGAAAAAGAAAGTGAGTCCTAGAAAAGAGAGAAAGTTTAAAAAAAATCCAAATCTATCGGGCTCTTTGAACTTTCCAGTGTGTCCTAGTGTCTTAGTTAAGGTTATTATTGCCATGAGGAGACACCATGACCAAGGCAACTCTTTTTTTTTTTTTTTTTTTTTTTTTTTTGGTTTTTCGAGACAGGGTTTCTCTGTGTAGCTTTGCACCTTTCCTGGAGCTCACTTGGTAGCCCAGGCTGGTCTCGAACTCACAGAGATCTGCCTGGCTCTGCCTCCGGAGTGCTGGGATTAAAGGCGTGAGCCACCACCGCCTGACTCAAGGCAACTCTTCTAAAAGAAAACATTTAATTAGGAGCTTGCTTTTAAGAAGCTTGGTCCTTGATCGTCATGGCAGGAAGCAGACAGGCATGGTGCTGGAGCAGTAGCTGAGGGTTTAACATCCTGATCAGCATGCAGCAGACATAGAGGGAGATGCTGGGCCTGAGGAGGGCTTTTGAAACTTCAAAGCCTAGCCCCAGTGACACACCTCCTCCAACAAAGCCACACTTCCTCACCCTTCCCAAACAGTCCCACTAACTGGGGACCAAGAGACCTTGGGGGTCTCTCTCAATCTAAGCCACCACACCTAGTCTCCCATATTATTATCATTCTGAAATATTGTAATATGTAGTATTATTTATATGATGAACAGGTTGAGTCTTCAGTGTCATGAGCAAAGAGCTAATACAGCTTCAGGCTACATGAACCCACAATACTCTGTGTTCCTGTCTCCCATCCTATGGTGCTTTCAAACACTGAGTCTGCCTCAGGAGAGAGGAGGCCTTTGCCATTAGCTAGAAATTGCCACAGACCCTTTCCCTCCGGGATTGAGTACGGGCCATGGTCCTAAACCTCCCTTTCCTTGAAGTCATTTTGTTTCCAGGTCTTTTTGCACAACCCTGCCTGCCTTTGTCCCAGGAAGAGACACTCTGGATTACTTAACAGGCCTCCTTAATTTAGAATATTAGGTCTCAGGAGTTTGGGTGCCTTCTTTCTTGAGGCACTTGGCATGGCTTTGCAAAGTTTCCAGAGAAGTGAGTGTATTGAATCTCAGGCAGTGGCTGCTTCTTTGTCCTACTTTTTTTTTGAATAAGATGGACACTCAAGTGACCTTGGTGAGGGGGTTGCAGGAATCATTGTCTCTGTTAAAATAAGTATGGGACTTCGCTTTGTATGCCTATGAA
Source organism: Peromyscus maniculatus bairdii (assembly GCF_049852395.1). Taxonomy (NCBI): domain Eukaryota; kingdom Metazoa; phylum Chordata; class Mammalia; order Rodentia; family Cricetidae; genus Peromyscus; species Peromyscus maniculatus. The sequence goes on from NC_134860.1 coordinate 11,812,836, forward strand.
CTTGAAGTGAACGCAGATTAGAGCGCTGGATTTGTGACCTCTGATCTTGGAGCTTTGAAAAGTCTGGCTTTTTCTGGGGACATCTGTGTCTCCTCAAAGTGAGAAAGATGGAAATGTGCTCATTTTGATGTGAGGATGGTAAACTTTAGGTCACAGACAGCAGAGTAAAAAGCAGAAGGCCATAGAAAGAATGCAGCGCACATCAGCACACGGGCTGTTTCTAATGAGTACAGAGCAACTGTTAGTTCTCTCCTGGGAACTTCTAGTTGGCCAGAGAACAACAGCTCAGATACCTTCATCAGCATAGTTCACGCCTAAGTTCTCACTGGCCCCCAAGAACAGAGGCTTGATACTGCAGCAAGCTCCCAGCTTGTGGTTTTGTGGCTGTTTCTATCTAATTACACATGTAATTCCATTTCCCAGTCTTGATTAAAAGTCATTTTTCTCCCTGGAAACCACATCTCCAAGTGCTTTTGCTGTGCCGTGGAGGGCATCAGAGTGGTGTGCATGAGAATGAGAGGCCACGGGGACCTGGTTGGTCCAAAATTACCCACGAAATCATTTCCTGCAATCATTGCTGGCTTCTAATTAACCCAGAGCATCTTTGATTTCCTTAATTCTTAAAGTTTTTTCATAACAATTTGAAAACACAGAGAGAGGGGCAGCTTAGGAATTCTGTTTAGACTGGGTAATGTAGCAGTGCTCCCCCCAAAGTCCTAATTAGCCATGAAATTGTACACACCACCCTGTTAGTAACAAGTCCCTTAATATTCCCATTCACTGGGAGTAATTGCGTCATTTCTCAGGGCTGCCGCTCTGTCCCAGGAAGGGGCCAACACTATTAATCACCTAATGCAGAATAAGTGATTTCCAGCTTATGTTTTAATAAAAGGCAATTGGTTTGGGCCTTGAAAGCAGGAGTTGGCAGAGCTCCACCCTTGCGGATTACTCTTTTGTCTCTTGCCAGGCTCCCCTCTCTCATCAGGGTCCCGGGAACTTGGGGAGCTGAGTCATTTACTTGAATGAGTTTCCTGCTGGGGCGCTGCCTTTGGTGATCAACTCAAGTTTGGTATTTTCAGTAACCGAGACTGAGATTTCAATGAGCTTAACTAAGATTAATTGATTCGGAGTATGAGCAGCTAATTATTTTCAATGTACTCATTCGTTTGGATGCTCAGAGAAACAGTACCAAGCTGAGGCTGCACAATCACTGTTTCTGCAGCGTTGGGAGAGGCCCTTGTTGTTGGGCAGACCTGGGTGGAATTCCCACTGGGTCCCTTGGTAAGCATGTGATCTCAGCAACTATTAGATCTCTCTGAACCTCTGTTGTCCTATTGATGAAGAGTTTAACCATTCAAACCACTTACTGATGTAAATAAATTGTTTAGAAGTGATTGGTGACTGGGAAATTTTATGAGGATCCTTGTGATAAGATGAGAAAAACTTGACTGTGTCACTTGTCAAGAGACTTAATTCTTATGGATGTCATAGGGAGATTAATCTAGGCAGATAAAGGCGAACTTATGGTTTAATTATTGTATGTGATTTTCATCAAACCAACTCTTTGGGGGGAATAGATTTTGAACAAAGAGAGAATTTGTAATTGTCTATGTGATGTAGTCATGGTGACTACAAACCAGAACTTAGCCATAGGTCTCTGTGTGCCTCAAGAGCTAGTGAGAATGTCTGAGCACCCCTGCTCGTATCCCACAGTAACAGCACCGTTCCTATCAATGAGCAATCACAAACCTTTCATGAGGTGGCTAGACTTCCCTCCAGCTTGGCAGGGTGTTTTGCAGTCTTTTGGGCCAGCATTCCTCCCACCACCCTGCTCTCTCTTCTCTGATGCTGATCCTTTCCCTCCCAGGTCGTCTCTGGAGCTCCATACCCTCACTTTTCCTTTACAGCAGAGGCTGTATTCTGTTTCCTCGAAATAATTGGGCCAATCAACACCCAGTCTTATGCCGTTCATTTGTTGCCATAAGAAGTTGTCGAAGCCAGGTGTTAGTGGTGCCCGCCTTTAATCCCAGCCAGCACTGGGGAGGCAGAGCCGGGCGAATCTCTGTGAGTTCAAGGCTAGCCTGATCTACAGAGTGAGATCCAGGACAGGCTCCAAAACTACACAGAAAAACTCAGTCTCGAAAAACCAAAAAAAAAAAAAAAAAAGTTGTTGAATATGTCGAATATCCTCAGCAGGTAATCCTCTTCATAAGAAAAATTCTGGTCTCACTTGTCAAGGCAATTTCCCCCACACCATTACTCTATTGATCTCCATATCATCGGTTCATTTTTCTCGGCAACCACTGCTACACAGTGTGTGGATATGGAGCCTACAGTTCCTAGACCTCTGCTCACCAGTGACGGCAGTGGTTGGAAGTGACGTTTCCAGAGGCAGAAAGTCAAGGTTTGAGTCCCAGCTCTTTCATCAACAGCTGCAATTTTTGGCACGCTTCTTTGCTTCCATGCTCTGGTTTTCTCCTGTGGAGGATAACAACATGTGCTGAATGGGGCTGCTGTGTGGATTAAGAGAGTTAGTACACATCCGGCTCCAACAGCAGTCTCTGGTACCTGATAAGCTTGGCTCACTTTGTCTGCCTATAACCCACTTTCACTGGTCTGTGGGCTCCATGGGGACAAGGATTAGTATGCTTCTGCATTCTCAGTGTCCATGGGTGGTGGGACCTGCCCATGGCATTTGCCCCAATATGTGATAGATTTTTGTGCCTGTGTCTGGCACTGAGGTGGCACCTAAAGATGTTCTTGTTTTGGCCCAGGATTTATTGCTGCAGCATTCTCTCCGGCGGTCAAAATAGCATTCATTCTAGTACATGTGAGATCACTTATGACGATAAGCTGCCAAGTTCTACTCAAGAACGTGGGGCTTTGACTTCCCTTTAGAAGAGAAATGTGACTATATGAGGCCCCTGGAAGCCTGGAAATCACCAACCTGCTTGTCTTGTCCCCTCTGCTGCTCACACATCCCGAAGAGCTGGGGATTCTGTGTGGTTGTGGGTTGCCTCTAATAGCTATTTTTGCAATTAGATTCTCCTGTTTTGAATAAGGTTGCTCTTGGGAGGTAAGGTCTCAGAACCCCTGGGAAGACTGACTTTGAAATTTACTCTCCATGCCGCAGAGAAGAATAAGAGCAGACGGAGTTGCTTTTCCGAATACCCGGTTGTCCTTTTGTAAACAAACGGGGTCTCTTCTTTGGATCCTCAAGGTTTCCAGCCTTCCCTCCTCTGCAGATGTAACCACTGTCAAGTCCACTTGCTGATGTGTTGACGCCACTTAGGTCAAGGCTGTTTTTGAAGTGTATGTGCTCTGATCAGCAAGTAGGGGACAGAGGCAGGTTGCGGGAGGCCTTGCCTGGGAATGAAGACAGACAGACGCTGCAGGGGAATGCTATTGATTCCCTTGCTCTTTCACCCAGCAGACATGGATATGACACTTACTATGTAACTAGTGCCTGTTAGTCATAGTGGGCAGAGAATCCGACATGGCTTCGCTCCTCTCTGTTCTTGCAAATCCTGCTGTCAGGAGCAGTGTTTCTGTCCTTCCTAGGCTGGAGGTAGATATAAACTGGTATTATATATAATGTGGAATTTACTTTCTCACATTTCAATGCACATTGTAGTATTGGTGAAATTATTAAGGCCACTCCACATAGTTAAAAGGGAGGTTTATTTAATGGCGTAACTTACAAATGAAGGGATAGGTAGGTCACAGGGTCTGGGAAGGACCTAGCGCAGTCTGGTGGTGTTCTCTGGAGAACTCTGCTCGGTCCACCTCCAGTGTCCAGCGTCTGGGAACCAAGAGAGGGCGGTGCATCCACATCTCAGGTCTTCAGGGCCCTCTCTTGGCCCCACCTTGTAGGCATGATAGTTACTGAAGCCTCAGTGGGGGTTGGAACTTCCAGACCAAAGCTGGAATGGCTACCCACTACATTGTAGATAATAGTTATTGAGTCTCCCAATAATCATACAAAGTAGTTTTGTTTTCATTTTCCATTGACATGTATCAGTCACATTACATGGAGCTATGTCACCTTGTAGGTAAAGATCTCACTGTCTGAAGCCCTGGAAAGGGCCACTTTCTGTGACTTGGTGAAATTCACCATAAGAGGCAGCAACATTTGGGAAGCAGAAATGGGGCATGTGAGAAGTTGTTTTTCTAAGAGTGGCCGGAACTCTGGGAGTTAGATTGTTTATGACGTAGTGTGCAGTTCCAGAGTGGGTTTTACTGAGTTCAGTTGAGCTGAGTTTGTGAGAGAGCAAATTGATGCTCTAGCCAGATGCAGACTGAGATAGGTCACCTATAGCCTGCAGCCTGCCCACCTGTGCCCTCACCTGCGCCCTTGCCTCTGGAGCCCATCCTGCAGTAATGAGAGCTGCCTGGAGGGGCCTGAGGCAAGAGGCCTGCAGGAGAGCTGCTGGCTGGGCCCAGGGGAGATGCTCCCAGCGGCGTGGGGTGGGGGTGGGGGAGGGGGGTGGGGGGAGGAGCAGGATGCTCCCCACTCCAATGTCCTTGGCTCCCTGCTTCCCTCCTCAAGGTTTGGCCCTGCCTCCTCACCATTAAGAAGTTCCCACTTCATGATGTAATTATGCTACTGGGATGCAAAGGGACCTTTTTCTAGGTGATGGTCCCTGGGTTCTGTGTTTCTTCTTGGTAGATTTAAATTTTTTTTAAAATTAGTTTGTAACAGGCACTGAAAATACAAAATGCATATTTTTGTGGGATACTGTGATGCTTTTGGTATGTGTGTGTAATGCTTAAACTAGGTTAAACATCCGGGAACTCAGGCATCTGTCATTTCTTTACGATAAAAAATCTTCAAACTCATTTTTCTAGCCCTTCAGAATGAATGTGTAGAACGTTTGTCTAGTCTGCTTTCTCTGCAGTTCAAGGCCAGGACTTCTCCCCCCTTCCTACCAGTAGCCCGGAACCCACGGGTCAGCCTTTCCTCACCCCTACCTCTCTCTCCTTTGCTCCTTCCATCTGGGCTAGTAGCTTCAATGTCCAGTCTGTCTTCTAGAAGAAAAACCTGCCGAAGGGTCCGCATGAACGACTTTGCCTCTGCTTGTGGCTTGTTTCACTCGGCATGGGCATCTCCAGTTCTCTCCACACCATCGTTTCTTTCTGAGGCACTTAGGGGAGAGGGAGGGAGAGAGCAGAGAGGGAGGAGTCCCAGCCCAGGGCTGAGAGGATGCACGAGGGTCCAGGGGGGCAGCAGCTGACTTACTTCCCCCTGGCTGAGGAGAGGCTGCAAACATCGAGATGTGCCTCCTGCCTGTCTCAGGAAATTGGGACAGCTATCTAGCAGGAAGGGATTGAGGAGGGCAGGATAAGAACCTCGGAGCTCATGCAACCATTTATAGGACTTGAATGAAGCCTTGTAGCCTCTGCCGGGTACCTCCACAGCATCTTTCCTCTCGGGCTTGGACTATCAGCGAAAGTTCATGGAGACCATAGGGGATGCTGCCACTGGGCCTTGCTTGGTCCTCTTGGGTAGGACCCTTGGGTAAATCTGGCACCTGGGAAAGAGGACTCACCTGCTTAGGTGGAAGGGCCTTCTGTAGCAGGCTTCAGCTATCTGGGGCAGAGTTGGCATGTTAATACCAGGTGAAAAGTGGTGAGAAGTTTGGACTCCACTAAAGCTTCTTCAGGAAGCTCTGCCTCTCTGTATGCCCTCCTGATGACAGGGCTGATGGCCTAGACTTTGCAGAGTAACTCCTTGGTCATGGGCTTTGGTTACTTACTATTCTCTGTTGCAGGAGCTGTGGGCAGAAAACAGATTTTATGGACCGGAAACTGAGGCTTGATGGTCAGTGGGCTGTTCTAAGTTACAGTTGCATTGTCAAGACAAAGCAGGTTGGACGTGGAGCCCAGAGAGTGTGACTCTCATGCACTTTAGGATAACCAGGATGCTTCAGGTTGTTCTCTGTTGGCTCTACCAGAGAAAGTAACCATCCGTTCCCCTGTCAGCTCCTCATCAGCCCCCTTCAACACCTTTACCTAGAGGGTTTTACAGCCTCTTCCCTGTGACTCACAGACTTGCATTCTAGAGTCCCTTGTTGCTCACTGGAGACCAGTCTTGACACATGCTCTACTTAGTGTCTGCAAGACTGCAGGCCTTGCAGGGGGTGGTTCCATGAGGTTTCCCAGACTTGTCCCAGGACTCATCCTGGGTCCCTTTGTAGGAAACAGATGGCAGGAGAATTGCCATGGAATTCACTGGTCTAAGATGTTCTTGGACATTTTGTGCATGAGTAGGTGGAGTGGAGTGGTCCCCTTCAGTGGTACACGATGGATATCCAGGCCACAGGAGACACGCACAAGTGTGTGAGAAAGAGGCAGTGAGAGAGAGGATAGGTACAAAGGAGCCAGAGCAGAAGAGAGGGTAGATAGGGGGAGAGCTGCAGAGAGTGCCAGGAGCTGCATCTACATCCCCCAACTTGTGGTCCAGAGAGCATCTCTGGCCAGCCATCCACAGTGCTCAGATCCTATCACCTCTGTGGCGGCCCTCCTGAAACCGGGGCAGATTCGGTGTTTCATTGAATGTGCCCCATTCAGTACATCCCAGAGTGCACTCTATTCAGTGGAGATGAGACAATCCTGCCTCCCAGCGTTTCTTCGTCCACCTGGGCACAAGGCAGCAGAGCCCCATATGTGTTTTCCTGACACCCACATTCTGCTTCTGGGGGCGAATTATTTATACCCAGTTCTTCTGAGAGCACTGGACCTATTTAGAAACATCTGTTTTATTGCTAGACAACATGCTTGTTTGGGTGCTGAATCCAGACGTGGACTTGCTGCTCTTTCCCTGAGATGTGCCTCCTTCAGGCTGTACCCGGAGAGATTCAGCTGTAAGTCTGCCCTCCACTTAGTCAGCTTCCCCAGCAAGCCGTCTGAGAATAGCCACAGCACTGCGGCCTTCTCTTTAGTACATTGAAAGGGTCATCTTGCTTCTTTAGGATCTTTGAAAACACAGGGAAAGAGACAAGTGGCTTTTCCCAATGAGTTGTCTCTCTTTCTACCACTGTCCATGTGCCCTTGGTCCAGTTTCTTGTTCTGTGACATAAGAACTTGGCTATCCCAGTAGATGCTCTCTAGACTCCCATCCATGCCTGTAACGGTAAGGATGTAGGATGAGGCTGGGTTATAGAACTCTTTAGGAAGGAAAACTGGAGGAGCTTTGACAACTGCTTGGCTTGCTCACATTACCGGGATGATTTTTGCCTTGAAGTAGGATATGGGATTAAAAATCATCCTGGTGAGGAGAGGGGTGGGGGCTGTGACAAGGGGACACTACCAGAACTGGGAAATATGAGCAATAGGATTGCTTTTTAAGGGCTACAGCATTTACTAGCCCAAAGTTCACCTCTACAGACGTGCCCAAGAGTCTGAAGGAGAAAGTTCAAAGTCAGCCATTGGAAAGGACCAGGTTGGAGGTTGGTCTGCCAGGAAGCCAAGGTGAAGGAGAGTCACAGAGGCCAATATTGGCTACGTAAACTGTACAAGAGGTCTTAGATCCACCCCCACCCCAGTCTAGAGCACAGCGCCTACAGCTAATGGGATCATACGTTCCTTGGCAAACACACCACCTCTGTAGAGCGCATTTGGCTAAGACCCCTTGATCCCTTCAAGGAAAGAACAGAGCCTGTCCTGGGAATGTGAGACAGTCCCAGGCTTGATTTTAGCGGTCATTTTATTTGACCTACCAGATCCTCACTTGTGAGAGCCACTCCTGTTCACCTGCTCTCATTCTGTCCCTTTAGGGATGTCACACTGCAAGCTTGAAGTTGGTCATGCCAGGAATATTAGTGTGCTGCCCTGCTGTGCCAGTATACCCCAGGCTGGGTGGCTTTAACAACTGACCTTCATTCTCAGACAGTTTTGCAGGTGGAGTTCTGAATCACAGTGTCAACAGAGCTGGTTTCTGCTGAGGCCTTTTTTTTTTCTTTTTTTTCTTTGCTTGGAGGTAGCTCTCTTTACATCACTGAGGGGTGTGTGTGTGTGTGTGTGTGTCCGTGTCCCCTAGTTGTCTTCACATCACTGAGGTGTGTGTGCATGTGTATGTGTTCTCTCTGTGTATGCATGTGCCAATCTCCTCAGTGGTTAGTGTGGATTGTGGCTTTCCTATAGAACCCAATTTTAACTTCTTTTCTAAAGGCTCCCATTCCAAATACAGCCTCATTTCAAGTTCCTGAGAGTTAGAGCTTCAACTTATGAATTTGGGAAGTCACACTTTAAAACAATGGGAGGGAGTTGATACACAGCCCAGGGCTCCCTGCTGCAGAGAGCTGGATGTTAAACACTTGCCAGCACCGTGCTGGCCACCGCTCTCGCTGCTCAGTCACCAATGGCCTTTTGGTGTGTACATGTACTCCTGTGAACTTGGCTGGTCCACCAAGAGAAACCATGTTTGAGATTCTGAGCCAGTAAAGTTAGGTAATAAGCTCTTGGCTGTCCTCAGAGGAGGAATACATGTCTTCAAGGCATACATGGACTTGCCTGCAAGGCTTCCCGAGGTCATGCCTTCTTCAGCCTTCTAGAGACATGCATCTTGGAATAAAAATAGTGACTTTTTATTTTTTTCTTTCTTTCTTATTTTAGTATATGATATATATGTGTGTGCGTGTGTCTGTGCATGCATGTGTGTGTGTACGTGTGTGTGTGCATGCATATGTGTGTGTGTGCGCACATATGCACACGTATGTACATTTGTGTGAGTTCAGGAACACATGTCAGAGGATAGCCTTTGGTCCCTCCCTTCCATCTTGTTTGAGACAGGGTTTCTCTTTGTAATTATCTACTAACTAGCCCATGAGCTTCCAAGGAAGCCCTCTCACCCTCCATCCGACCATAGAAGTCCTGCGTTCCTGAGACGTGCTGCTGTTTCCAGCTTTGCTCATCTTATGGGGACTTGGGGTCCTCATGTTGGCATAGCAAGTGCTTTACACACTGAGCCATTTCCTGGCCCAAAGAGGAGTGACTTTTACTAGCCCTTCCCATGGACTAGGCTCTGGTCTACATACTTCGTATGAAGCATCACCTCAGTCCTTCCAGTAACCCTGCAAGGTAGGTGTTCCTATCATTATTACTACACCCATTTCCCCCTGAGACACTCAGCCAACACCGTGCAGCTAGTACACGCTTGGGACCCTGGTCTGCATGCTTTGGATCATCGGGCTCCAAGTCTCTGGGGGCCCAGATTCTCCGCCACTTCACACATTCCAAGTAACTAATTGTCATTAGCTCTTCCCAGAGGCCAGATGTTGGTCCCTGACAGCTTTTGTTCTGCTTCCAGGAAAAGAAGTAAATCTTTGCAAACACCTTTGTAGCTTGAAGCTTGGATGGTAGGTTTGCCCGTAGCTTTTTCTAGCTGCCTTGAGCCCTCATTTTATCTCAGAATGTGGTATCAAAAGGGCACCTTTAGAATGCACTCTGATTGCATAAGTGCCTTGAATAATACATCTGTAATTTGTGACATATATTCTCTAAGCAAAATATAGTAAGCCATGCTTCAGGGAACACACTGTGCTGTTGTACTAATTAATTTGTCAAGTTGTGGCTAATTATAAAATGCACTGTTGCTTATTTTGATTTGCAATGTAGCCTACATTGTTTTAGCCACTGAGTGGGAAGCCACGGAGTGTGGGGGAGTGAAGTGTTTCCTCTAGCTCAAGAAGCTGTGGGCTGGTGTCTGAGCTGCCTGCGTCATGACTGTACATTCCCATCATTCTTCACGGTGCCCTGTAAAGCCAGAAGTCTCCATCTGTCAGCAGTACAAGCGCCTTGCAGTTTGGCCTGAGGCCTTCAGTTTCCAAGTCAGCAGGCATCAGGCCTCTGCTGGCCGCATGAGACTGCTCTGACTCTCTGGAAGGACAGGATTCTGATCTCTGACTAGTTGTCCTTAGGGACAGTCTCTTGTTGAACACAGTATGGTTAGAGTTCCAAGGACTGGCTTCTAAGGCTTCCCAAGCTTTGGAAGATCCATCATGGTTCAGAATTCAATGGCCTCAGAGCTTGGTTTTGTCAACAGATTTAGGGAGACCTCTGTCCTAGGAATAAACTCAAAGCAACTATTCAAGGAAATTGCTGTGTTTTTCCAGGCCGACATTCCTCAGATAGCATCATCTGGCTTTGGAGAACACACAGTCACTGCCTCCGAGTGGACCTGTCACCAGTCTGACAAGGGCTCTCTGCTCTAGACTTGGGAGTCTTGGGCATTTTTCTCTTGATGAGTGTTGCCTGAGTGCCACCCGCTTCTGCTTCGTTAGGCTTCCTTCCAAGGGGGTATCCCAGGCTGATCACCTCTAAATGTGATTTAGTTCAGGTCATTTGCTGAGGTGCCCAATAGCCTTGCCTTTGTGGAAACTCTCAGCTCCACTTGAGGTAGGCTGTAGGAGGCTCTGCAGAGCTTCATCCCAAGTCTCCCACTCCTAGTGTCTAATGATGTCAGTGTTCTGACGTTTCTCCATATTTTACACACACCCCCCCCCCACCGTCATGCTCTTCTCTCTGAGCTTCCGCTGTTGGCACTGTCAGTGTGCATTTCACCTTACAGATGTGTTGATTGACTGTATGGATGTGTTTATTGTATTTTACACTCATCATCTTTTCTCTCCTCCATCATCATATTATATTGTTCCCTAGGGTATACCTGATACCTAGCCTAAGGTTAAGAACCAGTGAGTGTTTAGTAAAATATCTGTTGAATCCATGGAAAGTTTAGCACTAAGTGGACTCTGGTCCATCTCATAGACCCGCTACCAGCCTGCTTTGAGCATAGATAACAGTGCATGGTGGAGCCTTCTGTGCCAGGATTGCCAACATCAGGAAGGCTTAGATGCTCACTGTCCTCCATCAGCAGACACTTCATGAAATTAGACAGCTGCAAATATAAAAGGGATGTGCAGGTATTTTTTTTTTTTGTAACTTATAATTAACCAACCTTTGAAACTCCATCTTGAAGGATTGAATTATGTAATTCAGCCTGGCTAAGGAAAGGATTAGATAGCTGTATGGATAAGAACAGCATCTGGTACCATGGACTTTCCTTTTCCAGAGAAATCCATGTCAGAGCTGTTAAGTAATATCTCCCACCTTCCATGATGGAAAGGTAACAGACTTAGTAGAACTGAAGAGTTGACATAAAAGCCTGCTGCTGAGAGTGTGGTTATAGACATGGCCTTTTGACTGATCAGCCTTCATCTAGTGCACACCAGTGCCTCATGTCCAGATAATGATGTACATGAAGGCTAGCTAGAACCTAGATCCTGCAAGCTCTTTGTAATTTTATGTACCCATTTATCCACCCATTCACCCACTAAACTGTCTCTCTCTCCCTTTCTATTTTCCTTTCTTTCTCTCTCTCTTTCTTTCTTCCTTCATTTCTTTCTATCATCTATCTATCTATCTATCTATCTATCTATCTATCTATCTATCTATCTTCCTTCTATCAACTTTCAATCACTTACTTATCTAATTATAATAATCCATGCACTGATATATTCACCAATCAATCTATCCAACCACCCATACTCACCTGTCTATAAACCAATCACCTATCCGTTCATCTAACTACTCATCCATCTGTTCACTTATGTATTCTCTATTAGTTCATTCACTGATCCATCCATCACCCACCCACTCACTTGCCCATTATTCATCTATTCAGGCACAGTATTGGGATGCAAAGATGAGAAGATATTCAAGGCTCTTATCCTCAGCAGCTCAGTCTAGTGAGGGAGATCAATGAGAGAATAGATTAACATAATGTGATCTTGCCATGAATGTTATTATAGAGGACTTTCCAGATGTCATAGGAGCCCAGGAAAGACCCTGTGCTAGGAAATGGATCTGGGAAAGCAGTATAGCAATGTGGAGAGACAAGGGTTTGAGTGTTGCTCTTCAGTGCATAGTTTCACTGTGGTGAGTCACAGTCCTCACGGAGCTTCACTTTTCTCCCCTCTATAATATAGGCAAAGCTACCCTGACTCCTGGTTCCTTGCATATCCACTAGGATGATCTTGGAGAAGGGCTTGCTAGATGGCTACCTAGAAGGGTTTGCTATGCTTATGGCTGGGAAGTATGTGTTAGCTGGATGCTTTTCTTTTCATTTGTTCCATGATGGACTCTTCTTTGGTTGATTTTTAAAAAAATACAGATCCTGTTTAATGACATTTATGTATTTTCTTTTTCCTTTTTCTTTTTCTTTTTTTTTTTGTTTTTTTGTTTTTTTCGAGACAGGGTTTCTCTGTGTAGCTTTGCGCCTTTCCTGGAGCTCACTTGGTAGCCCAGGCTGGCCTCGAACTCACAGAGATCCGCCTGGCTCTGCCTCCCGAGTGCTGGGATTAAAGGTGTGCGCCGCCGCCACCGCCGCCGCCGCTGCCGCCGCCGCCGCCGCCGCCACCCGGCTTGACATTTATATATTTTCTACATGCACATACTTGTTCACAGACACAGAATTCAAAACATTGAAAGCAGAATTAAGATTCTCTGTTTTCCCCTTCCCAGGGTGATCCATGTGTCACTCTTAGGGCCCTCCTTGTTAGCTAGCTTCTCTGGAGCTATAGATTGTAGTCTGGTTATCTTGTGCTTTACATCTAGTATCTACTTATGAGTGAGTTAATGTCATGTTTGTCCTTCTGAGTCTGGGTTACCTCACTCAGGATGATATTTTCTAGTTCCATCCATTTGCCTACAGATTTCATGATGTCATTGGTTTTTTTTTTTAAACTGCTGAGCGATACTCCATTGTGTATATGTACTACATTTTCTTTATCCATTCTTCAGTTGAGGGGCATCTAGGTTGTTTCCAGGTTCTGGCTTGTATGAATAATGCTGCTGTGAACATAGTTGAGCAAGTGTCCTTGTGGTATGATTGAGCATCCCTTGGGTATATGCCCAAGAGTGGTATAGCTGGGTCTTGAGGTAGATTGATTCCCAGTTTTCTGATAAACTGCCATACTCATTTCCAAAGTGGCTGTACAAATTTGTACTCCCACCAACAGTGGAGGAGTGTTCCCCTTACTTCACATCCTCTCCAACATAAGCTGTCATCAGTGTTTTTGATCTTAGCCATTCTGAGATTTCCATGAGTAAACTGGGGATGAGTGGGGGCAATGGAGGATAGGGGATGGGGGATGAGAACATAAGGGAACAGGATAGTTGAGCTGGAACAGGGATGGAATGGGAGAGCAATGAAAGAGATACCATGATAGAGGGAGACATCACGGAGATAGGGAGAAACTGGGTGCTAGGGAGGTTCCCAGGAATCCACAAGGATGACCCCAACTTAGACTACTAACCATAGTGGAGAGGGTATTTGAACTGGCTTACCCCAATAATCAGATCAGTGAATATCCTAAATGTCATCATAGAGCCTTTTTCCAATAACTGATGGAAGCAGATGCAGAGATCCACAGCCAAGTACCAGGCTGAGCTCCAGGAGTCCAGTTGAAGAGAGAAAAGAGGGATTCTATGAGCAAGGGACATCAAGATCATGATGGGGAAGCCTACAGAGACAACCAAACCAAACTAGTGGGAACTCATGAAATTTAGACCAACAGCTGTGAAGCCTTCATGGGGCTGGACTAGGCCCTCTGCATAAGCGAGACAGTTGCGTAGCTTGATCTGCTTAAGGGGCCCCCTGGCAGTAGGATCAGGATCCAATGCTGGTGAATGAGCTGGCTTTTTGGAGCCCACTACCTATGGTGGGACGCCTCGCACAGCCTTGATGTGGTGTTGGGGGAGGAGCTTGGAACTGCTTCTACTGAATGTACCAGGCTCTGCTGACTCCCCATGGGAGACCATACCTTGTTGCAGGAGGGAATGAGGGGTGAGTGAAGGGGGAAGGGTGGAGGGGTGGGAGGAGGGAAGAGAGTATGATCTGTGGTGGTATGTAACATGAATAAAAAAATTCTTAATTAAAAAAATTCTCTGTTTTTCTGGGCACTCCTAAGGACAGCTGTTTCCATGATACCATTAGCTGTGTTAGCACACCTAACCTCATTAAAAAAATTAAATATTAACAACATTTCAGGAGCCTTGGGATTTCTATTTGATTACTCTGAAGGATAAGTTTACATACAAGCTACTTTATGATTCTGACGTTATAAATTGGAATAACACTATTTCTCGAAGATGTTTTTCAATGAATTCAGGTGTAGATGCTTAATCTTCATTTTCCACAAGGGATGCCCAGGGTAGATGGGGATGGGATAGTACAGAGTGACGGCCTCTGACCCACAGCCTAATCCCTGCTTGACTTAGCAGGAATGCACTTAGTGCCTTTAGCACTAGGAGCTGGTTAGGGGAATTGGTGTTCATGCTGTATTAGTGATAGTTACCTTCTGCAGCTTTCCATTTCCCCAGGGAATTTTAGTTCTGTGGGGATAATGGGAGAGGGCTGCCATTCTTGCAAGGCTGGGTACCTGGGTAGCTTGGAGACTTGGCTCAGATAGAGATGGCTGTGGGATGATTCATCAGCCCACAATCTTGGCAAGGACTCAGCAGTGCCTTCCTGCCTGGGTGTCCTTTTGGGCTATCCTATAGCCCACATTTGTTCAGGGAGAAGCCATAAAAGTTGCAAGTGGTTTCCCCACAGGCTTAGATTGGACTATTGAAAATGAAGTCTACGCTCGGCTTCTAGCCTTCTCTCACTCGCTTTCTTTCGCATCCCTTGGATGATGTGGAAGGCTGAAACATCAGTCACATTAATGGACCTCCTGTTGTCTGCTTTTCTAGTTCTTTCTCCCTCTGAGGAGCATGCTGAGCAGGACACCATGTGCTCATGAGCTCTTAATAATTGTTTGACGGTGATAATTAGATCACGGGCAATTTATTACCATAACATTTATTTTGCACATTTTTCTTGGAAGTGGTATCTATCTTCAGTTCTCGTGCTTGACTCAGGACAGTGATATCGATTTTAACAAAGTCTATGGTCCAGAGTGACAACTCACTGTTGAGGAAAGGAAAAAGGCATGCGAGCTGGCTAGCTCAGGCTAACAGACATTTGGGCTGCTCTCTGTTCTAGCTATTTGTATTTGGGCATGCTTTCTGGGCTTGAAGTGTTTGTAATGTTTCTTTCCCTCTCTCCTACAACTATTTAATGTGCCTCATGCCAGCTAATGAGCTACATCTGTGAGCCAGACCAAACTCCCCTTCATCATCCAGCTTACTGTCTGATGAAGTGAGACAGATAATGACCACATGACCACATAGACACATCTTGTGGTTAAAAATACCATGAAAAAAATAAAGATGAGGAAGGAGGACAGAGAGAAGGGTGAGGGGAGCCATGCTGGTGTGGAGACATTTGAGAAGTCTGGAGTGGGCCTGAGATGATCCACTGGAACCGTGGAGGAAGAGCAGCCATGGGTCAGGATGCATGTTTGGCAGACTCAAGAGTCACCTAGCATCATGGTTAGGGCCCTGAGAAGCTCTCTAAGGAAATCAGATTTTACTCCAAGTAGGAAGCTAGCAGAAAGTTTGAGCAAATCTGCTGTGGAGAAGAGAAAATAGCAGGACGTGGAAAGGAAGGAGGCCTTTAAGAACAGCATTGGTGCCATCAAGGCAGAGGGTAACAGGGGCATTGACAAAGGGCTTCAGGGAAAGTCTCTGAACAGTGGTCGTGTTTTGGATGCATTTGAAAGATAGGTGATAGGAACCTGAGTGTGGATGTAGTCCCAAGAGAGAGAGAAGTCAAAGGCAATGCCATCACTTACGACTGAGCAAGAAGAGTGTGTCTATTTGATGGGGTGAAGGGATTTTAGGATGGCAATGGGGGACATGGAAACTGGGAGTTTGGTTTTGGACTTGTAAGGTAAACATACCTCTGACATATCCATTTGGAAGGGGAGGAGGCATGTGGACTTGTCCTACTAGAGATGAGGAAATGTGGGGTGGCAGCCATAGCTTTGAGATATGCTATTACATGAATAGTAGAAAGCTGTGACCATAGAGACCTGAAGGCTGGCGTGAGGTGAGAGGAGGCATGGGCACTGGTCTCAGGAGGGCTGCTGTAGTGCCAGCTTTTCTGCCTCTCCGAATTAGTGGGGAGGTTTGGACTTTTCTATTTTCTGATTTGGAAGTCTATTGGAAGATCTGAGACTTTAAAAAAATTTAAATATGGGTAATTTGTTCTATATGGTGCAGTCTTCATTTAGTTATAAACCTATCACTCATATTTATGGGTGTGCCCCTTTCCAGTGTTCCAGAGGTACCTTTTCCCTTAAGAATGCTCAGAAACAATGGTGGATGCCCTGATTCTTGGGCTCTGGCTGAGAGGCCTGCTCTGTCTGGAGAGCATTTTATATGGCAAGTGCTGAGCCCCTAACATTCAACTGTTCTGAATGAAGTCCAGCTCTGCCTTATGAATATGCACAGGAGCACATTGAAATATTTTATCTAAAGGCAATTGAAATCACTCTTAGAACATTCTAGGCAATCAACCTATTTCCTCTAACCACTCTTATTTTCTCAGGAAGAGCAGGATCTGCTCAACGGTCTGGCTCTCCTGAAATTACGTGGTAAATGTGGGTACACCAGAGACCCTGGCTCCTAGGCCTTTGATCAGGATTCAAATTCCATAGCTTTGCCGTGTTCCACACCCTTTCCAGAATGGAGGAGGTGGAATTACCCCACACACAGTAGCAACAAATAGAAGTTCTGTGTATTTGCAGAATTTCCGTGCTCCCAGTTTGACCGGGCAGAAGGACAAGGACGTGATGGGAGCAGGCGCTGTAGACTCACTATTAATTATTCTATCAAGAAGCATTGGCTGTGACCCAGGAGACAGCTTCTAAGACACTCACACCTGGTGGCTGAGTGCCAGCTCAGTCTCTCATTAGTGTGATTGGAGACAAATCAGCTCACCTCTCAGAGCTTGGATTTTCCTGTCTATGTATCAGGGGATGTTATTTCTTCCTTACACGGCTGCTTGTGAGGATCCAGTCAGAGAATGTCCATAAAGGAGCTGGCTCAGAGCAGAGCATGGCATGAGCTAAGTGCTCATACACTTCTATTCTCTTCCCTCATCTATATGCAGCGAATGAGAGCTTCTTGATGACAGTAGTTACAGGTTAATGATTAACAGTTTCTTTTTTTTTTTTTTTTTTTTTTTTTTTTTTTTTTTTTTTCACTTATAAACTGTATGGCCGTGGCAGGCTTCTTGCTAACTGTTCTTTTATCTTAAATTAACCCATTTCTATAAATCTATACCTTGCCACGTGGCTGGTGGCTTCCCGGCATCTTCACATGCTGCTGGTCATGGCGGTGGCTGCAGTGTCTCTGTCTTCAACCTTCCGCTTCCCCGAATTCTTCTCTCTCCTTGTCCCACCTACTTCCTGCCTGGCCACCTACTTCCTGCCTGGTCACTGGCCATCAGTGGATTAACAGTTTCTTTAATGACTATTGTAATATGAGCCTTGGTTTTATGTCAATAAATCAATTAGGAATTCTGAGCCGAGGAAACACATGGCAGTGTTTGATGCAAAACAGACAGTGTGTATAGATAAAGAACCAGCAGCTAACATCTTTTCCTGAAGAAATCTTGGTCTCACAGGGACCTCAGGAGGAACAGCTCTGTATTCTCTGTGAGTAATGACCCCATCAACACCTCCTTACATCTAGAGTGATATTTGTTCCATCCATTAAAATTAGGTAAGGAAGTCATAACACTAGTCACACTAGCCCACGAATGGAAACAACCCAATGCTCATCAACTATGTAATGAATAATAGAATGGGGTACGTTCACACAATATAATAGTATTCTCCCATAAAAAGGGGCAAAATACTAAGATGTGGTTTAGGTTGGGCGAAATTTGAAATAATTATGTTGAGTGGAAAGACATTGTATATTCTATAATAGGCTAGTTCATTCAGACAGAAAGCAGGTCAGTGTTTATGAGTGGCTGCCGGCACTTGGGATGAACATGGGGTTTCCCATGGAGGTGATTAAAAACATCCTAGAACTAGATGGAGATGATAACTACACAGCAATGTATACAGCATTAAATGCCTCTAGAGGACACACCTTGAAATGGCTACCATGGTCAATTTCATGGGATATATATTTTGCCATCTTTACAATATAACCAGGCAGCCAGTCTGAGGAGGTGTTTTTCATTTTCTCTTGACACAGGGATTCAAACTGTGCTTGTGTTTCTGTACTGAGGCAGGTCTTGTCACCGCAAATATCAGTCTCTTGCCCACCATCATAGCTAGTGCCGTTTGTTGAGCACTTAGCTGTACTCGACTGGGTCTGAGCTGCCTTCTCCTCAGTGGGTTCCCTTCTGGGTCCCCAGTGGCTGGCACGGTGGCCAGCAAAGGACAGAAGTTGCGTGTGTTTGTAAGTGTCATTGGAGTAGATGGCCCGTTGGCGTCAGGAAATGGCTGTCTCTCTGACAGCCCTTGTTCTGCGCCATTGTGACCACAATGAGCCCACTTCCTGAGTTTTCTAAGTAAAGCTGCTTCCCTGTGTGGCTTGGCATCCACAGCTCATCAGGCGGTTGGAAATCATTTATATGCTCAGAAATGGACATTTCAGTATTGTAAATTTTAAAAATTAACAAACTGGCAAAGGATCAGTGCACTTGAAGTTGCGGCAGTGAGCAAGCATTCCGTGTTTGCATGCGTGCGTATCACAGATATTACCCATCAAATGCAAGCATATGTCTGTAAGCCGCCATCTATATGCAAATACTTTCTGGTGTGGTGCTTATATCCCCCACAAACAGTGTGAAATGTATATAAATTATGCAATAATACAGATATTGCACATATGTTAGTTTGAGCTAATTGTTGTCAGAATTCTGGGTTCTCATGGGCTTGTGTTGGGCATGCAAATGCTATACTCTTGCAAACCTATAGATTGGTACAGCAACGGTCTCCCTGCAGCGGAGTGGGAGCTCTTGGTGGCACCGCAGAAGTGGTTTCCTGTCCCACAGCACAGAAGGTTCCAGGCCTGGAGGCCTGGTTTTAGGTATGCGGCCCCAACTTCAGTTTATTGAGCGAGCCTAGAAGCACAGTTGCTGGTTCACTGAAATCCTTAGACTGGATTGTTGGCTCATAGTGAGGCGTCCAGCTGGCTGCTGGGCTGGATTCCCCCCAAGCTGAGCTGTGGAATCTCTGCTTGTAGATGCAGCATTGAACACAAGCATTAGCTTCTATCTTGGGTTCAAAATTTAGAGCCATTTCTTACTAGCTGTGTGACATGTGAAGAAACCACAGTTCCCCAGGACTTTCTTCCTTCTCAAAATAGTGGCCCTTCTCTAAGGGCTTTCGGGACAAAAGTGATGATTGACATGTATGTATGTGCTGTCCTTTAGTGGAGCCCCTTGAGTGTGTATCACCATAGGAAAGTTGCATGGTGGGGAGTCCGTTTTACAGATTGATATTAGGGATTGAGACTAGGGCTCCCGGCATGCTGAGCAGGTGCTGTACCACTGAGTTACATTCCTGCTCCTCTTTCTGCTCTTTACCTTGAGAAGCCGGGAGGTGGGGGGCGGGTCTCACTAATTTGCCCAATTGGGATTACAGGCCTATGTCACTGGGCCCAGCTGGAAAGTGGAAAAACTGCTTGTTTTCTACATTAAGCAAGTGAGGCCGAATGCAGGTCAACACAGTGTAATGAGCTGTCTGGTCTTCCAGGTGGAGCCTGTCTCCAACAGCAGACGCAGGTAGGCCCTAGTCATCACTGGGTTTGAGGAATTGACCTTGCACCAGGTACTACATGCTTCATGCGTATTTGATTACTCACCTCCAAATGCAGCTCTGACGCCATTATTTTTCCTGTCTAGAGCTGTGGAGGTGGCTGAGACTCATGGAGTGGAAGCCATGTTCCCTGCTCAGAGCTAATGAGGGAGCCAGGAGCTGAGTTCAGGCATATGTGAATTGGAGAATTCAGCTCTTAGGCCAACTCTTCCAACAGGCAGCCCCTCCTCAAACAGAGGAAAGAGTGTTCTGAGACCCTCTTACCGTGTGCTTTGGTTTAAGGCAGTTTCAGGCCACTGGCTATGTCCCATGTTTTCATTCGTTGGGACATCACGAACTCCCCACATATGCTTTTCTGTAATGAGCCTGGAATAAAGACTCTGGGACACACATACTGTCATAAGATGCTTGGAATTTCCCCCTTCCATTCTTGTATTATTTGGATGTTTTTCTTACTTCTGCCTTGGAAGATGCGGGTAGGAATCCCCATCTACTGCCTCTCTTTATGTGGGGAGCAGGGGTGTCCCCAGCATACCCGGACCAGCAGTGAATGGTAGCATAGGAAATAGAACAGGGAGAGGAGCAGTCACAGGGATGCACTATGGGGGAGAGGAAGGAGTCTGGACTGCAGCCAGCCTGGGAAGTGGGCTTCAGAGCCGGGACACCTTTTTCTGGGAGGAGTCTTTACTCAGCTTAGAGCTGCTTACTCGGCAGAACCTTGGTCCCATCACATCATGGTGAGGCTTCACTATGGCTTCCCAGAGAACTCTGGGTACCACTTAGAACATCTCACAGGCACATTTAGCCAAGCATATTTTGGGCTGATTGAAGTTGTAGGCATGCTGCCTGGGGAAAAAATAGATCTCTTCTCACTTGATGTGAGACAGATGAGAGAGGCAGAGAGGCCCCACAAACTCTGTCTGCACACTGTGATCACTGCCTGGGGCCTGGGTGCTGGCTACCTATCATCCTGCTTCTCATCCTCACTTCTGAGGCCTTTAAATGGGTTGGTCACGCCAAATGGCTAGCGGGAGAGTGAGAGAGAGGGGGCACATTTGAAGCAGGCAAGTCTCTGCGATGCTAACCCCTCTGTAGGGGCTCCGTGCCTCGTTCTGAGAACTGGGTAGTCTCATGCTAGACAGTCCAATCGGACCATTGCTCTACTGTGGTCCATGGGCTGTCAGAGTGTAGAGTGCACCCTGCCCTCCGTCCTCTGAGGGAGGTGGGGGCTTTGACTAGTGAAAAGTCCTCCTTCCCTCCTCACCACTTATAGACACAAAGGACTGGGTTTCTGCTGTGGTTCAGTTTTACAAGAGCCTCCTATGGATCATATATTGGCAACTTGAGCCTCAGTATAGTGAGGCTGAGCGTGGCGAGGCCTTTAAGAGAGCTAGAGCAAGCTTGCAAAGCTGGCCCCTCACTTCGCTCATGCTTGCTCTCTGGCTAAGGGAGTCCTCATTCTCTTGTATCTTCTCCCATTACCAGGATGCACCCCACTGTGAGATTCTCATGACACTAAAACTGATGCAGGTGTCATACCTTCAACTGCCCATTGCTTTGAGCTGAATATACTTTTATTTTTATTTTAAAGTACATAGCTTCAGGTATTTTGTTATAGCAATGGCAATGTATGAATCTTCCTTGGTTCAGAAGTGCTGTAGAGGACCGGGTGAGAAGAGGACGGCACTAATTCAGACAACCAACAAAGACTTGCTTGACATGTACTAGGGAGACATGGTGATGTGGTTGTGGCTATTTGTATGCTTCTTTCTTTCTTTTCTTTTCTTTCTTTCTTCCTTCCTTCCTTCCTTCCTTCCTTCCTTCCTTCCTTCCTTCCTTCCTTTCTTTCTTCTTTTTTCTCTCTCTCTCCCTTCCTTCCTTCCTTCCTTCCTTCCTTCCTTCCTTCCTTCCTTCCTTCCTTCCTTCCTTCCTTTCTTTCAGTTGTAGCTGGAGTGAGAGGTGCTATATCCCTTGTATATAGCACAGAATAGGAATGAGAATTCATCTGAGTCATGTTAAGAGTATAGATGTAATTCAACTCAGGGAGGCAGTAACAAATATGATAGAAAGTGAGTCTGGGATGAAGACTAGATCCTTGCTTGCATTGCTGTGAAAAATCACACATTAATCAAAGTCAGGAGACTGTTCCATAAGAGATGCTGAATGGGACCTTGAACTTTCTCAGTGGGCTGTGCTTATACGGTGTACATATGCAGGGATTCTCAATAAACAGTTGGTATGACGTATTAGTGTTAAGCTAGAGGTTTGTATGGGCAATCTGAAGGATCGGAGAGCATGGGGCAGGTTGTTGGAGACAAAGCCATTGAAGATAAGAAGAGTAAATGGGATCCTATCAGTACTTAACCTGTGGACTTGTGAGTTCTGTGGCATGGTGCTCCTCAGTACTTAACCTGTGGACTTGTGAGTTCTATGGCATGGTGCTCCTCAGACTTAACCTGTGGGCTTGTGAGTTCTATGGCATGGTGCTCCTCAGACTTAACCTGTGGACATGTGAGTTCTATGGCATGGTGCTCCTCAGACTTAACCTGTGGGCTTGTGAGTTCTATGGCATGGTGCTCCTCAGTACTTAACCTGTGGACTTGTGAGTTCCACACCACAGTGCTCTATGTTGTGCTTATGATGGTTCACAGAGCACAGCAAGGCTACAGGTCACATGAGTAACTAGTGTGGGTTGCCGTGGCTACCATGATGACCCTGGGGTTCTGCAGTGTTTTTAGGGGGCATACCTTTTCCCTTTGCCAGTGTCTACTGGACAATTTTTAATCAAATATGTGCTTGAATAATTTTCCCCCTCCTCCCCTTTTTTGATGCATATGTGTGTATGCACATACACATGTATGTTTGTGTGTGACATAGATGAATATTTGTGTAGGTGTGAGTGTAGGTGTGACATTGCTGTGTGTGGAGGCCAGAGAGAACCTCGCAAATCAGTCTTCACCTTCCAGCGTGTTTGAAACAGGGTCTCTTTGTTGTTTGCCCCATGGAGTGCCAGGCTGGCAGTTCACAAGCTCCCAGGGGTTCTCCTGTCTCCACCTCTCCTTCCTAGCAGCACTGGGATTACAGGCATGGGCTACCACACCAGGCTAGAGATTTGAACTTGGGGCTTCACGTGTGCATGGCGAGCACTTTCCCCGCACACATTTCTGTTGGGCAGAGTTCTGCCCTTTGTGGCAGAAGAACCTGGCAGCCTTTACATATATCTGAGGGTGCAGCTCTCCAGAATTTGGGGAGATCGATAGCTTTATGCTTTACTTGGAGATGATAGCATGTGGGGAAATGGGGAAAACTTTTAGGTTTTAACCAGATATCAACTTCAGTGTAAATGAGTCTTTGGGTGTGTATGATGTGTATGTGTGTTTCATATGTTGTGAGGGTGTGAGAGGAGCAGTAACAGGGAGGGCATACATATGCTGGGGGAGAGGGTATGTGGGAACTCTGTACTTTCTACTCAATTTTGATAGAGTTTAAAATTGCTCATAAAGGTTATAAATGAACAATGCTTGATGCTCCTTCCAGAAGCCACAGGCTACCAAACAAACAAAATTTCAGTACTGGGTGTTGGATCATGTTATTGGTCAGGGGACGGGTGTTTCAAACACCCTCAAAACAATACAGCATATTACCCTTGTTCAGTGGTTACCCACTAGAACTTAATGGTAAGACTCTATTGCCAAAGGTACTACACATTTGATCACAGGATGTGGAGAAATCAACTGGTACTGACTTGGAATCATCCTCTCTACTGGCCTGCTTTCATGGTGCCTGAAGGTGCTGTGCAGGCATTGGTGGAAAGAGATATTAATGGTCTTCCCTAGCTGTGAGCTCTGCAAAATAAAATAATAGCTACTCTGGCAAGATATGCACCTTGTTGAAATAGTGGCATGAATGTTGTTTGAATATTCAACAGCTTTCTAACTGGACACGTGGCATACTGCACAGGAGGGAACTCGTGTTTAGTACTGTAAACATGGCCAAGAACCCATGGCTGGGGAGCTCATAGGCCCTAGGAGAGGCCCTACTAAGATTATTTGGCTAATGTGACATAGTATCTAGCTGTCTTCTAAATCCTTCTCTTCACACCCACAGACTGGTGCATTCTCATCCCTCATTGGAGAAGCTTCTTTATGCCCTGGAAAGTGATTTACACAGACCCACAACTTGTCAGTGTGCAGAGTCAAAGTGATGGGAAGTGTTAGCCCTAAATGAGAAGTTTATATCTTCCCTCTTCCCCCACAAGGCTCAGGAAACATCGCGGAAGAGGTGGTGGGAAGGTTGTAGGAGCCAGAGCTTTACACCAATGTCTTCTGGACATGACATGATGCACTCATGAACCACGTTTCTGCCACACAAGATGAAATCAGTCAGCACTCCAATACACAGTGGGAAGGGGCTCCCAAGTTCCCACTCCGAGCTGAAGCGCTATTGGCAGTGGAGGAGGAAGAGTCAGTTTTCTTCAGTGGTTCGGCACCCATGCTTTAGTGAGTCTCCTACACTCCTGTATGTGCTGGCAGCATTCACTGAACTCAGTGGTCATAAACCAGAAGAAGAAGAGGAGCTGAAGCTGTGAGGGGGAATGTGTGTGAGAGGGCTCTGGTAGGAGTTGGAGGAAGCGATTAAAGGGTTGGAATTATCTAAAGAAATTGTATTCATATATCAAATTACCAAAGGACAAATAAAAAATGGAAAGGCCAATATCACATATGGTAGTACAGACCTATAATCATCGCACTTTGGAGACTGAGGCAAGATTAGGAGTTTGAGGCCAGCTGTGTTATATAGTTAGTTATGTAGACTTGAGCTACATAACGAGGCTCTTTCTCCCAAACAAACAAATCCTAAAACTAAGTTGAAATTAAGTCCATTCAAAGTCCCCAAAAACCTTCACCCAGGCCAGGTGGTGGTGGCACATGCCTTTAATCCCATCACTCAGGTGGTAGAGGCAGGCGGATCTCCATGAGTTCGAGGCCAGCCTGGTCTACAGAGTGAGTTCCAGGGCAGCCAGGACAACACAGAGAAACCCTGTCTCACCACCCGCACCCCCAAAAGCTTTCACCCAGAAAGAAAAGTTAAGAAGAGTAAAGAAGCAAGCAAGTAAGCAAATGCGCCAACCTCAGCGGACATCTCTGGGTTACCATCACTACCTTCTGTAGGAGGAAGGACGCTCAATTGTCCCTTTCCTAGTGGGATAGAGCCGCTGTTAAAGGCACATCAGAGCATCCTTGAGGCTGATCCTCTCAGCCCAAACTGAGCACCAGCACAGAGTCACCTGGTCACAAGGAAGTCTCCCACCTGCCCCCCAGCTACCAAATTCTTCCTGGGGGACCCAGAGAAGCTTAGACAGGGAGAGGGCACTGTTTCCTCATTTGATTGTGACATTCTTCTGTGTGACAGATCAAGGCTTCAGATAAAGTGCCACAATTATGAGTGGATTCCTCCCAGGCTTTGATCAGGAAGATAGCCTTTCTGTGTGGAGTGGCTTTCAGCACGTTCATCCTCCTCAAAGGCAGTCTGGTCTAGCATGTGTTAGCCTCATTTGAGAATCAGACCAGAGCAGCGTGTAAGGTGGTTCCTAAGAGTTTGGGGGAAGAGCCAGGTGTGGACTTACAAATAGTTAACTTTTAGTCTGTGTGTTCACTTATAAAAATTCACTTGTCTCTGGATATTTACACCTTTCTGTGTGTATGTTATATATCAGGAGACATTTTATTTTTGATAAAGTCTCAGAATTTTGAAGGTGCTGTTCTCATGAGGGTTCCTCTTTTCCATTCAGGGCCTTTTGCTGTCCTTATTATTTCCTTGGTTTTTGGTGTCCTGATGCTGGTTGGCCTGATGGTTTGGTATCTTGCAAATAGTGGGGCCAGAGCTGATAATGGTGCATTTAAAAATCACTTTTGCCGGGCAATGGTGGCGCATGCCTTTAATCCCAGCACTGGGGAGGCAGAGGCAGGCAGATCTCTGTGAGTTCAAGACCAGTCTGGGCTACCAAGTGAGCTCAAGGAAAGGCGCAAAGCTACACAGAGAAACCCTGTCTCAAAAAACAACAAAACAAAACAAAACAAAAAAATCACTTTCTATTCTCCCTCCCTGTCTTGTTCCTTCTCAGACTCAGAATCACCTTCACCCGCATTCTAACAGGCAGGAAGTCCAGGCTTAAAGGCCTATAACAAGGCCATTGAGAAAACTAGCACCGAAGGTAGGATCTCAGTTCAGCATGATTCCACTGGGCCCCACAGACCAGACAGAGACCAAGCCATAGCAAAGGACAGCTGCTCTGGCTTGGTGGTGGTGGTGGCAGTGGCAGCAGCTGGGGGCAGGGGGTAGGAGCAGGGGGAGGGGGCTTGGTTCCCAATCATCAGCTTCAGTGACCCTGTCTAGCACAGGGCACCTGGGTAGCCAACTTCAGTGATTCCTCTCCCGTGCCAGGCTCCATCCTCGCTCAGTCTGGCTCTTCACAAATGTGGGTGGGTTCCCCACTCGACCATCTGAAGTAAACCAATTTCTCTCCTAGTTGGGAATAGGTTTACCATAAGTGGCTCACAACGGTCTCACTAGAGCCGGAGTGCCGCCAGCTCCGAGGCCAGTGTGCAGCATGCTAAATGAGCGCGGTAGATGGTACATCTGAGACATGTTTGTGTTATAAATGGGTACAAATTGAATTTGGCTGGAGGTGATGTATGACATCTGTCACGCTTCCCCCCATGGTAGGACAGCTAGAGGAGATCTAATTTCTTTCAGTGTGGGCATTTCCAACCCTTCAGTGTGTTTGGGATTGCTGTTTCCTCTGTGTACTTACTAAAATGGAGCTGGCAGGACACCAGGGCTGCTAGTGACCTAGTCACAGTCACCAGGGTGCTCTGCTCCAGGCAGTGTGACCCAGGGACTGCCTGCTCAGGGTGTCATATGGTTTTCTTTTGGTTGCTGAAGACAGAGCTTGGAATGAGACAGGCGTCTGTTTGGATTCTGATCTGCTACTGACTATTCAGCACATTGGCTGTGTGGCTTTTGCTTTATCTGTGAAAGAGAGTGCTGCTTACCCTCTAGGGAGCTTCTGGGAGGATTAAGTAGACAATCTGAAAATACTTTTGCTGGGGGGGCACTTTTTTGCATGTGTAAACTGAAAGTGTACTTTGTGCACTTTGTAGCTGCTCACCCTGCTGGCTGGGGTATGCTTGGGATCAGGCTGGGGTGATAAACAGGAAAAGAAGGGTTTTTATCCTGATGTGCTTCTCCTCATAGCCCCTGGGAGCCCAGGGTTGCTGCTTCCTCATGAATGCCCCAAAGGACTCTGGCCACGCTTGTGAGAACAGGTGGCTGAGCGTCACCCTGCCTGGAATGCAGGTGGCTGTAACAGAGGGCAGCGACAAAGGAGGGACTTCTGAGTTTCAGAACTAGAGATGGTGTGCAGGAGTCTGTCAGCCTCCTCTGGTACAGAAGCTGAACATGGTCTCAATGTGGCCCTGAGTGGCTTTCAAGGCAGCCTCATGTCTAGTTAGCTGCCAGTTTCTTGCTCTGTGATGCCCTAGGGCCGGTAAGTCTGCACTTTGATCAGAAATACAGCTTGTGTGGTAATAGGCACTATATACTGCATCATTTTTACTGTTTGGTACCCTGTCTTGGGGTCCCGGTTGTGCATCCTGATTCAGGGATTACCATGTCCTTGCCCTGTATTCAGAGTACCTTTTCCAGGAGAATTTTGTGGACTGGCTGTGCATGTTTTCTTATGGTTACTCAACTGTGAGAAAATGTTTGGTTGCATCATGGCAAAGGAGAGAACATTATTGTGTGGGTGCTGTCAGGACCCTGGGTCTGTGCTGATAGCAACTGTGGAACATATGCTAGCCTCCTGGCACTCAGCCCCTGACGCTGCAGGGAGGTGAGGCTTCCCCTCTTAATAGCAGCCAGAGGCCATGTATTTGTACATGTCTTGGAGACGGTGTGTCCTAGCACTCAAGTTCTTTGCCTAGGCTGTTGGGGTCCCCAAAGCTAACAAGAGGTCTGGAAGAAAAAGCCCCTACAGCAGCCTCTGAAGCTCTGGCAGGCTAAGGCTCTGCCCAGCAGAAGGCGTGGACACCTGCAGTCACGTGTGCATACCAAAGCCAGCTGTTTGTTCTTGGCTGCAGAACAGTAATAAAGAACCTGGACTGCTGGAGTGAGAGACAGTTGTCATGCTGTGTGAGGATGCTGCATATGTATGGCGAGAGTGTTGCTCCAGACATTTTGGCATAGGAGGCTGTCTGTGTTATAGCATTTGCTGATGCTTCACATGAGCCTTCCTTCTCTCTCCCTAAAGGTCTGTGAGAGACTAGAGAGTGAGTGGGAGCCTTCATGTATGTCTGCTGCAGGTGCCCACAGAATTCTGACCAAGCTGGTGTGTTTCAGGGGCAGGTTTCCAATGCCAAGTCTTGACAATGGCTTCTTGTGTACAGGAGCTGATGAGAAGTCTATGTTTCTGTGGCAGATGGGGTGTGGCCCTTGGTTGATCATCTATCTACTAATGGAAATAGAAGCTCTGAGACTGCCCTTGTTGAACATGACCATTGTCACGGATGCTTCCTCCACATTGGGGCTGTGGAGTGAACACACAGCCTTTCAGTGGCTGGGTGGTAGGGGTGGGTGGTGGGTATAGGTAAGGATGGAGTGGGGATCTGGAGTGGCAGTAGAGATGTCTGCAGTCTATTATGGGAGTTGTTGGGATCATTTGGGAGACAAAAGGTCTGTTCAGTGGTATGGACCTACTGATGTTCAGGGATGGGTGAGATGCCGCACAGGCCCAGAAGCCTGTCTCATTCCAAGCTCTGTCTTCAGCAACCAAAAGAAAACCATATGACACAGGCACTGGGGTGCATCTCAGCGTCCTACTGGAACTGGTGCCAGTAAAACATACATTCGAGTCTGTATGATAATGGCACCTCTTGCTCGCTCTCCTCTCTCTGTAGCTTTGTAAAGCCCAGGGAGGGCTTGCCGTTTTATTCCCTCTTACTCTCTTCCTTTTTTGGAACCACAAAGCTTCATTTGTTACCATAACACACCCAGAACAGATAGATGACTTGCATTGCCAGGGCTTGTTACTTTGATTCATATACTTGGCTCAAGGATGGGAGACATTGGAGATGTCAACTAGACATCATCTGAAATGGATGCTTGCTATATATGTACCTGCCTCTTGTCCTGGGTTTACATAGCCAAATGGACAGTGGTCCATGTGTGCCTGCTCAAAGGTGGCCGAAGAAATCCCAGTTCTACAGACAGGGGGAGTGGGTGGTCTGGCGCCTAGCCCTGCTTTTGGCAGGCTGATGGTTGCATCTCTGTAGTAAAAGTTAGGAGTCTGGAATGGTGTCCTTGCTTACCAGTTTACCATAGGCCCAGTTGTCCTGTCTTCCTCAACTATTCCAACCATGTTTATAACCACATGCTAGGCTCCTTTGGAAATGAAGAAGAAAGAGAGGAAAAGTTAGCAAAGGTGATAGGTGATTCTTGATACCTACCCACATGCCAGGAACTCTCACCTTGGTTGTTATTCTTGTAGATGAATGGAAGATCTGGGACTTGGGGAGCAAAGGTCTCATTATAACCAAGTAAATGGCTGAGATAGAATTTTGAGCTGAGGAATCCTTAACAGCAGGTCTATCAATCCCCTGATCTCTGCAGTCATGTTCATGTAAACTTTTCCTGGGGTCTCAGATCCTTTTGATCTTAGGGACTGGCAGGCAGATTTACTGGCATAAAGCAGCATTCAGGAAAGGCTTGTTGGATCAATGAATGAGCCCCTGCTAGACTCAAGATAATATTGATCTTCATCAGGATACAATGTCCTATGTACACTGAGTGTGGGATGATGCCTTCAATTCTAAACTCCATGGCTTCTTGGCCACATCGCTAGAGACATTAAAGGGTTCATTATCGTGTGAAGAGACAGAATAGTATACCCAAGAGCATGAGACAGGCTTATAGCCAGTCATTCTTCAGACTCCTTGAATATAAGATGTCACAGAATCTGAAAAGACATAGAATGGAGCAAAGGGAGACACAAGATCATTCATTCATTTGATAGCCCATGCATACCATTTGAGAACTTTGTGTGAGCTGCTGTTCTCAGCTCCTCACAGATATAGTGGAAGGAGAAAGAACAAGTCTATCCCTACTAACCATACCCATAACCAACTACTACATGGTTAAACATGAAAGCTAGCTTCCTCTGATTCCTCAGCACCCATTTGCTGTTCTAGGCCTCTAGGATGTGGAAACAAAGATCTTTGAGACTTTTATTTTACACACTGCTATATAAGGTCAAGCTGAGCATTCTACTAAGCCTCCTCCTTACTTCTAACCCTGCAGCTGAGTTTTGGGCCCTGGAGAACTGTCTTCCTTGGCTTCTATGGTTTAGACTTGATGCTGGGTAACTTGACTGGTCTTACAGTGTTCTTTACTGCTATGATGTTGCATCTCTGGATCTTCTTGTTTTCAGATCCACCTCCATTGCCCCATCTTCCTCCATCCATGGCCACACCATGGCCATCTGCGTCTTCTGGAATGGTTTTATTTCCCAGCTTCTATTTTCTCCCCATATCTCTGATACTGCCTATGACTCTCTTGTCTCTTACCTTTAGGGTGTTCATGACAAACAAGGGAAGACAGCTTCACCCAAGAAAATGATGGGCTGCTTGGGCACTGAGCTGTTCTCACAATCCATGGGAAATTGAGAGAATAACGAGAAAATTGACCCTGTCTCCCTCAGAGCCCCTCTTACTCAAGAGACCCTTCTCACTTTTCCTTAATAAAATCTATGGTTGCTTTGGTTTATGAAAAAGAATAAAGCCATGGGAAGCAACCAGAGGAGTCTGGCCTTTAGAGAACACAGTTAGGTACCACCGGGCCATAGTTTGGTGAGATAACAGGACCATGGCTGAACTTGGGCTGTTCTTTTAATCTGCCTCACATGACCACTATGACTGGACTTAACTGTAGCTAGAGTTTTCCTGCTTTGCCCACAGTCAGGACAAATCTCTGTGACCCGCCAGTCCCACAGCCGCTCAGACCCAACCAAGTAAACATAGAGACTTATATTGCATACAAACTGTATGGCCATGGCAGGCTTCTTGCTAACTGTTCTTTTATCTTAAATTAACCCATTTCTATAAATCTATACCTTGCCACATGGCTGGTGGCTTACCGGCGTCTTTACATGCTGCTTCTCCTGGCGGTGGCTGCAGTGTCTCTCCTCCTTCTTCCTGTTTCCCCAATTCTCCTCTCTCTTTGTCCCACCTATTCTTCCTGCCTGGTCACTGGCCATCAGTATTTTATTTATATAGAGTAATAACCACAGCACTTAACTGCATTGTTATGGCATCAATGTGCATTCAAACCTCTTCTTCTATTATTCATTCATTTATTTAGAGACAGGGTCTCACTATGTATCACTTTCTGTCCTGGAACTCACCATGTAGACCAGGCTAACTTTGAACTCACAGAGATCTGCCCACCTGTCTCCTGAGTGCTGGGATTAAAGGCATGTGCCACCATGACCAGCTCTGAGACTTCTTTACTCTCTTTTCTTCATCTGTATTAGAGAGGTAGGCAGTAGGGTCTCTCAAGTATTCCTCCATGGATACTGAGGGATGGCTGCACTGTGTCAAGTGACCTATAGAGTATACTGCTTGTGCCCCTCTCATTCTAATCAAGACAGTGCCATATAAGCTGATGTGGGTGGGTGTAGCTGGAGTTTTCCTGTGTCCTGGCCTGCCGGCAGTTGGGGCAATTCTCTCCCACTAGTGTCCTCCAAGTAAATCACACAGAGACTTATATTACTTATAAACTGTATGGCTGTGGCAGGCTTCTTGCTATCTGTTCTTGTATCTTAAATTAATCCATTTCCATAAATCTATACCTTGCCTAAGCTCGCGGCTTACCGGTGTCTTACATCATGCTTCTCCTCATGGTGGCTGGCCGTGTCTCTCTGACTCCGCCTTCTTATTCCCTCAGTTCTCCTCTCTGCCAGTCCCACCTATACTCCCTGCCTGGCTACTGGCCAATCAGCGTTTTATTTATCAATCAATCACAGCAATATATTCACAGCATAGAGAACATCCCACAGCAGGTGGGAGAGAGAAGTTTCTACATGGATAGTGTGTACAGGTGGTGGGAAACCTGATAGCCTTTTGATCATGTGTATACACCATGCACATAATTGGCTTTTTGGATCAGTGAATTTGGAAACATCTAGTCTATACTGGGCAACACACACTGCCCACTAATATGATTTTCACATGTAGACATTTTTCCTCCTTAGGCTGAGTGTCAGGACATACCTCACAAAATGACCACAGTCCTTTGCCAAAGAGGGCATGAGTTGACTCTCAAGCCATAGGAATAGCTGGCCTAGTTCTTGTGTGGGCTCCATACAACATCCTGAGTGTAGTAATTTTGAGTCTGGAGTTGTTAGAGCTGAGTGTCAAGGCTGTTATACTGAAGTGTGGGCAAGGCAGAGAGCCATATCTTTGTTAAGACCTCACTCACGATTGTCAGACAAGATGACTTGTCTGGGAAAGGCTCCTTCTGTCACACCTGTTGACCTGAATTTCATTCCTGAGACCCTCATTCTCCTAAGATCCTGATATTAAACCGAAGTATGAGTCCACCAGCATTCACCCTGGTGAACCAATGAGCGTGGGTGAGGGGAACTGTGGAGGATAGCCTGAAAGCTGTAGCTTTGCAGAATCTATACCTAGCATGATAATGCCCTGTAGCCTCATAGGTGGATGGTCCTTCTCCTGGTCTTCTTCTGCCTATAAACTTCAGCCACTCTCCAGGCCTCAGAGACACATGAATTTAGGGGCTCACTGTATCTGATATCAGGATGCTTTCAAAAATGCTCCTCTGTTGAGGTCTGGGGACATTTTCAATTTCCCTTGACTAGCCCTTTAATCTATAGAGACTAGCTATGAAAACTCGGTTATACTTCCCACCTGTGTGTTTCTCAACCCCTGGTGAAGAGAGTGGCCTCCAGGAGTATGACACAGGGTGAGTGGGGTGAGGTACCGTAGTGAAGGCAAGTGTTCCTTTCATCTTTGAACTTTTTCTTTTCTATTACGTCAAAGACATTCTGACATTCCAACTTCATCTAGAGTTGATCTTTGTTGAGTCTAGAGTCTAGAGCTATTTGCCAAATAGCTAAATAAACAATTGAAACTACCCCCAGAAGCTTGTGTGAGGACACTGAACTTAGCATTGTGGCACACACCAACCAGTTAACTGAGGTGTTTCTTTTCCCCTCCTGGTACAGTCTC
The DNA here is from genome assembly GCF_049852395.1 of Peromyscus maniculatus bairdii. Taxonomy (NCBI): domain Eukaryota; kingdom Metazoa; phylum Chordata; class Mammalia; order Rodentia; family Cricetidae; genus Peromyscus; species Peromyscus maniculatus. The sequence goes on from NC_134860.1 coordinate 11,845,864, forward strand.
GCAGGGTCCATGCCTACACATCCATCCTAAAATAAATCGCCCAAGTCCTGCTACACTTTCTAGTGAATGATTCTCTCCCTCCCAAGTTAAAGTTTGAATTGGCCCTCTGAGAGACACTGGGATAAGACTTTACTTACAGAATTGGAGTTCTGTTAGTCCAAAGTGATATTTTCAAAATGAAAAGTGTGAAAATGCTCTCTAACCTAACTCCACTCACCTCAGTTTTTCTTTTAGATTTCTATTGAATTTAAAGTGAAGATCAAAATCTTAAACAACTTAGCATTCATAGTCCGTGCACTGCCCCACATATTCCTTGGCTTTATTTGTACACACCCCCGCACACCCACACCCACACACCCCTTCAACTTTTTGTATTTCACTTTTCAGAAATCAATATAACCTTCACTCCTTCATCCCAGCTCCCATTCCTGTCAACATGATCCAGTCCCTCAGCATCCTGTTTGCCCTTCATCACCTCGACTTTGATTTATAATCAAACATACAGTGTTCTAACTACCCGATGAAAGATTTTTCACCTTTGATAATGAGCCGGCTCCAACAAAGTAGGCACCATGTTGTGCTTGCTTGATGCTGAAATTCAAGTACTCGGCATACTGTAGCATGTTGGTGTGTGTGTGTGTGTGTGTACCCATATACATGTGGGTGCATATGTCTGTAGAGGCTGGAGTGGGGGGCAGCATCAGATGTCTGCCTCAATGGCTCCTTCACCTTATGTTTAGAGAGGGGGTCTCCCTCTGATCTTAGAGCTCACAGATGGGCTCTGCCTTCCCAGTTCTGGGGTTGCAGATGCACAATGCTGTACTGGCTTTTTTTTTTTCCTCACATGGGTGCTTGGTAACTGAACTCAGGTCTTCAGCTTATGTGGCAGGTACTCTGCTAGTGGAACCATCTTGTCAGCCTAATAGTGTGGTTAATTGAGTGAGAGACCCTTAAGAATTCTAGGGGCAATCAGAGATGGCTTCCTGGATGAGGAAGATTGACCTAGGAAGTGACTGAGTTGTTTTTTCTGTGGGTGTTTGAGAGTTAGCTGTCTGAGCTTTTGTTCTAGATCCTATTCTGGCATGATGTTTGTGCTGGATGATTTAATGTCAAATTGACACAAGCTAACACCATCTGAGAGGAGGGAACATCAATTAAGAAAATGCCTCCACAAGCTCAGGTTGTAGGCAAGCCTGGAGGGCATTTTTAAAATTAGTGATTGATGGAGGAGGGCCCAGCCTACTGTGGGTGGGGCCATCCCTGGGCTGTGGTCCTGGGTTCTCTAAGAAAGTAGACTGAGCAAGCCATGGGAAGAAAACCAGTAAGCATCATTCCTCCATGGCCTCTGCAGCAGCTCCTGCCTCCAGGTTCCTGCCCTGACTTCCCTCAGGATGGACTATTACCTGGAAGTGTAAGCTGAAATAAACCCTTTCCTCCCCAAGTTGCGTTGGTCATGGTGTTTCATCACAGCAATAGCAACCCCGACTAAGACGCTAATATTTAAACCTGAATCAGGCAATTTTTAATTACTGTCTAGAATCAAGGAGGTTGCAAGGTAGCATTTTTCTATTAGCATTTTGGAGACCATTGATTTTTCAGACTTTCTTGCCTACTTCTCTACTGCTATTTATCATCTATCTTTATAAACTGGCCCTGTTTTCTCCACTGTGATGTTTAATGCATAGAATTTTGGCTATTAACTGACCCCAATTAGGGTGAGTTATGGAAATTCTAGATACAGTACAGTAGTATTTTCTTATCCACAATTCTGTACACTATGATTTACATGCCCATGATCAACCACTGTACAAAAATACTAAATGGAAAATTAGGGAAATAAATAATATTAAAAATTACACACTAATCTGAGTACCATGATGAAATCTCACAGTCCTGCTCTGTCTTAACTAGAATGTGGATCATACCTCTGTTCACAGTATCCATGCTTTATATGCTACTCACCCATTAGTCTATTGACAGCAATTACAGGTCATGATATCACAGTGCTTGTGTGCATGAAACACATGCTTTACTTAATAATGACCCCAAAGCACCAATTAGAGACACTGGTGATTTTGTCCCTGTAGATCACTGTGACCATTTTTTTCCTTATTGCTAACCTTTAGCTATGCAGTTTATAAATTAAACTATCAAATCTGTATAAGAATAGGGACCACCAGTATATGCAGGGTTCATTGCTATCTATGGTGTCATGGCTCATTGTGTCTATGAGTTTTGAAACTTATCCTTGGCGTATAGAGCAGACTGCCATGATGAGTTCGTGTCCATACTTCTCTAGAGTTCCTTAGGAGGGTGGGAAGCATTTGCAAAGAAGAATACGAAGGGAATTTGGGAAGTTGAACTCCAGTACAACTTTTCCTTTTGTTCCAGCTATATTTACTTTCCTCCTGGTTCTGATGCATCCTCTTTTATCACTGCTGTTTCATTTGTCCAATAAGCTTCTGATTTTCCATCCTCAGTAGCATGGCCTGGTTTTATCTCAGGCAATTGGTTCCAGCAGACAGACTGATTAGAAGGCATTTCCTCCCCAAGTTCTGTAGCTCGATATTCCTGTTAACTTTTATCATCAGGGCTATAGAATCCTCTCTTAGCTCTGCCTGAATGCATGCATAAATAAAAATGGCTACAGCAAAGCCCCTATTCTCTGCCATGTGAATCCCAATTCATCTCACTTGGATGCTGTTGTAGAAATTCCCTTTAAGTATTGGTCTGAGGGATTTCAGAAGTGACTTGCTGTTTTAAAAATGTTATTCTACAACGAATATTTAATTCATGTGTAAGGATGAGATCGTCATCTGTCTGCTCAGGGAAAGATAGGTGTCTTTAAAAAAATACCTCCATGGTTTTTCATTTATATTTTGAACCTCAGAATTGAATTAATGACAGTCCTTGGTTTGTGGCACTCTCATCATTGTGGTATGTGGTCAGAGTTCATCTTACAGCATTCTGAGTACTGTATGGTATGACAATGGGATGCTGTGGCAAATGGTGATGGGAAGTAGGCACAGTGCCAGGATGTCGCTATTCTGAATTGTGTGGCTGCAAGCTTTCCTATACTTACATCTTGCTAACATGCGGGGGGATTTCTAAGGGTGGCATTCTGAAGTGTGTGAGATGCTCTAGATGGACATATTCCAAAACATGTATTCCTTGTTTGTGTTAACAGAAGGTGTGTAAAACGGTATTTTTTCTGGATTTTATTCAATTAATTTTATATTAATCTATTTTTTTTTTGTTTTAGACAGTGCTTGCTCTGTAGCTCAGGCTAGTCTTGAACTCATTATGAAGCCAAAGCTAGCCTTCAACTCCTCCTCCTCCTCCACCTGTACCCCAAAAGTGTTAGGAGTAGAAGCATGCTTCATCACATTTGGATTCTTAGTAGCTTTATTATTCATGGGTGCTTCCTTTTCTGTGAGTTGATAGGTATACCTTTGCTCATTTTCTATTGTATTGAAGATACTTTTCTTATCACTAAGTAGAAGTCCTTTGGGTGTTATTGACATGAACTTACAGTCAGTTCTAAGTATCATTTTTCCATTTGTCTATTGTTCTTGAGCATTTCAACTCTTGATTTTGATATAGTCAAATTCATTTGCCATGTGTTTTATATAGATTTTTAATGTTTTTGAAACCTTTTCTACCTTTATCTCTGCTTTCCTTCTTGTTAACTGAGATGAATGACAGCCACATGTAAATGTGATGGCATGGTAATTGGTGACTTATTTGTGGCCCCTTTTCTTTAAACAAGGGGTAGTAGGAGTCTAGTAGTCATTCTGCTAGCTCTGTCCTTCTGCGAGTTCACTGCCAGAAAGTGCTGCAGGGCGAGTGGATTAGTTGGAGCTTTCCAGAAAACTGAACCCATGAGAAGGAGGAGGGAGAGAAGGAGGAGGAGAGGCAGGGTAAGAGGAGAGGGGTTTCAGAAAGATTTTGACTTGACACAATCACAGCATCTGAGATCGACATGGCGGTATTGCCAAAGGGTTCCCTGGCAAAAACTTGGCTGACGTCACTGGGCTTTAAAGTCCCCTCCTGTCAGGTGACTCTGAGTGGGGTGTCCCTATCTTCAAGTGTTTGGGGATCTCTTTGGATTCTTGCTGGCCATTAGGTTGCAGAACTTTCTAGATCGAGAGCTCTCCTCGCTTCGTCGATGCTTGTGTGCAGCAGCCTTCTACCTGTGCTGGCACCTGGGCAGCTGGGCTGTGGTTAGGCTCGTTTGGGGCTCCACAAACCAGCTGGCCCATGTTCGCTGGCTGCTGATGCCATTGGTATTTTCAGGAAGCTTCTGGAGCACCCAAGGAGTCTGGAGCAGCTCGGCTTCCCTGCTTAGTGACTGAAGTAATATTCTAAATGGGGCACAAGTGCCAGAGAATTAAAAATACTTCTTGTTTTTGAATAAGAAGCTGCCATGTTCCCAGGACAGCAGGGCTATATCTGGAGGAGCAGCTGCCAGCTGTCTCATGGGCTCCCCTAGCCAGCTGATGTGCCAAGGGCTCCCCGTTCTCCAGCTCCCCATCTTCCCCCCCCCCCAAATAGGTCTCTGCAGACCAAGGCTGGGAGGGCAGCCGCCTCCTGGAGCTTGCTCATCTCTGCATTTCCACCATCCAGCTTGGAGCCTGGCAAGGTGTAAGTGCAAGCTGCCACTTGGGAAACGAGTATCTCCAGTTGCTGTGGAGGTTCAGGGCTGCTTGAGCAGGGGGACTAGAAGGAGCGCGTGCGATTGATTTGGTGAGATGAGTCAGTGCAGTTGGAGGAGAGTCATCCATTAGGGGTAGCACCAAGGTCCATGGCACCTTGTTTACTGTTTGAAGACACTTGAGACAGAATTTTGGTCAGTTTGCCTGGCTTTGTCCTATTTGTCTTTGTGTCCCCAGCACAAACTGATGTGGATGTGTTGTGTGCTCAGTGAATATTTACTACATAAATAAATAAACCAATGAAAGAAGGACATGGATTCCACTCACTGTGGTTTTCAAATGCAGATTTTGTATCTGTATACTAAAAATTTTAATTACTCTCTCTTTTTTTTTTTTTAGGTATTCATAGCTCAACATAGTCCCTTTAAATAAAAGATCACAGCAATAAATGTGGCTCCTTCTTCCCTGGGTCTGGGGTGCCATAAGGAGAGAAAGAGAGAGAGAGAGAGATCTGTTTATACTTCTCCCAGGGCCCGTAACTACCAGGATAATTTCATGAAAAGGCCAGGCGGTTAAACTAGGATTTCGCTGAGACTCAGGAAATTGAAACACAGGAGGATACAAGTGCAAAAAACACATTAAATTTTACATCTGTGAGCCCTGGTTCTAAAACTTTAAAAAATAAGGGCAGCCTGCATTATATAAAAATGTGTAATCCCTAGATGGGCCGTTCTGTTTTCCTGAGCAGTTCAAACGGGTGGTACAGGATGAGGGGAGAGGTCACTCAGTGCCAGTCAATGTCTTTGGAGCTAGTTGTGTTAGTACGTGGACACATCAAGGCTGGCATTGTTGTTGTGCCTTTCATTTCTTACTTCCTGTGAAATCTTGGTGTTTTAGGTTGACTTGTATCCCTCAGTGACAAGATGAGGCCATGACCCTGGTACTGGTGAGTGTGACCCTGCCTGGACATAGGGTCTTTGCAGTTAGAGTGAAGATTCCCAGGTCCCGAATCCCATCTAACAAGAAGAAAAATCTCAGAGTAGAGACACCCAGAAAGAGAGTGCCATGGAGTCTGATCTATTTCAACAATGGAGCTAACTGAGGCGCATCCTGTGAGTGTTAAGGGATGTCCGGCTGGCTGCTGTGCCGTGTGGCGGCCACAGGTGCCACTGAAGCAGACTCTGCCCTTGTCCAGGTGTTCTTCCTCTGCAAGTCCAAACCCCTCTAGGGAGTGTTTCACAAACTTGGATGTACAAGCATGGCTTTAAAAAAGGACTTGCAAGACCAGGGGAAGCGGCTGAATAGGGCACTAGGTTCAAGAGGAGCAATTTGGACATGAAGTCAGGTGAGGTCCTCAGGCATTTCCTTCTGCTCCTTCATGTCTCATCAATACACAGTCAGTGTTTTCTGACTCCAATGGGGGCTTTTGCTCAATAAGTAGTTTTTTACTTAATAGGCTCTTATTGAAGATTTGACAGCAATACAAGGGTTGATACCATGTCTCATGTGGGTGTTGTCCTTTTTTGCATTGTGTGTTGTGCTTGTGCATAATGTATGTATCTGAGGTTGCGTGAGTGCCATGGGATGCACATCACAGTCAGGGAACGACTCTAGGGCTTTGGTTCTCTCCTTCCACCATGGAACCTAGAGAGCAAGCTCAGGTTGTCAGGCTTGCACAGTAAGAACTTTTACCTCTGAGCCATCTTGTCTGCCCATGTCATGCTTATTTTTATTTGCTTGTTTTATTGGCATTTGCAGGTTTGAATTTTTAAGGACAGAACAATTAAACTGAAAATTCCACTCATGCTATCCTCTCATGGACTTGCCATTTTTCCTACTTCTAAATCCTGCCAGTCATTCATCCATTTTTTTTCCTTTTTAAGATTTATCTATCTATCTATCTATCTATCTATCTATCTATCTATCTATCTATCTATTTATTTATTATGTATACAGTGCAGGTATCCCTGAAAGCCAGAAGAGGGCACCAGCTTATTACAGGTGGTTGTAAGCCAGCCATGTGGTTGCTGGGAATTGAACTCAGGACCTCTGGAAGAGCAGCCAGTGCTCTTAACCTCTGAGCCATCTCTCCAGCACTCTCCCCATCTGTTTATCATGACAGTTTTATCATTTTAGACGGCTGTATGAATGCAAGTGACCAGTCTGGGTAGATGACTCAGTCAATAGAGTGCCTTGTACACAAAGTGAGCACTTGAGATCCATCCAGAGCGCCTTGTTCAAACAGGTGTTGTGGACATTGGGAACCTTGTGCTGTGGGAGCGTGGAGACAGGAAGGTCTCCAGAGCTTGCTGGTCAGCTGTCTAGACAGTTGGTGAAGGCTGGACTTAGTGAGGGGCACTGCCTCAAAAAATACTGAGAGTAATCAAGGAGGGCACCTGGTATAGACCTCCAGGCTTTCCACATATGTGTTCCCGTATATACATGTATTCACACAGACGCACTCTCACACACACACTCCATACCCTTACAAAACCAAACCAGCATCAAAACAGCAAACTGTAGGAGCAGGAATCGAAACAAGAGGCCATGGATTTGAACGAGAGCCAGGAGGGGTGGAGAGGAGGATTGGAGGGAGGACAGGGAAGAGGGAAATGACATGATTTATATTATGATCTCAAAATAAAGGAAATAAAGATTGTTTTCTTTCAGAATAGTGCCTTTTAAATTCATCTAAGTTGATACATGTAACAGAAGTTCATTCCTTTTTAAATTGTGTTTCATGACTATAGCAGAGTTAATGTATGTATTTACCTGTTAAGGGATAAATGGGGTCATTTTTGGTTGCATAGATTACAAATAGTACTACTAAAAACATTTTTGGTGTATATTTTTAGTGAAATTTTAATTGTGATAATGTTGTAGTTTTCTTTTTGTGTAGTTTCCTGTGGACTTTCTTTTTGATCCATGGATTATTTATAAATATATTTTCAAGCTTTAAAGAATTTTCTTGTTATATTTATATTACTGAATTCCACTTTGAGCCCTGTGCCTTTAGATAATATACTTTGTATGATTCAATTTTTGTATTTGTCAGTATTTGTCTTATCATACAGGCTATGGCATTCTTGGGAATGTTCCACTTTATTTGGTAATAGATGATATTCTGCTGCTGCATATGAAATACTAATACAGGTCAGTAAGGTTTTCCTTGTTAATGGAAGTATTTTTTCACAGCAATGAGGAAAACCCTACAAAATTGGTGTTAGATTTCTTTAGAGGAACAGAACTGGTAAAATTTATATGTGTGTTATTAAATGGGGTTTATTACATTGGCTTACACAAAAAGGGGCTGGGTAGCCCTAGAGAGGATGCCTGAACACCAGAGAGGCAGATAATCCGCTCAGTTCATGAGGCTGGCTGCTTCAGCAGTCTCAGTCTGGTGCTGAAAATGTGGTAGATTTCTGGGGAGTCCTCAGATACTCAGCTCTCTGGTACTCAGTCCTTAGAGGACTGAAGAAGCTGGTCTGTGAGCACTGGAGTGATGGATGCTCTCAGTCACATAGAGAAGCAAAGGCAGATAGGCAAGCTGCTTCCCCCCCAGACTTTGTATCTGGATGTCAATTAGAGGTTCTGTCCTCTTAGTAGTGCCCCCCCCCATTAATTCTTCCTGGAAGCACCTTCACAGACCCACCCAGAGAGAGATGGCTTCTAGGTGACTCCAGATCCCACCAAGCTGACAAGAGATTCTTGGTATCACTGAAATCCTGCAGAGGATGTTTCATTTTTCTTCTTTCATATTAGGTTCAGACCACAAGTTCAGCATGCTGCTGCCTGTGAGCTGATTCCCAAGGCCTGCCAGTTTTCAGGGCATTTACAGTATTCTGATTTTCCCCTTAGGTGTGCCACCCAGTGGCCAGTCTGGAGCCTTTAAATTCTCTTCTCAGCTTCTTGATGCTGCTTAGGATCCTGTTCCCGAGTGAGCAGCACAGCAGTGTGAACACAGAGAGTCCAGGAACAACTCTTCGGAGCTGCTTTCTGAGGTCCCCCCTCTGCTGTAGCTCACTTCTTCATCTGGGCTCTCTTCTTCTGTGGTCCACCAGACAGCTAGCTATGGCGCTTGAGATTTTGATTTGCTTCACACATTTGAAGTTGTATCTGTCTTCTGCCTTCAGGGACCAACGGGCTTGGTAAACTTATAGAAAGTTTAGGGTACTCACCTTTTCCCCAGCTGCTTGTCACTGTACTTGTACATTGTTTGAATAGCTGCTCCATGCATTCTTTCCGGGTTTTATGACTACACTCAGGAAAAAAATCTGACTGGGATGTTATTACTTCATTATACCCTGCCAGTGGATCCTAACCAGACATGCACATCCAAGTCTGCTGTGACACATTTTCCCCTTGAATAGTGTACATGGAAGTAGATTTCACAATCCCTTATTACTTCTAGGCCTGGAGACCCTTGAACAAGATAGTCACAGAACCGTGGTTCTCCACCTGTGGTTCACGACCCCCTTGGGGTCGCATCGCCCTTTCACAGGGGTCGCCTGAGACCATCAGAAAACACAGATATTTATATTATGATTCATCACAGTAGAAAAATTACAGTTATGAAGGAGCAACAAAAATAATTTTTTAGTTGGTGATCACAATAACATGAGGAACTGTATTAAAGGGTCACAACGTTAGGAAGGTGGAGAACCAGTGGTCAAGACGGAGGTCCTTGGATACTAAGGAACTGCTAATAGCTGGGGAGAAAAGACACCCTGCTCCTCACTAGCTGGGGACTCCTCCACACATTATGTTCTTTTTAATGTTCTACCCCGAAACCTGTCAGACAGATGGTCAGCTCTTCAGAGTCCCATGGCTAGTGGCGTACTGCCTCAAAGCACATTATTCCTGAATGATCCGCCGACACTTGTGTTCTAAAGGCAGTTTCAATTTTCTGTGAGTGGGACATTATTTTCTATAGGTGTAGGGGTTCCATTTCTGGAAAATTACTTTTAACATAAAAATCCCCAAGTCTAACATGAACAAAAATGAAAAGAATGGAAGAGATAAACATACGCCTTTAAAAATATTTTTATAGGAATCCTATGAAGCCAAGCAGGGTCTATAAAGGGCAATTTTACATTTGCAGTTGTTTGAGGCAGGTCTAGGCTGGAAGAAATGTTTAAAAAAATACAAGCCCAGTGACATTTGTACTGAATATGTTGTCTTCTACTTAATAAACCTCACATTAGGTACTTTTTATTGCTCTAATAACTTATAACTGAATTTAACAGTAGGGGATTCTGGTTTGGGAAAGCTGATCTTTAAAACAGAGTCACTTGATCCTACTTCTACCAGGGAAGCTGGGGTCCAGGTTCTAAGGGGTTTGTGAGCCACTGTGTGCATTGGGATGACTCGGCATTGTCACTGAGGGACAGTTGTGTGCTGAGTAGTCAGCATTTCATAACAAATAGGGGTGTGTGTGTTGTGTGCATGTGCATATGTGTGCATGCCTGCTTGTGCACCTGTGCACATCAAAAGGATGGAGCTCTTTTTCCTCCTCCCATGGCTTCCTAGTACAGACAGCCCTTTGTATCGCGGAGTCCACATCTTCGCACTGAACCAGTTGCAGATCAGAAATGAACTCAGGTCTACGAAGGCCCAGTCTGCACTGAACACGTACAGATGCATCGCTGTTGTCATCGTCTCCCAGACAATACAGCGCACAGCCATTTACATAGCATTTGCATTAGCTGAGCTATTATGGATAATCTGTAGATGAACTAAGGTAGACAGAGGGATAGCTTTGGGATTTATGAAAATCCCATGCCATTTTCTGTATGTGGGGTCTTTTCCTTTTTTTAACCTGTGGGGGTCTTAGAAACAGTCCTTTGCAGATACAAAGGGAAAGCTGTATCTTTGGGATCTGTTCATGTCTATGAGTGTCACCAAGTCAGTGGCTGGAGCTCTATATGAGCCTCATCCTCTGAAGTTATGTATGTGGTTTAAGGACGGGGATAATAGACGCACAGAATAGCATAGCGGTTGGCTGCATTTTGAGCAATTTCGTTCTCGTTCTTGAGTCTGCTTGAGTCTAGATCACTTCACTCTCAGAAACCCTTCTGACTTACCTCTGCCTGCACACAGATGCCAGAACTTTATGGTCTTCGTGACAGGCCCTGTAGGCCAGGCTACCATCCTGCAGGTCGCTCACCAGCATCTGTAATCCCAGATGGAGGGTCTGTTTCTAGAGTAGGAAGAGCTATTTAGGGGCATTGGGCCAAATCTCTTTCTGGGTTTGGATTGCTCATTTTTCTTTGCTACTCTTTGGTGTGCTTGAAAAATTGAAGCGGCTTGCAGCCCCTGGCCCAGGACATGTTTGATTAGCTGGCTCACTGTGGAAGATGGCTCAGCAGGGTAAGAGTCCAACGGGGTTAAAAGTCGCACCGTTCATCTCTGTGGCAGGGGCGCCTGCTATGTGTTTGAACTGGTCACTCGGTGGAGCAGCGGCACGGTGGGGCTCAGTGCTTGACTTCTGTGGCATCTACCATGTAAGCAGACATCGTCTATGAATCGTCATTCACAACCAAAGGGTCTGCTGGTTTTGACTTTGGGCAAGTCTCATTACTTTTCAAGCCACGGTGCTTTTCTTCATATGATGGATACATAATCTCATTTCACTTTGTAGTTTTGTCATGGTGGCTAAGTAGGAGAATGTATGCGAAAATGGTTAGCTGGATGGAATAAATGCTAAATATATCTGAATGATGCCTTTCTTCATCGTTTCTTTCTCCTGCTGTTAATTGTGAGTTCCTGGTAAGAAGCCTAATTTCTTGGAATTTTTCCTCATGCGATAAATGGAAATGAACTGTGTACTCATTTGTAGATTTGTTAGAAGTTTAAATGGGACAAACTGAAGTCCTGGGACCAGTAGGCTGCCAATGGAAATTGCTGGTTATTAATTGCTAATAGTAAATAATTAGTAGTAGCCTCCTTGACCCTATAACACATCCATATTTTTGAAATTTTTGCTATTAATAATACACTAGGGAAGGTCACTCTTGCACAGTGACTTGCTCCAGTGAGGCTGTGTTCTGGAACTCATTATACCACCGACCGGAGAAGTCCAGCCCCGAGTTGTAGACCTGAGTGCTCTTTCCCACTGTGCATCTGTCAATCCCATCTAACCATGCTCAGTCAAAACTGCTCCAAACCTCATAACATCCACTCCTGCCTGCTTTCCCCTCTTTCACCCCTACTTTCTCCCTCTGTAGCTGCTGCCCTCACTCAGGAACCCCTCATTTTTCTCTTCCCTTTCTTATTTTGAGTAGAGCCTGGTTGTGTTTTGGGGTAGCGTGCCAAGCTGAAGGTCTTAATTCCTTCCCAGGACGCCTCTTCCTTTGCCCATATGATTGTCTGCAAATCATTTCTTTCCACTCTACAAACAGGTTTCTCTGTTTTGTTTGTAGATCTTTCTAGATCTTGTCATTTGTTTCTGCTAGCTTTTCCCCATCTGGGATGCCAGTTCACACTCTTCCGTCCTTTTCCCTTCACTGAACAGCCTCCTCACTCTTTCAGCTCAACTTGAACTTGTGCTTACTGACATTCCTAGTGCGGTCTCTCATTTACTCTACCTTCTCATCTGAATAAGTGATAGTTCCCTACTACCAGAGCCTTCTACCCCTGTGTGAGAATCATACCCTACACTGCTGTGGGATGGTCTGTATGTCAAATTCTCTGATTGGTCAATAAATAAAACACTGATTGGCCAGTGGCCAGGCAGGAAGTATAGGCAGGACTAACAGAGAGGAGAATTGAGAGAACAGGAAGGTGGGAGAAGACACTGCCAGCCACCGCCATGACAAGCAGCATGTGAAGACACTGGTAAGCCATGAGCCACGTGGCAAGGTATAGATTTATAGGAATGGATTAATTTAATATATAAGAACAGTTAGCAAGAAGCCTGCCACAGCCATACAGTTTGTAAGCAAAATAAGTCTCTGTGTTTACTTGGTTGGGTCTGAGTGGCTGTGGGACTGGCGAGTGACAGAGATTTGTCCTGACTGTGGGCCAGGCAGGAAAACTCTAGCTACACTACACACATGCACTTCTAGCAACCACAACATGTCCTGATGTTGCAAAGCTTAATAGAGTAGCCCCTGCCACTCACGGTACTTCCACTGAACATTGTTCTATGGGTAAGACCCAAATCCAACCCCACATTTTTACAAAGCCTTTGTCTTCATGTCTTCCTACTTGATTCCCAGCACCCACATGACAGTTCACAATCATCTGTAACTCTAGTTCCAGGGGATCAGATGCTTTCTTCTGACTTTTCTGGGTACCAGGCTGAGGTGGTGTTGTGTTCCCCAAAATATTGTGCACCCTAATAAACTTATTTGGGGTCAGAGACAGAACAGCCACAATATTAAACATAGAGGATAGGCAGTGTTAGCACACGCCTTTAATCCTAGCATTCCAGAGGCAGAAATCCATGTGTTCAAGGATACAGCCAAGCATAGTGACTCACGCCTTTAATTCCAGAAAGCGAGCCTTTAATCCTAGGGAGTGGTGGTAAAAAACATAAAGGTATATAAGGCGTGAGGACCAGAAACTAGAAGCTTTTAGCTGTTTAAGCTTCAGGCTTTCAAGCAGCAGTTCAGCTGAGAGCCATTGGGATGAGGACTCAGAGGCCTCCAGTCTGAGGAAACAAGACCAGCTGAGAAGTTGGCCAAGTGAGCTAGCTGTGGCTTGTTCTGGCTCTCTGATCTTCCAGTGTTCACCCCAATGCTTGGCTCAGGTTTGATTTTATTAATAAGAACATTTAAGATTCCTGCTACACCAGGCACATATGTGGTTCATGGACATATAAACAGGCAAAACATCCATACTCATGAAATAAACAAATACTCCAGAGAAGCAACTTAGGGAGAGAATATGTATTTTGTCTCATAGTTTCTGTCCATCATGGTTGGGAAGGCATCACAGAGTTCACAGTGGCCGGGATGTGTGGTGGAGTCTCCTCACATCTTGATGAAGCAGGAAGCAGAATGCTCTAGCCACAACAAGAAGTAGTGTAATCTTCAAGACCTGCCCCCCGTGGTGGGCATCAACTGATTGGGTCCCATGTTCCAGAGGTTGCTTAACCTTTTAAAATTAGCACTTCTCTCAGGACCAGTTGTTCAAACACAGGAGCCTGTCAGGGACATTTCACACCCAATTTATAAGACGCTCCATCTTCTATCTGCAGCGATAACAGCTCAGCTATGGTAGTGCTCATTGGCTCTCCACCTGTGCTTGTTTCAGCAGAGGACATGCCTCTTCTTGCTATGGACATTTCCATCCTGGGGTCTCAGATCTCCCCCTTTCCCATTCGAACACTTTGCATGGCTCTTTCACATGTTTCTGCGTCATTACTGTATTAATCGATTTTCTGCAACCACATGAAGTACTGGACACAGGCCATTATGAAAGATAGAGATGTTTATTCAGCTCACAGTTTTGAAAAATGAAAGTCTGAGACTTGTGGTCCCATTGCTTGGCCTCTGAAGAGGCTGGTGGATGTTGGCATGCCGTGGTGGGAGTGTGCGTGGAAAAAAATTGTCACATCTCCAACTGGAGCAGTAGAGAACGGTGACTCAGGTTTGCTCCTTCTGTAACAGTCCTCTCAAGAGAATCCAAGAGGTTGAAGAACTAGCAAGAGGTCACATGCGAAGCATCTCAGAACGTGTCCTCAGCGACTGGATGTCCTCTCTCTAGGCCCCACCTCCCTGTTTTTTTTTTTTTTAAACCATTTCCTAACAGTAACTCCCAAGGGCTCAAGTCTTTGAGGGGCACATGTATATAATCACTGAACTCACCAGACACCAACTTGTCCATTGCTGTTCTCTCTGAAAATTGGTTTTAAAGTCTTCCATCTAGTCAAAATACTCATGGTCCCACCCTCTTTCCATTAGCACTCAGCTAAGCTCTCTGTCGTTTTGTCTGCTTTTCCACCTACCAGTCTGGCTACTATTTGACCCTTGCCTTCCGGAGACGAGCTTGCCCAGACCAGCGGTTTCCACCTTTCAGGTCTGCTGCTTGGTTTATCTTCTTTGCCCTTCCTGGAGTATCTGGCCAAGCTGAGGACCACCCCCTCGCCGCCATCTCTTCTGGCCTCTGTGTCAACATCATACCAAATGCCTGTCCCCCTAATGCAAGGCCATTTTTCTCAGTCTGCTTCACAGACTCACACATGCTGTGGAACTACAACTGTCCCTGTCCCCCAAGGGGAGTCCGTGTTCCTTCTCCTGTTTCTGCTCTTCTCTCTCAGTCTCATAGAAACCAAGGGTTTCAGGCATTTACCAAACTACTCAAAATGAGAGTCTCACTGTCACACTTTCCCTCTGAGCCTCAAATCTGCTGATTGTCACACATGTACCTTAGCCTAGACATATCCAAAAGAGAACTCTCTAATCTTATTTCCCCCAGTATTCTTAATCTCACACAACATCTCAAGTTTCTCAGTTGCTTGAGCACAAAACAAACCATCTCTGATCCTGGTTTTTTTTTTTTTCTATATTCAATTCAATGGATGCATCAACATTGTAAGGAGCTAGACTTAGACAGAGGGTTATTGGAGCATCTCCCCTCACTGACAACGATCAAATGTTGCCTACGCTTGCTCCTATACCCACTGGGTCATAAGAGGGAGTGGAGTCTCTGAAGAGGCAGGGGTGTGTAAATAAATCATGTTAGGAGGTCAAGCTTTCATCCGGAGAACAAGGATTACCCATTGCCATTGTGGACCACGGAGGCAAGCATTAACTGTGACCCTAGAGAGTTTGGACTTCTTAATAACTAAAAGTAACTTTTAAAATTATGGGTGTTATTCTAGGACCAGGGTATAGAACTTGAAGGCAAAGACTTCCTGTTTTTCTTCTTCTGGGTTCATATTGCTCAAGAGAGCAGTTACAATAAACTTGACTATATAATTTCCTATTTGAGACTTTTCAAAGGTGTTTCATTAAACTTTAAATAAAGCCAGAACTTGTATAGGGCTCACCTCCTTTTCCCGCTGAGGGCTGTGCCTTCTTCCTGTAGCACTCAACTCATCCTAACTCTGGGACCTTTGCAAGTGATCTGATTCATAGCATGATTTTGACTCTTTCTCATTTTTAAAAGACTACCTCCACAGAAAAGGCAAGCCCAGAGCCTGATCAGTCTTGCTGTGTCTCTCTGATAGCACATGTCTCCTGGTTCCTTGTTTTGGACTACCCATTTCTCTATTTACTGTCTCCTTTTAATGACTCCTGTGGCGGATGCTCCAGCCAGCCTTCTATGACTGTGACAGAGTGTCTGAGATCATCAGCCTGTCAGAGGAAAGCCTTGTACTGGGTTAGGGTCTGAGAGTGCTGCCCGTGGTCACGCGGCACCACTGCTTTGGGCCTGTTGGGCCAGCAGTACAGTGAGCGTGTGGCAGAGGAAGTTTGCTCTCCTCATGCAGCTGGGAGGCAGAGAAAGAAGGAGAGGAAAGGCCAGAGTCCTACCTGCTCTTTCATGGTCATGCCCCAGTGGCCAAGCTTCCTTCCTGTAAGCACCACCTCTTAAAAAGTTTCTCCCTCTTCTGGTACAGCCATGCATTGGAGACTAAACCTTTAATACACAGGCTTTTGTGACACTTCAGGTCTAGACTATAAGAAGTGATGGTCACTGCTATTCTTTTTGAGCCTAACATAAGCTCTGGCACATGTTGGAACATAACAGATATTTGTTAAATTGAAGAATAAAATTCATTTACTTACTGAGTTACAAAAAAAAATTTTAAAGGGCTATTTCTTTTTTGTGTTTAGGCATCAAATAGAAAGATATTTTTATTTTTTGATGAGCAGAGGAAATAGTAGCTACTGAGAACCAATAACACTTGTTTTAGGGTCATTTACTTGTATGCGTTCCTTTTAAGACAGTATGATTGACAAGCTTATATGGTTTTGAAGCATTTGCAAAACTAAGCGTCTTCATAGGTTTGAGTTGTTATAACCAAGTACCCTAGACTGGGTACCTTAAAAACAACAGATTTATTTTCACAGTTCTGATAAAAGTGCTGACAGATTTTAATGCCTGGTGAAGGGCCATGGTTCACAGATGGCCATCTTTTTGCTGTGTTCTCACATGGGTCAAGAGGCAAAAGAGTGACTGGGGCTTGCTTTGTAAGGACACTAATTTCATCTTGAGGTTTTCACCCTCATGACTGTACCACTTCTTAAAGGCCCGACCACCGTGAGAGTTGGAATTTCCACATATGAATGAGAGCATGTGCAAATGTTCAAGCCCCACCAATGAGAAGGAAATAGTGTTTTCTCCCTTTTACTGTAGATCACCACTATATTACATGTTTTTTTTTATTATTTACGTGTGTGCATGCGTGGGTAGGTATGTATACATGTTTGTGTGTGTGCATGCATAGGTAGGTATGTATACATGTCTGTGTGTGTGCATGCATGGGTGGGTATGTATACATGTTTGTGTGTGTGCAGGTACATGTATGTTGCATATACATGCACGCCAGAGTCCAACCTCAACTGTCATTTCTTCTCAGATTCTGTCACATTGTTTTGTGAGACAGGGTCCCGTATTAAGACCGGGAGCTCAGTGGTCAGGCTAGGCTGGCTGGGCAGTCAGCCGCAAGGCATCAGCCTGTCTCTGTCTGTCCGTGCTGGGATTAGAATTGCTCTCCACACCTGGCTTGTTGCATGGGTGTTAGAGATCAAACTCAGGACGTCATGCTTGCCTGGCTAGCACTTTGCAGAATGAGCTCTCTCCCCAGCCATGTGTTATATGTTTTTTTTTATTTTCTGGTTTTTATAACACTTAACTATCTTGGGGTCTTGCTGATCAGAAGGGACTGTGAGCAGACATTGTGCTTGGGAGCTAATCTGAAGCCCACATCACAGCTGTCTCTTTTATGGAATTGGTAGTGGCCAACACACTGTTCACTTACCCTGTTTACCTCAGGGCTGGGTACCAAAAAACTCCAACATCTCTGACTCCTTAGAACCTACTGAAATTATTCACAGGAGCTGTATTAGTCAGGGCTCTCTAGAGGAACAGACTAATAAATAGAATGAACATGAACTAATTCTATTAGTTCTGTTCATATATATACATATATATGCATATACATTTTTGTGTATATATATATATATATATATATATATATATATATGATTTATTAGAATGGTTACAGTCCAGCTAGTCTAACAATGAAAAGTCTAAGGATCTAGTAGTAGTTCAGTGCATGAAGCTGGATGTCTCAGCGAGTCGTAAGTGTACACTGGAATTCTGAAGAAGCAGGTTCTAATGCCAGTGAAGGAATGGCGTTGCAGGGAGTGGGCAGAGAGCTAATGCTTCCTTCTTCCCTGTCAAGGTGTGGCCCAGATTAAAGGTGGATCTGCTCTCCTCAAAAGACCCTGATTACAGGTGGGTCTTCCCATTTCAAATGATATGATGATGATGATGATGATGATAAATCCCTTACAGGCCAGGTGGTGGTAGCACACGCCTTTAATCCTGGCACTCAGGAGGCAGAGGCAGGCAGATGGATCTCTGAGTTTGAGGCTAGCCTGGTCTGCACAGTGAGTTCCAGGACAGCTGAGTCTACACAGAGAAACCCTGTCTCAAAAAAAAAAAAAAAAAAAAAAAAACCCCACTACCAAACCAAACAATAAAACAAAAAACCCCTCACAGGTGTACCCAGGCACTTGGGTTTTAGTTAATTCCATAGTTAGTCAAGTTAGCACCCAAGGCCAGCCATCACAGTGGCTGGGTCTGCACTGGCTTGCTTTGCTCTGCAGCTTTCTTCCCTCAGAAAGCACAGTGAGGGGTTCACAATTTCCTGCTACCCCTTCTCCCCCGACTCACTCTGCTGTTTCACCATGTCTGACTCAAACACATCCTTGGTCTACATGGGAAATAATCTCCCATGTAATATGTGTACACGAACCATAGGGGGCTTCTTGCCACCCTCATGGATTCCAGGGAGCAGGAGCAGCTTTGGCTCAGCTCTTCCTAGGGTCTGGAGGCCACAGCCACAGTCCAGTCTTCTCAACCCTTAGGGTGTGCTGCCCCTGTGGGCTGATGGGGACCTTGAAAAGATCACATTTTCTCTACTTGACCTCATTCTATGGCCCCTTGAGCACAGTGATCTAGGCAGCCCCAACTGAGGGAACTAACTTCTAAAAAATATGAAAATGTCTCTTGTCCTTGTAAATAATTAATTTGATAATGGAGCCCCTGCCAGTAGTTATGAAACTTCCAGATGGAAGAGCTGAAAGAAGCAGCCCTCTCATCATGTATTACATCACACGCTCATTTGCCCATTCATCCCTAACTTTCATTCATGTAATACTAACCAAAACTGTCCCAGGCTTGGTGCTCAGGGCAGGGGATACAAACTCAAATGTGGCTGCTGCTGCCCGCCAGCATTGCGTATGCCAGTCAGTGACTGAATTTCACTGTGACACCAACAATGGAGGAATATAGGGTTCTGAGAGGGCGGAAGAGGGGGTTGGAAGTCAGGAGAAGACATGTCACTCAGACTAAGTTTTGAAGAATGAGTGAGAACTGGATGAGTCCCTGGGGTGGGGGTGGGTGTACAGGGAACATGCCAGATATTAATTTCTTTGTCTCTAGTGCCGACTATTGTTTCTTAAGCTCTTACTTGGTGCCAGTCTCTGTTTTGGGCACAAAGGTTTTGTGGTAGGCAAACCCAACATATTTCCTTCTTTTATGACCTTTTCAGTGAGTACAGGAAATGGATAGTCAACAAATCATCACCCTGTCACCCCAAGGAGTCACAAGTTCAAGTGCCAGTGAGGGAAACATGGAGGATGTGAAGATGTGTAACCATGCTGCTTAGGGACCTGATCCAGATGCACACATCTGGTCTGGGAAGGCTTCTGAAGATATGGCACTTACTCTTGGGTCTGAAGTGTGACAATGGTAAAGTCAGTGATCAGAGATGGGTATCCAAGATTAGGCAGAAAGAAGGTATTTGGAAAGGCAAGAAGGTAGGGGATGAGTGAGGACCAGGATGAGGGTGAGAGCAGGGAGGTAAGGCTGAATGAGGGAGGTAAAGCCCCTCCCAGTCAGAGGAAGTTCAAGCCTCCTTGAAAGACAGTATGGGCTGCTGGGCCTAGAGGGTGGCAAGCTAGGGCAACTCTGAAACCTGAGTGCCCAGGGGCTGCTGCCCTCAGTAGCATCTGGGATGTTCCCCTGGTACCCTCTGCCTCCATACTGGTTTCTTATGCAGCAGGCTTATGAGGCCAGGACAGGGAGTATGGGAGGAGGTTCTCAGGCATCAGCACCCCTGACCAGGAGATACAGCTGTGTGGATGGGGTTGTTCATTTAAAAGTACCAGACAGGAGGAAAGGCAGTGTCTGGTTTCTGTGGAATGAATGATCTGACCAAAATGCAGGCTGTGGACAGTTCTCCTTTCTCAAATGAAACCTGCCCAAGAGAAGGGAGCTTTTTTGTGTTGTCTTTTGCAGTATCTTCAGTGCCCAGAACAATTCTTTGGACATACACAGTGTTGCACATACACTTGTTTAATAAAAACTGCGCATGTATTTTAGACGGAGATTCTGTGCAGACTGAGCCGAACCAGGGAGCAGGGACTAGGTTCATATGACTGGCCACTCCGCCTTTCTCGTCTCTGTGGGCCTGACTGGCTCGCCTTTGCTTGCTGAGACCTTTCCTCTCTCCCAGCATGGCTGGCAGAAGGGACAGGCTGCAGTCAGGATTTGGCAGCGACTCTCGGCTTCTCCAAGCTGCTGTATTTATCCAGTTGTTGTTCCAAGCTCTTCCCATCTGGCCCCCCTGCCAGGGCTGTCTCTGCAGCTAATGCTAGTTCTCCAACTGAATGCACGGCAAATGTCTCTGACAACTACCTGTGTTATTATTATTCTTTTCTTCTCATGGACTGACTGCTTTGGTGCCCACCTAAGGCTCTCCCAGGGCATCTTGTTTGGAAATGCTCCGGGCTTACTTTCTGCAGGCAGCTGCCTTTAAGACGAAGGTGGTTGGTTTGAGACAACTCCATTACCTTTCAGGCTTTCCTCCATTAAATTTGGGCTGCCTCAAATCTAGCAGAGTTACTACTACGGACTCCTTAGCATCCATTTATGTACCTACGCAGTGTGTCTGTAAGTTAAAAACACCTGGGAGGCATCCAAAACTTTTCTTAGTCCTTCTTAGCGGTTCCGAATTTTATTAAACGAATGATTTATTGAGTACCTTGAATGCAATAGACATTCTGCCGGGCGCTTAGCCTCCAACATCTTGTTTTATTTCTACCACATCCCTGTGAGGTAGGTATTATTGTATTTCTTCTTTGGGGGAGTAAATTAATGCTTTGAGAGATGAAACTGTGTAATTAAATTTTGTCGGGGTTTGTGTTAGGAAACCAGGCCTTGCTCCTTTCTCCCTATGAGCTTGACCTTGCGGGCAGTTGAAGGCTGCCAACTCTAGCTGGTCTTTTTCTTTTTCCTGGGAGCTAGACAGCCAGATGTAGGAGTTTGAGCAGCATTGTATCTGGCTATAGGACTCCTCCAGGTTTTGGAGAAGGATTTGCAAGGAGGAAGGGGGTGGATAGAATGAAGATGATTACTAATGGAGGAGATGGAGGACACAGACCCAAGGTTTTCCTAACTTAATGGTGAGTATGAATGCAAGGTGTGGCATTCCAGGGTCTCCTCAAGCACTGAGCAGCAGTTCTAGAACTCTAAATGTTAACTCTATGCTAACAGTGGTTCCTGCAAAGGGAGGGCCTTCCCCTAACAGTCAAACTTGGTATGCTGTGTGGTAAACCCTTCCACCTGCCTCTGGAGGCCACCGTCAAGTTAGATGCAGAGTAGATCCATCTGTTTTACTGTTCAAATTCCCATCTTCCTATCTCTGACTCACAGGTGTTGACGCTTGCATCTGTAGATAGAGTTACGTGTTAGAAAGTGCCCTAGACTTTTAATCAGAAAGCCCGAGTTTAAACGTGAACTCCACTGCTTGTTTTAGTGGCCTCGGGCAGGTCATGAGAACCCCTCTGACTCTCAGTGTCCTGCCCTGCAAATTGAAGTAGCCATGCCTGGTCCCACAGTGAGTGTGTATGTTAGTGGCTCTCACACGGGAGTGAGTCTATCTCCAAGGTAACATCTGGCAGTGTCTAAAGGCATGTTCAGTTACTACAGCTGGAGTAGATGGGATGCCACTGGCTCCTAGTGGGTAGAGCCCAGCCATACTATTAACTGTCCTGCAAAGCTGAGGTCAGCCCCTCAGTGATCCAGTGTGAAGTGTCAGCAGAGCTAGATTGAGAAACCCTGGTGTAAGTGATGAAGTATCACCTAGTACTTAGCACCCAAGAGGGTGTTAATTGAGAATAATTGTGTTAGACCTAGAATTAGAGCTGGAAAGTCCCTTGTTGAGCCCCACCCAGGATTTCCATACTCCATAGCTCAGTCTTGGAAGCCAGGATGGGGCCAGGAATGTGCCTGAGTGCTTTTGTTAGGAGTCTGATCCAATGCTGGTGGACAGTGAGGCCCTGCCCCTTGTGGTCCCCATCCTCACTGCATCTATCATGTTAGGGTCTCTGAGAACTTCCAGGGTGTGTCTGGTGTTGAAATTTCCCTCCAACATTATTTCTCATCTATCTATCTATCTATCTATCTATCTATCTATCTATCTATCTATCTATCTATCTATCTATCATCTATCTATCTATCTATCTATCTATCTATCTATCTATCTATCTTCTATCATCTGTCTGTCTGTCTATTTATTATGTATTAGTCCATTGTGGCATATGATGTAGAGTGTGTCTAGAGGTCAGAGGAAAATTTGTAAGAGGTGGCTCTCTCCTTCTACTGTGTGAGTCCTGGGGGGTCAAACTCAGATCATCAGGGTTAGTAGCAAGTGCTGTTACCAATGAACCATTTATCTGGCACTGAAATTTCTTCCTACATGCTGGCATATACTAGGACTTTGTCAAGGCCAAGGTCCCCTTTACATTTGTGTTCTATGGCATGAGCATCTTGTCATCCTTTCAAGATGTGAGTCCTGGATGCAGTCACCCTCCTTCCCTGCAGCTTCTAGGGGGGGCTCAGAAGTCAAAAGGGTGTCTTTTCCAGGACCCCTGTCATCTGGCTTTTGCTTTGACTCCAGGTAGCTTATCTGGTAAATGGGTCCTGGAACTCAGTGAGTTTGGAGCTTGGTGTGG
Organism: Peromyscus maniculatus bairdii; assembly: GCF_049852395.1. Taxonomy (NCBI): domain Eukaryota; kingdom Metazoa; phylum Chordata; class Mammalia; order Rodentia; family Cricetidae; genus Peromyscus; species Peromyscus maniculatus. The sequence goes on from NC_134860.1 coordinate 11,868,716, forward strand.
CATTTCCACAGGAAGCAGGAGAAATCTTGTTCCACACTGATTGTCTTTTATGAGGGCAGGAGCTGGGGGCTCAGGGACAAAGGACATATATTGGAGCCTTGTTAGACAGTCAGTGGTATTAATGGAAAGAGGGACTCAGTGGGGAAGACACGGAGCCAGAAAATGCCAGAGCTTCTCTTTGTGGCTTAGGGAGAGGTGATAAGGCTTCTGGAAGGGAATGGGGTAGGTGAAGAGGAATACATTCAGGCAGTATCCCTGGAGCGCCTGAGGCAGAGCAGTGTGTTCAGGAGACAGGTTGACATCCGTGTGTCTAAGGATATGAAAGAGGAGAGGAGGATCTGAGGTGGAAATGATTGGGGCAGGGTGGGAGTCGGGGGAGAACAATATGATGCTGCTCAGTGAAGGAGGGTAGGAAGGAGCCGTCTTTAGTGGGTTCTAAGCCTGCAACCTAGGGGAGTGTCTTAATGCTCCTCCCAATACCAAGACTCCTCCCAACACCGAAGGGAGTTCCTTGAGCTCTGAGGCATGGCTTTGAGGAACAGCCAGAGCTGTTTTAGAATATCTGGGGAACCCTCTTGGCCTGGTGAGTTTCCTTTGACGAGCACAGGGTCTGGATGCTCATTCCTATCTAACTGGCCTAGATGTCCCAGTCTAGCCCAGCAGAGGGTAGCTTTGGGGCTTTTGAGGGTGATCATTCATGCTGTTCACGTCCTCATACCCACCTCTCAGTCTGGGTTCTCTTTTCTTAACGTGGTACAGCCATTTTCGCTGTCCACCTCACAGGACCGTTGTAAAATGTAACCAGACCCACATGTACAGACAGGTAGTACAATCGACTTGGGAGTTACTGTAGAGCTCAGCGGCCACTTGGGGGCTGGAGTCCAGTGCAGGCGACACACAGTTCAGCTGGTGACGCTGAACTGTACACATCATATACCTGCTTCTTCTTCCCCTTCTCTCCCTTCCTGTTTGATCCAGGTCCTACCCCTGGCCCAAGGATGGCAGCCTGTGTGGGCATGTGTGGCAGGGCCTCGACAGAGGTTGTCCCATGAGCTGCGCATCCTCCCCACAATGGAGACCTGTATTCAGGCTGTGGCCAGTGCCTGCTCCTGCCTGGACAGTCGATTCCACTTCTGGGTAGTCTATTCCTCTATAAGCCCCAGTAACACATTTTCTGTTGGCCTCTGGAAATCTGTGTTGTTTCCAGGCTCCAGATTGGCTAATTGGCCTGACAATTGAGGGCCTCAGGAGGAAATGCTACGGGTGTTTCTAAAGTGTTTCTAGGGAGTCATAAAAGTGCCAGGTTGTCTTTTTATGATGGTTCTTAAGGCCCTGATTTAGGAGATTGTTGAGTTTTGCTGTTTCTGCGGGTAGGTTGCTCTTGCGGCGGGATTTGGACCTCCTCTCAGCAAAGCTCTCTAGTGAGGACAGCTACAGTGGAGAAATGTTAAGGGACCCTGGCAGAGTAGGGAGGTGTCACTTGCCAAGGGGCTTACATGAGCCAGGTGTAGTGCAGTCAGTGTTCTACATTCTTTGCTGTGTTTCGGAAATCCAGGTGACATGAGATTTGCCCTCACTGTGCACAAAAAGACACCAAGACTCAGAAATGTCTCAGCTTGTCCCTGATTATACTATTGCTGGGTGAGGCTCGCCATCTCCTTCAGTGTGACACACCCAGCCATCCTCAGTGTTTACCCAAGTATGTACGCAGAGGCTTGGATTAACCTTGACCTGCTGGAACACCTAGAGCAGTGGTTCTCAGCCTGTGGGTCAAGACCCCTTTGGGGGTCAAAAGACCCTTTCACTGGGGTCACAGATCAGATATCCTGCATATCAGATACTTACATTATGATTCATAGCAGTAGCAAAATTACAGTTGTGAAATAGCAATAAAATAATTTTTTATAAAATATTAAAATCATAAATGTTTCTAAAAATTATCTTTTAGTTACACACACACACACACACACACACACACACACACACACACACACCTTTGATCATATTTATCCCACTATCCTCTGTTAATACCCTTATACTCTGCCAAAGCTTTATTTTTGTTGTTGGTTTGTTTTTCAAGACAGGGTTTCTTTCTTTCTTTTTTCTTTTTCTTTCTTTTTTTTTTTTTTTTTTGGTTTTTGGAGACAGGGTTTCTCTGTGTAGTTTTGGTGCCTGTCCTGGATCTCGCTCTGTAGACCAGGCTGGCCTCAAACTCACAGAGATCCACCTGCCTCTGCTTCCCGAGTGCTGGGATCAAAGGCATGTGCCACTGTTTTTATGTGTAGCTCTGGAACTCGCTCTGAGGACCAGGATCTCGAACTCAGAGATCTGCCTGCCTCACCTCCCGAGTGCTACCACCACCCAGCTCTTTCTTTCACGTCTTTTTGTGTGTGAGCCACTCTGTTTTATTAGGGTTGTCTGCATAAACATGAGCGGAAAGGTAGTTACTTGAGCAAGGGCAACTTTCCACTGAGGCATATGACTGCCCCTCCCCCGCAGCCTTGAATGGCTTATAGTTCCTCAGGGAGGAGTGGGCTTCCTGAGTCCTTCTCTATCCGTGATGGATTATGGACAGTAAAGGCTGGTGCAGGCTTGTGCAGGTAAACCACAGCTGCTGTGAGTTCATGAGGGTGACAGCTCCTTCATGTTCAGAAGACAGCATTTCACCGCACTGTCTCCACCCCCCAGCTTTCCTGTTCTTCCCATGCCTCCTTCCAAACATCCCCCGATCCTTGGAAGGGCGACATAAATGTTCTGTTGGGGACGCATACTCAGCAGCCCCTTAGTCTCCCCACTTGGACCCATTATGAGTCACCACATTCATCTCTGTGTCCTGCAAACAGAAGCCTCTTTAACCAAGGGTGAAATCAGCACTAATCTATGAGTTATTAACATAACTATTTAAAAGGCAGTTTGACAACACATCTAGCAAAACAGGACTGGTGGCTTTTCAGGGAACCTATGATCTCCCTGGACATGGGTGTTTGACCAGGTTTACAGTGGCAATCCTGATCTTCCTCTAGTGAGATGGGCTTCAGGTCCAGTCCCTGGCTCTTGTCCCCATAGCAGTCTTGTCCTTATTGTACCAATGGGCAGGCCTTGCCTGGCAGTTAAGTATTACGGGATGCAGGAGCCATAGCTGGATAAACCAACTTTCCTATTAGCTTGAATAGCGCCTTCTAGCACTGTGAAAGCTAGCCAGCAGGGAGGAAGCTTCCAGTCCAGTGCTGGCTTTGTTTCTCTATGCTTTGTACCTGAAGTACGTGTTTTCTTCAGCAGTAGGGTCTTATCATCTGCATCTGGTATACAACCACGAGCAATGGCAGCAGCCTGTAGTGTTTGAGGGGACTCTCAAGCTCCCTGACCAATAGCATAGACCTGTGTTCCACCCTGGCATTGGGATTTTCATGTAATAGCCTATGGCTTCTGAGAGAAGCATTATACACCTGCACAGCATCTCTATTTTCTGTCCCTGTTCCTCAAGTTTGTCAAGCAAGCTTATATTTTGCTGGCATTGCTACCCCTCTAACTAGACAATACTTTTTGCAAATGGCTACATGTCCTTACCTCCTTGGCACCTCTGGATGTCCTTGTGTTTTGGTTTTTAAAGTAATACCCTTCTTTTCTCTGGCCCATATCCTACCTTCCTTCAGTTTGTTCCAACTTACATTTTCATTGGGTGGCTTGTTGATTGTTTTGTCAACACTAGACAGTGGATGTGGTTTGCTCCTGTTGTACCCTCAAGCCGAGAACAGTGCCTGCATACAGCAAGAAGCCTGTCTGCTGAAAGAAGGACTTGGAGAAATATAAAGATCAAAGGGCTGGTGAGGGGAGGCAAATAGAAATATGAAAAAAGAAAAGGGAGACCACACCATTTAGATAAAACCTCCAAGTATGACCATCCAGGAGTGGGCACCAGGCTGCCAGGCAGCCTGGGGTAGGAAGGCAGAGCTTGGAAGAGCTTTGGCACCATCTGAAGGAGGCCAGCATGAAGCTCTTGGCCAAGCTTCCTAGCAGCCTCTGGGCTTTCATCAAAAGCTGGGAGGCAAGGCAGCCCTTGTGAAGTTAGCATCCACGCCTCCAGCTGGGTCCGGATTCTTCTTCAAAGGCTAATTCACACGGGCTTTTCCCTGGAGTGACTGCAGTTCATGTCCTTCACTTGCATATTTCAGGGCATAAAATAGAACAAAGCCAAACTTTGTTGTCTTTGTAGCTACATGTCCAGCTCCAAGTGTGAGCTTGAGGAAGCTGGTCAGACCTGCTGAGGGGGTGGGGGGCAGCCACCTTTGTCGCAGTTGGCTGATGGTAGCTCATGGCTCACAGAGACTGGCCTAGAATATGGATCCTCTTGACTAGTTATCAATTCCCTGTACTTGTGGGCTTCCATAAGCAGCGGGCTACCAAGACTGACGTTCACTTTCTACTTTGTTCAATAGCTTGAGTGGAGGCTAGTGGCCTTCATATGAGGCTTCTCAAGCTATAGCTCATTTGGAGGAAGGAAGGAGACCACTGTTTTTCCTGGGTGCTGCAATGGCTAGAACCAACAGGTATTTATATGATCATCATTTCTTGAGTCTTCACTCTGAAGTGGATTCAACATTCTCTCATGTTTTCCTCTAGAGGAAGAAAATAGAGTCAGAGGCACTGTTTGTCTTAGTTACTTTTTTGTTGCTATGATAAAAAACCCCTCGACATAAGCCACTTAGGAAGGGACGTTCCTTTTGGCTCACAGTTGATTATAGTCCAGCAATACAGACAGATCACAGAGAAAGAAACTGGGGACATCTGTTTACATTGCAGTCAGAGTCAAGAAGCAGGAGTGATGAATGCTTATCCTCAGCTCACTTTCTATACAGTCTAAGATCTTAGCCTATGGAATGGTGCCACCGATGGTGGGTCTTTTCACTTCAGTTAACTGAATCGAGACATTTCCCCACAGGCATGCCAAGAGACTTTTCTACTTGAGAATTTAGGTCTCATCATGCTGATGACTAAAATGAACACCCACCATACGATTTCCCAGTGAGCTTCTACTTCTCTTAAGAATCAGAGACAGGATCTGATGTCCCTGGTATGGGGCCCCATACACAGTGTTCATTATGAGGGCCTCAGGAGATAGATCCATTCTCTTTGTTCTGCTCATCACTCCCTCACAAGCCCCTCCATCCAGGACTTCAGGTGAGATATGGATGTGTTTTCTGGGGAGATGAAGAAGCATGGAGGTTTGTTTGCTGGTCAGAAACTACCCACAGCTGACATGCGAAAGAGGACTTGGTCCTTTCCTGTGTAATTCTCAGCATGGATATACAGAAGAGCTTTGCTACCGAGGGTTCAGTATCTGGAATCTTAAGACTGGCTATGTGACCTTCGATGATTCATTTTCTGGGCTTAGAAACTCATTTCTCATCTAGTCTGTGGAACTAGAAGTTAGCACTGTAGCTAAAGCTCCCAACATGCACATCCCTTATACATAGTAGGTTTTTGGAAAGAAAAAAAAAATGTCAACCAAGATAATATGGTAACTTAAGTAAGCATTGTTAAGTTTTTCTGTACTTAAACATTGAGCACCTGCTATGTGTGTGGTACTGTCCTAGGAGGTGGGAGCACAGAGGAGAAAGATGGCCTTGACCCTCTGCAGGGACCATGGCTTAGAAAGGGCAGGCAGGAAGGATTTACCTCTGTGAGCTGGTGAGAAAAATTGACTTGTCACCAGGTCTAAGCGAGTCCCAGGTCAGGAAGGAGAAAGGGCTTAGTGTTCCAGGAACCAGGCAGCATTTGGAGGGAAATGAGGTCAGTGTGGTTTTCTCTCCTGCCTCCCTCAAACATAATGGGCAGTCATCAAGGCTTTTGAGTAGGTTCTGCCATTATCAGATTTGTGTTCTGATTGAAAAGTTCATTCCAGCTGCTGTGTGGCACCTTGAAGGAAGTGACAATTGTGGAAGATTGAGGACCTGCAAGGAGGCCACTGTGTTGTTTTGGCAGAAGATAAAGGTGGCTTGGAACAGGGCACTGATAGATGGGTTCTCTGCCTGGCTCCCTGCGTCCTTTTCTGAGCCCTGCAGAAAGGCAGCTGCTACCACCAAGGACACTGGTGCAGTGACCTCTGTTGTTGATTGAATTGTGCTTCTCATTGAAGGATATTTTGGAGTCCAAACCCTGGGACCTCAGCATGTGACCTTCTTTGGAACAGGAACTTTGCAGATTATAGGCGAAAGTGACGTCATTGGGGTGGATCTTCCTTCAGTATGACTGGTGACTTTAGTGAGGAGACATGTGGGGACTGAGACTGGTATACAGAGAAGATGATGTGAGACAGATAGAAGGTGGCATCTCCAAACCAGGAAGAGAAGCCCAGAAGCTCTCTTTCATGCTCCACAGAGAAGCTGGCTCCACTGATTCAGATCTCTCACTTTCACCCCAAGAGCTCTAAGGTCATAACCTCCTGCTGCTTTGGCCTTCAGCCCTAGGTGCTTTGGTATGGAAATTCTGGTAGAAGAACATGCCCTCATCTCTTGTAAAACTGCAGGGGTGGATTTCCAACCTCTTAGCACATCCAGGTACCACTATAGAGATGCATAGATGTGACAGATGTTCTCCTGATAATGTTGACGAGCACTTGGGCTAGGATGCAGTGAGCCAAAATCACAGGTTTCACATATCTGCCCCTGTCATCCTTAATCTTGGTCCTCAGATCATCAGGAAGCTCTATACCTGACCTTTATATGTCTCTAGACCCCTTTAAGAGCCCATCTCTGGCTGGGAGTGGTTGTGTGAACTCTCAGCACATGGGAGACTGAGGAAGAAGGGTCAGAAGTCAAGGCTCCATAGTGAACTGAAGATACTCTGGGCTACACAAGGCCCAATTTCAGAATGAAAAAGTGCCCTGACAAGGTAGCATCTCACAGGGATCTTTGAAGAAAACTCACGTATGGAGTTAGAGAATGGGCTCTGTCACTCATTGGTTTTGTAAGACACAGATACATCCCAGACTGTTTGGCACAGGTAGAGAGGAGAGTTGGGGCTGGCCTTCCTCAATGTGGGGTTTACAGACCTTCCTCACTGGGCTATGTTCTTCTAATTTAAATAAAGGAACCCGTGAGCTGGAATTGTAAGGGCCATCTAGATCAAGAGGCTTGTGGTGAGCCCAGCTTGCAGTAGAGCAAATGTTTAGTTTCTTCTTGAACTTACTGCTCATCATAATATTTGGAAGACCATCTTTTGAGATTTAAGAGATGTCTGCTTCTCCTCCCTAGCAATGTGATGGATGCAACAGTGATGTTCTCTTTCTGCTCTCACTGCAGGAAGGGCAAACCCATTAATTCTGGTGTTTGCATAGTTGAATTCCCCCTTTCCCAGGCCGTAGTTTATTATGCTTTATTTATGTTGTACCGGTTGATTAAATATGTTCTTTGTGGTAAACTACCCCAGTCCCTTTGGAGAAAATGTTTCTGAGTACACATAATGATTTCAGGCTTTGGAAGGACATCTCCTGGTTCTCTTGGATTCTGTAGCTCTCAGATAGTCAGAGGTAAGGGGAATGTCCTTGGAACACAAATGATGTTGATTCTGAACCCCCGAGGATGTAGGTTTGGGGGGATACTTCTTTTTATCATGGGGTAGAAGAGGAGGACACTTCATGGATCATAACGCTTTGCACAAATTCCCATTATGATTAGAAGAACCCTGCTACCCTGTGCTTAGTTTTTCTGGATCCTTGAAAACATTTCATTTCTTTCTTGCCTAGCACATCAGGAAATTTGTGAGGCCTGAGCCAAAATTTTATGAAAAGCATAGGCACAGAGATGATGGTGAGCTGTTAAGAGTTCTGTGCTAGAGTAGCTGAGGTTTCTTCTTAGGTGGTTGCTGGGATATGGGGACTTGAGGCCATCCCTGGGATGTTAGCCTGGAGTGAACAATGCGTGTACATGGGGATGCCACAGGGAAGTTGGCAGGTGGGTCAGTGCTGTTGAAAAATCCGCTTGTACACAGTGAAGATTTGTCATTCAAATTGGTTTAATAACACGCTGATTGGCCAGTAGCCAGGCAGGAAGTATAGGCTGTATAGGGGTGTATAGGAAGTATAGGCAGGAAGTATAGGGGTGACCAAATTAAGGATGGTGGGAAGGAAAACAGTGGAGTCAGGGTTGCCAGCCAGATGCAGAGGGAACAGGAGATGAATGTGCCATGCTAATAAAGGTACCACCATGTTGCAAAACATAAATAGAAATATGGGCTAATTTAAGTGTAAGAATTAGCTAGTAATAAGCCTGATCTACCAACCAAGCATTTGTAATTAATATAAGCCTCTGAGTGGTAATTTGGGAAGTGGCTGCTGGGTATTTGGGAGTTGCTAGTGGGACAGAAACTTCTGCCTACAGATCAGGTTTTCTGATAAGGAAGTGAGTCCCTGGATGAGCCAGAAATCTGGAGAAAGTCAGTGAGGGCTGGGAAGGAGCCATTTTTTTTTTTCAATTTATCTGCATTTACTTTATGCTGGATTTATTACTGTGCCATGAGTTTTTGTTTCTTCAGTTTCTTCTGGGATACCTTTTTCTCCTGTTCAAACTTCTCTTCTGGCTTTGGAATTTTTTTTCCCAGTGAGGATTGTCTCAGTGTAACAGCGGGAGCTCATATATGGGTTAATTTAGTCATGAACTCTGTGAGTTTGTTAGTGAATCTTGGGTTCTTTTTTCACTTTGGTATGTTCAATGACACCTCAACCCTTAAGTTCAGCATTACTCTCAACTTTTTCAAACATGTGCAGCAAAGGTTCAGCACTCTTTGGCTCACTGACTGTGTTTTCCAGCCCCATTGTTTGGCCTGGGCGTACCTACTGACTCCACCATTATAAGGCTGGAATGGCACACATGATTTCTTTAAAGTGACAGCTCTCCTATACTTGGTGGCTTCCTGGGTACACATACCTTTGATGGCCTGGAAAGTTTCAGGGTGTTCTTAAAGTGGACACAAAGATTTGAATCTTTTGATTTGCATGAATCTGCAGGGTGTTCTGGGTCAAGACAGTAGCGAACCATCTCCACAGGTCACCTCCAGGGGCTTAAAGCAGAGCCATAATTCTTTATAGAAATCCAGGCATGGGTTTGGTAGGCATCTTATAGAACTTAAACATTTTATTTATTTCCTGTATGACAACAGGTCCCGTCTGTCTTCACCCAGTCTGGGGCTGTCTCTGCTCCTAGGGGCAATGATTCTTTTTTGTCTGACCTAGGCCACACTAGAGTTCATGATGTATCAATGAAGCACCACCCAGAATCATGATTCATTGAGATCAAAGTGTCTTAGCAAAGTTAACCCTGTATGCAGAAAATGATTACAGTTTGATCTCTGGTCATTTTGTTTTTACTTGAAAACAAAATAAAAAAACTGAAAATCAAATTAGAGAAAATAAATACATTTATGTTAATCAGATATAAAATAGAGGCAAGAATAGCATCAACATGATCCTAAGAAAAGCAAAGCACACAGACAGAGGCTTCTCGTAGTATATTTGCTACCAATGGGGAACTGGGACAGTGAACCCAGAGGCCACCCAAATCCCAAGAGAGCTCACTCAGGGATGCCCAGCTTCCCACAGACAGCACATATTTTCTGAATGATGGCTTCTGGAAGACTAATACAGAAAATCATACAAATGTGTTAGTATCGCCCAACAATAGTGAAAAAGTCACTAGTCTCTTTTGGGCCACACAGATTTTGGTCAGGGTGGCCTATGAGGGGATGTGAGGACTTGCTGGGCAGTCCCCTGCCTCTGTGGCACTTAGTTGGAAGCTATATGACAAAGTAACCTTGGACTGAAAGTCAGTTCCTGGAATTTGGGGTTCAGGGTAGCTGCTAAGATCTGGACCTAGCTTACTGTCCACAGAGCTTCCCCACCTGCAAATCCTAGATTCACCCCTTAGCTGATCCCAGTGACAGGCACTTCCTCTGAGGGGTTTCATCAAGCCCCTGAGATTCATTTATTTCTTTATTTCCTTTATGACAGAGAATAACATGAGGATTTTCTTTACTTTGACCTTAAAAATGGATGAGATGGAGCCATACCTGGTCAAGTCGCTTAGAGTGGGGCTCAGACAGCTGGGAGGGAAGACTATGGAGGCATTTCTTATCCCAGACCTCTGTGAGGTGGACTGACTTGAGTCCTTCCCCCCAAAGGAAACCCAGTACTTTTGTCAGAATAAGAGAAGATGTTCTTTTTTTTTTTTTTTTTTTTTTTTTTTTTTTTTTTTTTTTTGTTTGTTTGTTTTTTTTTTTTGTTTTTTTTTTTTTGTTTTGGGTTTTTCGAGACAGGGTTTCTCTGTGTAGCTTTGCGCCTTTCCTGGAGCTCACTTGGTAGCCCAGGCTGGCCTCGAACTCACAGAGATCCGCCTGGCTCTGCCTCCCGAGTGCTGGGATTAAAGGCGTGCGCCACCAACGCCCGGCGAGAAGATGTTCTTAGTAGCAGAGATGTGGAAGTAAATGTGGGCAAACGGGAACCAGCATATGCTGCAGGTGTGGCTGCCGGGATGTGTAGGAGAGGGAATTCCAGGGACTCAAGAGGGTCACTGCTGCTTGATGGTGTACAAGCTCACCAGGTAACGTATAAAGACGAGTGCAGGGCTCTTAGAATTTGTTTGTTTGCTTGATGGATGGGGCTACCAGCTTCATCCAACAGCAGGAACAATATATCAGAGGTAACAAGGTAAAATCTGACACGGAATAATTGAACTCAAAAGGCCAATCACAATGTTTGCTCTATAATTAAACCCAATCACAGCATTTGGCGTGGACTGTGGGCTAGCTACTTATCAGACACAGTGCTGAGCTTTTCTCGGATGTTATCCCACTCAGTTCTCATACTGCCCTGTAGCAGAGGCAGGGTGACAATCTCTGTTTCTCAAGGGAAGGAAACTGAGGCTTGACCTTTGTGTGAATTTCCCTAGGTTATGTGGGGTATATGACTAATCTTTATACAGCAAATGTTAATTGCTTCTTCCAGGTACCAATGGATGACCTTGCTACCATACATCCCTGATTGTGGACCTGGCTATGCACTTGCTTTGGCCAACGCCACGTGGGCAAATGTGAGCATGCGGTTTTGAGTCCCAATCTTAAGTGGTGGGCCTGTTTCATGCTCCTCCATGTCTGACCAGGATGAGAACAAACCCTTGGCACTTAGGGCTGTCCAGGGTTCCCTGCAGCCTTGACAAGTGAGAAGTGCATCCTCACATGTATTCCACCAAGAGTTTGTGGTTACTTGTCATGTAACCACACTGACTGACACATGTTGTTACTTAATAGTTGAGCTTGCATTCAAACCCAGCTAATCTGACCCATGTTCATCATCTCTTAAATGAGTTTCTTTGGGAGAAATAGGATAAATATAAATTGGTGTTTTGAATGAGAATGACCCCCATAAACTCATATATTTGAGTATTTGGTCACCATTGGTAAAACTGTTTGGGTAGGATTAGGAGGTGTGGCCTTGTTAGAGAAGTCATGTCATAGTGTTTGGGGAGCCTTGGGGTTTCAAAATATGCACCCCATTTCAGTTCAGCTCTCTTGGCCTCCAACTCGTGCATCAGGATGTGTGCTCTCAGCTCTTCCTGACACCATGTCTCTGCTCAGCTAGAGCCCTTCAAAACCGTAAGCACGATGAAATGTTTGCTATGAAATGTGTTCTTTTTAAGTTGCCATGGTTGTGGTGTTTTATCACAGCAACAGAAAAATAACTGATATGTAGTCCCTGCTATAGTCTTGTTTACATTTATCTATCTATCTATCTATCTATCTATCTATCTATCTATCTATCTATCTATCTATCTATCTATCTATCATTGTGTGTGTGCGTGCGTGCGTGCGTGCGTATTTGTGTGTGTGTGTGTGTGTGTGTGTGTGTGTGTGTGTGTGTGTGTGTAAAAGACATGCACTATCACTTGCATGTGGAGGTCAGAGGACAACTGGCAGAAGTCAGTTCTTTCCTGCCACTGTGTGGGTTCTAGGGATCAAACTCAGGCTGTCAGGGTTGGCAGCAAGCACCTTTAACCACTGAGCCATTTTACTGGCCTGCCCGCTATACCTTTCAACTAATTTTCAAAAGTATATTCTCAGTTTTTGGTTGTAGTTTATTCCTTCTCTAGATCTCAATTAGGTTTTTATTGGATTTTTACAAAATGACTAGAAGATAAAACTGGAAATGGAAATCTGTTTCCAATAGAAATCCTCCGAAAATAGGAAATAATGAAGGAGGCCATTACTAACAGATTTTGGAACACATAGCCCAATAGTAATTAAATCAGAGAGATGATGCACACACAATATAAGGCAGGGCAAAGGAGGATTCTAGACCATGGAAAAAGGAAGCATTAGAGAATAAATGATGTTGGCAGAACTTACCCATTATCTGGGAAAAATTACAAATAAACATTAGTAATTCTATTAAAGACTTACATATATTTAAATCTCAGAAAACAGGAAAAAATAGGTAATATTTTTTCAGGCAAAATTCCTAAATTTTCAAAGGGTAAAAATATTAAAGAGGCAGATAGCTGCAACTTTATGAAAACTAAACTTTCTTTAAGAAGGAAAAATAAAAGAACACCACGATGGAGTGAAAGGTATTTGTTGACAAGTTAAAAATATTTGCCAAGCCTTATCCAAACGAGTGAGACATGCGTCAGCACCCTGATTTTAAAATAGATAAAGGTGTGAAGGACGCTGACATCAGAAGAAATAAGTTTTTGTCTCATCAGTACTGGGTGCCTGGTCTTGGGTTAAATTCCAACATTTCAAGCAAATACCTAATGAAATAACACTAGGAATCACACAATGTAACAAACGCACTGAATCATTTCAAATTCATTATAGCTGACAAGAAATTATGACAGTACTGTTAAAGTTTTGATAGAAGTAATATTCTCCTATGATCTGGTGATCTAAAAGTTAGGAAAAGACATGTTACAAAACATACTTAAAATTGCTAGTGTGTTCATGCATTTGACTCAGTAACCTCCCTGTAGGAATTCATTCTGGCAGTACGGCTTATTGAGAAATGCATGGCCATATGAGGATGCTATTGCAGTGCTACAGCCCATACTGAGAAATTAGAAACAGCCTACGTGCTCAGTGCAGGACTAGCTAAGCAGGACTTATAGACTATTCTATAGCCAGTGAAATGGCTCTTGTAAGGACCGCGGGAAGATATTTATACTATTATAGGAAACATAAATAGCAAAGCTCTATCTATGGGGTGATTATAAGTACATAAAAATTAAATATTAAGTGGCCGGTGGCTTGAGGGCCCTGGAACTTGGTGATTGGTGGGAAATTGTCCTCTTCCCCATGGTGAGAGATGGATGCTGGGACTGTGAAAGTGTAGAAACAGGTGCAATAACTAGTAACATTAATTTTCTGAAGAGAAGGAAAGACCAAATGAGAACAGTGGGGCCTCAGTATGTTGATAAATCGCTGTGCTCTATATAGTCAAAATTGTGGGCCTGTGAAAAAGTAACATTGAAATCCTTGTTTGCTGTTTTTGAGATGCATTGTGTGATGCAGAAGACAGGAGGGAATAGAGATGCAGCCTCCAGTGCTGGGTCCTTAAAAATTAACTTTATATCATGTACTCTATTTTAATGTTAATCCTTTAGAAATCACAGGTTGGCAAATTACATAAACTATGGAGGCAAATACTTCTTTGTTATTGCGTGTGTGCACATCTATGTTAACTACAGCCCAGATCAGAGTAGGAATGTAACAGCATTCCAGAAGGTTCATCTTATACTCAGTTTTCATGTTCTTTCCTGGTGGTCACCACTGTCTTTTATCCCTTCTCAGCATAAACAGAACCACACAGTACATAGTCTTCCATGTCTGGCTTCAGACTCACAATGTCTTTAATTCCCTTTGTTGCTATAGCTGGGAGTCCTTTTCCGCTTCTTTCTTGTTAGGTAACTTTTTCCATCCTGTGAACATAGTACAGTTTATCTACCCATCCACCTGATTGATGGCTATTTGGGTTTTGCTGTTAATCTTTTTGCTCCGGTGGTTTAGTGGGCATGCGTATACCTTTCTCTTGCTACCTGGGATTACAAAATAATCGTCAGATCGGGATCTAACTTTAGAACATACTGTATGCAATTGGTTTCAGCAACTTTTGCTCCAGCCCAGCAATGTATGGAGGTTTTAGGTACATTGTATTTTCATCGACATGTAACATTGTTAGTCATTTTAATTTTGTTTTTCTGAGCCTCTCACGGTAGCTTTATTTTCCATTTCTTTGGTGATTAAAGATGCTGAGGGATTTCTCACATTCCTGCTGGCCATTGGGGTCTCCTCTGCTGTAAAGCATTTGCTCACATCTCTTCCTAATTCCACTTTCCCAATTAGCTCGATACACTTCCCCTTTTTTAGTTTGTTGGATATTTTTTAAAGTAATAAATTCTGAATACCAGAAAAGTGGATTTCCAACATTTTCTCTGAAATTTGATGGTCTGGGAATTTCTATTAATGAGGTAGACCACTAAATTAAGTGGAAAAAAATCTGAGAAAATGACATCAATTTGTAACAAAACAAAACCAATAATATTTTGATTTGGTACTCCACAAATCTTATAGCATGTTGCAAACAAAATAGTCATCATAACAAAGAAGATATAACAGCCACCTGTACTATCTAATCTTTCTGCTTTGTGGTTTTCATTTTGGCTAGCTGCCTTTTGATGATCAACCAGTCATTCATTTTTAATAAAGTACAATTGATCAGCGTTTTTATGGTTGCTATGCTTTGAATCCTATTTAAGAAATTTTTGCTTACCTTCAGGTCATGAGTCTGTTTTCCTTTAGAAGTTTATTGTTTTAACCTTTGCTTTAAGATCTAAGCAGTGGCTCCAGGAGAAGTGGCCACTGGGGGATCTCTACCCTGTATTTTCCCGAGATTTGTTAACTTTACTCCAAGTCTGCATTCTTTTTCATGCTATTGTAAATTGAACCATTGCATGAATTTCGTTTTTGTTTTCATGGTAGTTTAAGACACAATAGCTGTTATGTCCTGACTTCACATCCTGTGGCACTGCAGAGTTCATTCACTATTGTAACAGTTAGTTTTGTGAATATCTTAAACTGTCTTTAAGTAGTGACAACTTCACTCCATTCTTTCTTTCTTTCTTTTTTTTTAATTTTTTTATTTTTTTGGTTTTTCGAGACAGGGTTTCTTTGTGGAGCTTTGTGCTTTTCCTGGATCTCTCTCTGTAGACCAGGCTGGCCTCGAACTCACAAAGATCTGCCTGCCTCTGCCTCCCAAATGCTGGGATTAAAGGCGTGTGCCACCATCGACCGGCCCATTCTTTCTTTATACATCTGGACCTCTTTTATTTCTCTTCCCTGAATTTTTTTTATTATTTGTAATTGTTATGCATTAGAACCTTTATGTTAATGTTAGGTAGAAGTTGAAAGAATAGATATGCCTTTGTTATTTTTTTATGGCATCTTATTCCTTAATTCTTCTTCTTTTTTTCCACCCTCCTTCTCTCACACACACGGAGGACCTTCTGAGTCCATTTATTATTTCTCATATGTAGGTATACTCAAGACTGGTAGCTTATGATTGGATCACTTGTCAGGGAGCATCTCTGGGTCAGACAGATTTTCTTCTCTCAGTATCCATTGATTGCCTGTAGTGCTTCACCTAGGGGTGGGGCCGTGTGAGAGTTTCCCCATCTACACTGGCATGCTAATTGATTTTGTATCTCAAAGGGAAACAATGAGTTTCCTCTCAGCAGGAGTGGAGTTTTCTGTGGATGTTTCACACATGACTTCTGTCAGGTTGAACATGTTTGTTTCTATTCCTACTTTTTGAATATTTCTGGTTGGGGTTTTGCAAATCACGAAAGCCTGTTGGAATCTGCCAAATGCTTTTTCTGGTATTTTCAGGTAATCATGTGGTTTTGGTCCTTCCTTCCATTGATAAACTGTATTACATAGATTGATTTTCAGATGTTAGGTTAATTCTGTATTCCTGGACTTCATTTTTTACTTGGCTATCACGTATATTTCTCTTTATGTGCTGTGGGAGTTAGCTTGCTAGTACTTTGTCTTCTTGTGATCTTGGTATCAGGGCACTAACAGTAGCTTCATAAAGTTAATTGGAAAGTATTCCCTTCTTTCATTTTCAGGAGATCTTTATGGAAGGGTTTCAGGAAGCAGGCTTAGCCGACAACCTCGCAGCTCTTCTCTAGGGCTTTCCCTTCACCTTGGCTCATCTCATTCAGCATCCCCCTCAACCTTGGTGTGTGTGGTGGTACTGGGGACACATGGGAAGGGCACAGGCACTGGAAGTAGGGATGTAGTGCAGCAGTTTTGGTCACTCTAGGGTCCTTCCCACTGCTTCTGGTTGTGCTTTAGATTTGCCTGTTTTCATTATCATTTATTTTCATTTTTCACATCAGTTCAGGTTACTGTTTAGTTCTTTAATTCCAGCATAGAGGGCACGCACCTTTTAGCATTGTTTGTAGGGGAGATATGCTAACAAAGGATATCTACTTTTGTGTGTGAATATCTTGATTTGTATCTTCACTTTTGAATGATAGTTTTGCTGGGTAGAGAATTCTTGGTGGACATTTTTTTTTCTTTCATCATTTCGATATGTCTCTGAGCTGCTGTTGTTTCTTATGAGAAGATGGCAATCTTTGCCCTGTCTTTGATGAATCGTTTTTCTTTTGCCATTTTTAAGAGCCTCTTCCTTTTGATCCTGACTCATACTATATATGATGTATATGTTGGTGTGTTTAATGGTCCTGCAGGTATCTGAGACTCTGTTTCCCCCTCTATCTATGTCTGTATTTCTCCCGCCTCCTCCCTCTCTTTATTACCCATCGATTTTAGTGGTTTTTTTTTTTTTAAAGATAGAGTTTTGCTATCTGCTAGCCTCAAATTCCTGATCCTCCTTCCTCAGATTTCAAATGCTGGGATTACATGTGACTGCTACTACATCTATATTACTCCTCCCCCAACCCTTAATTAGTAGGTTGGGTAATCTCAAGTAATCTATGATCAAGTTCTTACTGATTAATTTCTAAGTTTGTGTCTGTTGTTCAACCCTTATTGGTTACTTTTTACTTCAGCTATTATAGCTTTTCAATGCCATAATTTTATTTAATAGCTTTTAATTTTTAAAATTTCTGTCTCTTTATTGATCTTCTCTAGTTAAAGAGATACTGTCGTTGTACTTTCTTTAATTCTTTAGACATGATTTTCTTTAGTTCTTTGAAACTAGCTCAATGGCTGATTTGAAGTCTTTGTTCACTAATTCCAACATCTGGGCCTTCTCAGGGAGAGGCTGTTGAATACATTTCACCCTTTTCATGAATGTCTCATAGATTTTACTGACAACTGGGAATTTTATATGTGACACTTTCAGACTCAATGCTTCCCTTTCCAGGATTATTGATGTTGCTGCTTCTCCTCCTCTTTCCTTTTTTCTTTCTTTCTTTTTTTACAAAGTAGCAGTTTTATGGTCTTGATGCTGCTGTATGTTTTAATCACTCTCTAGGCTCTCTCTCTAGTGCCGCTATTCCATCTAGTGTGAATTCATTGAAATTTCCACTTAGATCACTTATTAACCGGTTGATGACCTCTCAGATCTTTATTTAAACACTGTCAACTAATAGATTTTCATCCTCTCCCAAGGGTTTTTGTATGTGATGGGGCATGCTTTTGCTGCTAAGGCAGGGGTATTACAGCTCTGTATTAGACTTCATTTACTTCTCTGTAGGTCCCAAGGTCAGAGAGGAAAGACATTGGGGCTTTCTAGAGTCTTTCCTGGGTAGGGTTGCAGCCTTCTAAGAATGTGTGATCGGTGTCCGAAGTTTTCTACAGGCAATTTATTTTCCATGTTTTCCTTTTAAACTTTGGCCAGGGTGGTGTTCGTCACAAACATTGTTACATCCCCAGACAACATGAAGCTAAATAATTGCTGGCTTCTTTTGACAAGTTCTCGGAGATAGAACTTTCCCTCGCAAATGAGATTCTGCTTTGACGTGTGGTAGTGTCCTGTGAGGACCTTGTAGGGAGCTGCGTAACACACAGTCCCAGGGAACGGAACCTTCTCAGCAGCCCTCCCGTCTTCCCCTTCTCTAACTACAGGGATGGTGGTGTTCAGAGCCACCCGGATTGGGAGGCTGCTGGTCACTAAGGATTCTCTGGAACTGGGGAGAAGGTGACAGGAACAAACAAGTTAAATGCCCAGCTGATGCCACCTTGATGTCCAGCTGTTTCCCGTGAACAGTGCCCCTTGTGTTACTAGAAGCTCTGAGCTGATGTTCAGCGTTCTGAAGTGCTCAGGGCCTGATGTCAGAGTTCAGTTTCTTTGAGAGGGTATGGGACCCTTGGCAGGTGTTTGAGTAGCTGATTGTCTGATGGGAGTTCAGGAAAACCACTCTGGCACTGGCATGGAAGGTGCATGGGAAGTGAGTGACCAGAGCTGATGCCCTAGAAAACAGCTGGCATCCTGATGAGGCAGAAAGGTGATGGCCAGCATTTAGGAATAAGGCAACAGTGGTGGATGAAGGGGGAAAGAAGGGGAAGAGTAGGGAGAGAAGGCAGAAGTGGAATCCCTGGGGTCTAGCTGTGGGTGGAGGAAAAGATCTGAAGAATCAATTTTGTGTCTGAAAGATGTAGCTGTTTCTCATGAAGAAGGACATGGGCTCTAGACCTTTAGGAACGTCTGTCAGAATCTATGATGCATTTGAAGGAGGGAAAGTGGGCAGAGCAGAAACATTCTCAGCTCAGGCGTCTTTTTTCCAGACTCCCCTGGTTGGACTGGACGCTTCTCATATCTCTCTCCTGCCTCTCTCTCAGTGGAGCACTTCCTGTGTTCTATTAAAAGCGATCTGCTTGGGTGCCTATCTTTCCCTGTAAAATATGAGTTCTATAAGCCTGGGAACCAACTCCTCATGCCATTGCCTACTTGTCCCACATAGGGGCTTACCAGCGATGTGTTGAACTGAGGGAGGGTACAGGATGTTAGGAGGGAAGAGAAGGTGGCTGTCCAGTGCTGAAGGGTTCTGTTAGTTTCTAGGTTCCCCTCCAAATTCATAAGCCTGAGCAATGTGTTCAGTGTCGCTGCCCTCAAGAGCTGACTATCCACAGATGGTGGCCACTGTGCCTAGGGACCATTGTGTAAGAGTAGGCGGCATCACAGATGTGTACTGAGCAAGGCCTCCACCCCAGCATGGCCAGTGCGCCCTGGCTGCTCCTTCCTATGCATGCATCTGTCCATACTTGTGTTTCCTTGCTGCTCTCATATGGACCTTCGACTCCTCTCCCAGATTCCGTTGCCTTTTCCTCGGGCTCTTGGAAGCCTGCGAGCCAGTGATGCAGTGGAGAGAGACCACTGAACCAGGGCTCCCAGACTGCTTAGCAACAGTGCTCTCTTTCTAGAACAGGACTCTTTTCCTGATGGTTAGGCACGACGTTGTGATTGTCTGGCTGTAGTGCTTGACGTTCCCAGCCTCTCTGGAGCAAGGGTAGCCTCTTGATCCACACACGTTTCTCCAGAGCCACCATTTTGCATTCCACAGCTTGTAGCGTGCCTTGCAGCCTAGGTTGTGCTGGACATAACATCTGTGGTAGTGTATTTACCTCCCTGTCCACCTGGGAAGCTGATATGGCTCCCGGCAATAACTTCCCTGGGCCCGATTTTCAAGTGGCGCTTTTGAACAGTCACGGCATTTTGCAGGCACTCAGCAGTGCTGCTTTGCTGAGCTGGGACTTTTTCTGGTTTTAGAGATTGACAGCTTTAGGCTATGTCCTTAAGTAGAGAAGTAAAGCGGAAACAGGAAGAGAAGGCTGTAGGGGAGGACCACCCAGGTTTACCCACTAGATGCTGAACAGCTTTGTAGGTAAGATAGATGAACCTGAGGATGCTAAGAAAGAACCTGGAGAGAGGGAGAGAGGGAGGGAAGGAGGGAGGGACGATAGTGTGGTCTATTGGTACTGTGGTCTGTGGCTTCAAGCTGTATGCTTCCTTTTGCCTCAGGGCCAGGGTGGTGGACACCCTCATAGCTAGTCTGGGCTTCATTGTGCCCCGAGGGTCACTGAAGGGTCACTGGTGGGCGATGGCAGTGAGTCTCTTCATAGCCTCCAGGCTGACAGAAATATGAGGACTTGTTCAGTACAGCTAATGAGCCTGGTGCTGGCTGAGAAAGGGGTGGGGCAGCCTGTGGGAGTGAGGAGAGTGAGTGATGCATGATAATAGGACCTTACCTTTGGGGAGCAATTTAGTGTTTTCAAAGAGCTTTCATATGCATTATTTCATTCTATCCTCAGAGAGATAGATGCTAAGGATGTATTCTAGCCACTCTGACTGTTGAGAGGAGGAAATCTGGCCATACAGTGGCTTTGGTACCCAGCCCCTGTAGGGGCCATTGCTGAGATTCCTGGGGCCTGGCTCCCAGCCCTTTGTTCTTGGACCAGGACAGCAACACCAGAGAGCCATTTGCCAGCTGGTATGCAGAGAGAATCCACCAGGAAATTCCCATTCTGCCAGTCAGTTGTCAGTGCGGAAGCCAGACTAGTAGAAGGCTCTGTGGAAGTCTCCCTCCCCCAGAGGAAGCTTGGAAGTCTTCAAAGGGGGAAACAGAAGGCTTATCTGGGGGAGATTAGCACTCAAGATTGGGCACCCAGGTGGAAAGCAGTGGTCTAATTTGGTAAGGCAGGCATGGTGTTGGCAGTGACTGAACCAGTCCCACTCATTTCTTCAGTTATTCATTGCTCACAGACCAGAAATTGGTAATGCCAAGTGTGGTTCATGGTCCTGAGGGATGAGGCTCTAAAGGAGAACTCAGGTAAATAAAACGAGAACCAGCCAACCGCTGGTAGGTGTTGTTTGTATCTTAGATGGTCTTTTAATAAACCCAGAGCCAAATATCAGGGTGAAAGCTGAAAGATCAGAGAAGCAGAGCAAGCCACGGCCACCACCTATTACCTCACCAACTCCACAAAGCCTCTGACTGAAGGTCTCTGAGTTCTCACCTGAAAGGGTCTTGCCTTAGTTCCTGTCTCCTCCAGCTTTATATACCTTTCTCAGCCCTGCTGGCACTTCCTAGAATTAAAGGTGTGCGTGTACTGGGATTAAAAGTGTGTGCCACCACTGCCTGGCTCTGTTTCCAGTATGACCTTGAACTCACAGAGATCTAGAGGGATCTCTGCCTCCTGAGTGATAGGATTAAGGGCGTGTGCCACCACTGTCTGGCCTCTATGTCTAATCTAGTGGCTGGCTCTGTCCTTTGATCCACAGCCAAGTTAATTAGGGTACACAATTATTATTACCACAGGTAGGTACATATAATGTTAATTTCCCCTAGTGTGATATTGCTGTATGGCTATACAGAGAGCACACTGGGAATCAAGATCTGGAGAAGGGGTCATGGAGAGGGACTACGAACTTGTCTAGGAAGGCCCTCTATACAGCCATCTGCAGGCTTTTCTTGTCTTTCAGGCCCTAAGTCCATCTGTACACCTGTACCTGCCCCTGTTGACAGAAATGCAGGGCAGAGCCAACTCTTTAGAGATGCTCTTCTTTATTATTAGAAAGAGAGCTATGGATTTATGTTCTCACCCCATTGTTCTGCTCCTCGCTACCCAGGAGAAGTGAAAACACGCATCGACACAAAAGACTCAGGCGCGACTATTTCGTGCCGCTTTATAGCAAACTAGAAATGATGCAGATGCTGGACCAGCAGGTCAGTAGATAAACAAATGTGGGGGTTGCCTGTGCATAGAGGCACCCGGTAATAAAAGAAAGCAATCTGTTACTACATCCAGTGACAGGGATGGATCCTAAAATACCACATCACTAGGATCCTTGAAATTCTAGTGTTTGTCAGGTTTTTTTTCACTGTGATGAAAACCTGAGCAAAACAACAACAACAACAACAACCAAAAGGGTTCACTTTGGCTCACAATTCTAGAGGCTTTGGTCTACTGTGGTGGGAAAGGCATGTTGGAACAGATCACAGCTCATATATGGCAGCCAGGAGGCAGAGAGGGGAGAGAAGCAAGAGAGGAGATGGGTCTGGAAGAGAGGGGAGAAGGAAAAGAAGGAGCGAGAAAGAATGAATATCTGTGATGCCTTCCTTCTTTTCTCTCTCTTTTTCCACCTGGTCCCCAGCCCATTGAATGGTGTTGCCCACATTCAGGCCAGGTGTCCCCAAATTAATCCTCCCTGGCAATATTCTCATAGGCACCTCTAGAGGCTTGCATTCTAGGTACTTCTCAGTCTAGTCAAGGTGACAGTCAAGGTTAAGCATCATCTACAGAAAATGTGAATCTGATCTGTGGAGATGGGAAGCCCGTCAGGGGCTGTCTGGTGTCGGAATGGGATGGGATATGGACTGGACATGGTGCAGCCTCAGGCTGTTCTGTCATGACTGGGAGTGGCAGGTGTGTAACTGTGTGCCCTTGTCAGCCCAGGGACTCACTGGGCCGCATCCCAGGGCACCCTGCCTCTGCAATGCTTTACTCCATATGTGTGGAAGGCAGGCTGTGAGGAGGGAAGCCCAGGGTTTCCCAGGGGTGAGTCTAGTGTGAACAGAGCCGGGCGCGGCTCTCACCGGGCAGGTGGCTCTCACCAGGCAGTGTGGCATTAGT
Organism: Peromyscus maniculatus bairdii; assembly: GCF_049852395.1. Taxonomy (NCBI): domain Eukaryota; kingdom Metazoa; phylum Chordata; class Mammalia; order Rodentia; family Cricetidae; genus Peromyscus; species Peromyscus maniculatus. Next base: position 11,891,360 of record NC_134860.1, read on the forward strand.
CCGAGTTCCCCAGAGGAGCAGAGACAATGGGATCTATACACAAAGGAAGATTTAGTGTAAATAACTGGGTCACTCAGCTGCAGAAGGGGGCCTGTACCTTATCTGTAGTCAATAGCCTGCAGATCTTGTTTCTATGTCATCAGCTCTGGTTTCAAAGAACAAAAGTTTTAGTTAGAATCCAAAAGCTGAAAAAGCCAATTTCTTAGTTCAAGTATCCAGGCATCTAGGTCTACTTCTTTTGTTCTGTGCATGCCTTTAATCGATTAGACGAGTCCAGCTCACACCAGGGAGGACTGTTTACTAAAGAAATGCCCTCACAGACACGCCCATGATAATGTTTGACCAAATGTCTGGCCACAGCCTGGCCATGGAGACATGTGAAATGAACAATCATAGAGATGCCACCCCCGGGCGGGGGGTGGCTTAAGACACTAACTGGGTTTGGTAACACATTCCCACACACTCATCATGCCAGGGTGCTTACGATTGAAATTGAAGGGAGATAGTTTGTAACAACCCAGAGTCCCTGTCTCAGGAGATTGTGCCCGGTGAAAGAGATCATCATAGGTAAAAGGTCAGCTGTGGAGATAAAGCTACAATTGTATTAATGTCTACCAAGGAGCCATGGGTGATCTGGGAAGGTCCAGGTGATGTGACCCAGCAGGAGTTCAGAACAGATGTCTGATGGACAATGGCCCTGCATCTTTGAGTGTCTTTCCTGCTGTCCCCGAGCTCCATACGTTTTTTTTTTTTTTTTTTTTTTTTTTTTTTTTTTTTTGTTTTGTTTTTTGTTTTTTGTTTTTTTTAGCCTCCTTTAATCATTTTACAAGTTTCCTTCTTGTTTTAGTTAGGTAGGGGAGGCCCCTGTTTTGAGCTGGGTTCTCTGGGACAGGTGACAGATTTGCAAAGTGACGTCATCAAGTGGCCAGTTATCCTGATCACAAGGCAGTCATCAAGTGGCCAGTTATCCTGATCACAAGGCAGACAGATATCTTGACCCATTTCCTCTTCTCAGCCTCAGCTCCCCCTGTCACTGACAGAGGGTCAGCTGGGCAAGTGGGCTCATCTTCAGGATGGTTCAGGAGTGGGGAACCAAAGCAGCAGCCATGAGGGGCTGGGTACCCACCACAGCTAGGGATCGGAATCTTCGGAGTGCTATCCTATCCGAGTGTCAGGGCACTTCGGGTGCTGAGATGCCCTTAAGTTATTTTCACCAGGGAATGAATCGAACCTTTCCTCCTTCCAGGTGCTCCCTGCTGTGTTCTGGGAGAACTGCCGTTTGTTCCTGTGGTCTGGTGTGTGTGTGTGTGTGTGTGTGTGTGTGTGTGTGTGTGTGTGTGTGTGTGTAAATGTGTTCATTCCCATTTACAGAATACAAGCGGGACATTCTACTGCCTATAGCAACCAGGCAACCAGAAGCCTCAGCAAACCTGGCCTGAGCTCTCTGACACTGCAGATCTGAGAACCTAGGACTGGGCTGGAACTTAGCCATCGGTGGTGTAGGGGGAGAAAGTGTGGCCGTGTTCTTCCTGCCTCACAGCTATTTCGTGTGTGGGTTTTTTTTTTTTTCCTCTAAGAGCCCTGGAGCTACTTCCCATTCCAGCTTCATTTTCTAGCTTTTGACAGCAATTCTATGAATTCCCAGATTCCTCCCAATTATTTTCTGATTGTAGTTAGAATGCATTTCTATTGCTTAAGTGGAAGAACCCAGTGGTGGAAGCTTCAGGCTGGAAGGGTTTCAGCTGGCATTTCCCATCCTACCTCCTCACACACTGAGCCCCTCACGGAGGAGAGGGCATTTTCAGCTGAGAGCTCAGTGAATATACTTTGCTTAGCAGTTGTTGAACACTGTGCTGTCAAGGGGTTGATCTTGTGCTACCACTGAGTCCTTGGGAAGCTTAGCATAATCAGACCACATGAGTGAGCCCAAAGCAGGCTAAGATGCTTCCCCAGGGTCAGCACTGCACTTAATCCCTACCTGCCCTCATTTGAAAACAGAAATCCTGAATATCTATTTTATATTTTTTAAGACATGACATTTATGTAACTCATCTCTTTGAAGATGGAAATATCCTCATGAACTTTGAGCATCAGCAGCTTAGAAGTTTCCATGGAAGAATGTTGGGGAGGTTTGGGCTGGTAAGGACTAGGTGAAATAGGAATTGTTTTGGAAGGTATTTGATTCATCCAGCTAACGCCTACAAGTTCCATAGTGCTCTATAGTAAGAGATTTCCTCTGGGTCTCCAGAACCAGGGCTGGCCCAGCCGAGGCAGGTCACTGGGGGCCAGTGGCTTGTACTCTGATTCAGGAAATTGTTTACATTAAAATTAAAATGAGGCTGCTCCTTTGGATAATAAAGCATGGGTCTAATGGTTATGGAGAGAAAGAGGCTAGTGAGTGAAGCCATACAGTGGCTTGAGCGTCATGTACCCAGAGTTAAGGACTGCAGTCCTCCACTGTGAGGACCTGAGACTCCATTTTGCAGGTTGCCCGAGGTGACCCCCATTGGTTTGTCTCACCAGAATCTGCTCTTCATTTCACATCTGACCTTCTTCCTGATTATAAGGGAGGGCTGAGGATATCAGTGGCTGTCTCTCCTCTTGTGGAGGCTCAGCTGGGAAAAGGCTTGGTGCTTAGGGTCAGAAGGAGGACTCCCACCGCAGGGCTGTGCCCTTCACTCTGCCATTGGCAGACAGTGGCATGGCATCGGTCATGGCATCGGTCATGGAGGGAGATCAGGAGGCTGCTGGCCAGACAAGTGAGTCCTGGATGAGAAGCAGCCCAGCAGTGCCACTGTGTTATTCAGGTAGACATTTGGGTCTCAGTGGGACCTGCCAGTGGCTGGCCAGAGTGTTCTTGCTGTTTATCCCAGGCAAATCCAGGAACTTGGAGTTACTTTTCTCTCTAACGATTCTCAGTATTTTCATGCAGAAATCAGGGAACTTGAGCGTTCCCTGATGTTCCTGCTTTGAAGGCACATATCCTGCAGTGCAGGGACCAGTGAGACCCTTCACCAGACCCTTCACCACTGATTACAGTAGCCTGCCTCCCAAAGCAGGTTTCTCATACAGGTTCCCAGTGCTTCCACCAGTGTCTATCATGGCTATAACTTGGCAATCTGGGTGCAGGCTCTGCATACCTTGTTGGCTCATGGGTAGAAGTTTCCCACTTTGGTGCTGACCATTCATCACTGTGTGCCAGGGCTCTTGCAAGGACAGATGAGGCTTTTTGTCCCCACTCCTGTGGGTGAATAAGTTCCTCCTTGTACTACTCAAGGGACAGGGAGATGGAGTCTTTTCTTCAACCCAGGCAATAGGAGTGAGTCACTGAGGGCGTGGTGGTCTATTGATCCCTCTACTGTACAAGCTGATGCAGGACTGGGAGCTGTTACAGCCATTTCATGTACTTGTCTCTGTAGAAGCCAGTCCTCTTGGCCATTCTCAAAGTTTGTATTAGAAAAGGAGACAACAAAACTGTGAGTGTCTGCGATGGGTTTGAGGCTTCATCTCCATACTTTCCTTTAGCTTTTGCAGCAGCTTGGGTGGTTGGCTGTCAGAGGGATTGACTGAATACTCTGGATTACATCACTTGTGTTTTTGGGTTCATACCTTTACAGTTTTTATCAGTACCATTTAACTGCTATGACCAGAATTTTGAGTGTGTAACAGACCAGCAGCTTGTGAATATCAAGAGGTATATGCTATTTCTTGTTGGTTCTAGAGCATGCAGTTCTTGAGGAACTGCAGGACATAGTAACATTAGATTCGAGAACAGGTTTCTCAAATATACCGAGGGCCAATTGTGTGTGTCTTGAGTTGACTCCATTGTAATAAAGGAGCTAGAAAGGTTTTTCTTCCTACTTAGAGTGCTGATAAAAGAGCCATTTGTATTTCCCATATTTATGATTCATGCTTTCACGGAGACCTAATTTCTGGAGATGCCTCATCGCTGCAAGTTACTCTCCACCCATTAAGTAGAGCACAAGATGAGGAGATTGAAGTTTAGAATCACTGGGCTTGTCTATTCCCGGCAGTAACTGGCAGCTGCTGGCTCTCGTGGAAGCTGTGGTAAGTCCTTTCTGTTGGATTTCAGATTTACGTCCACATCCTTTTCTGTAAGCATCTTCCTGCCCTGAGAGGCTACTCCAGTATTTATCCTACCCTGTGCCGCCCCGCCCCCACCCCGGCCTTTCCTGGTGTGTTCCTCCTGGTCAGCGCCTCCTGCTGGCTTCCTTCCCTCCTCTGTGTTGTATGCTCGCTACATTTCAGGTCAGTTGCAGCAGCACCTGTAAACTGTCACATGGTCACAGTCTCCCTTTGCATCTGACTTGATTATGAAGTGCCTGATTCCAAGTTTCGAAGGATTTGTTATTTGGAGATTATTTTGCCCTCTTTTGTAAATTAATTTCCTCTCCTGCTAAGGCAGCCAAAGCACCGCAGTGATTTTCTACCACAGAGAGGTAATGAGGCTTAGGGGAAAATGCTTAATAGGAAAACATTGTCCCACACTGCGAATTAGGAGCTCTGGATGGAGAAGCAGCCGATGAATATTAAAACCAGACAGTGTGATGTTTCTGCCGAGGGTGTGTGCGACAGGGCACATGCGTTATCCTGGAAGAGTTTGGTCTGTGCCTTCATGCATGCTCGGGAGGCGCACGGAGGGACTGTTAGCAGGCTCACACAGCCCTCAGGCGTGCAAGCAAGGGGAGGGGGTGTGCAGCGTGGAGCTGGAAAGCTAGGTTAGTTTCAGTGCCTGTACAGGGTGGACACCTTTTTTCATTACACATAATCTAGAAGATTCCTTTCACAAAATGTCCACCCCCACCCCCACCCCCAACTAACAGTTCTCCCAAGGTGGTAGCCCAGAGAAGTGCATCAGAGAGGAGGGGGAGGTAATTCAATTTACAAGTTTTTTTTTTTTTTCCTTTCCTCTTCTTTCTCAGTCTCTCTTTGTCTTTTCCCTGGTTCTTTCTATCTCTCTGTTTCTGTGTATCTCTTGGTGATAAAAAAAAAAAAAAAGCCTTATTTATAGAGGGAACCAAGGTTTGGAGAAAATAAAGATCCTCACAAGACAGACTCCGTGTGGACCCTGTCCTACACCCCGCTGGCTTTGCCTTAGTGTGACTATGGATGTCTAAATGCTTATTTCCTCATGGATGAGTCGAGAAATTTAGCCAATACTGAAGAGGATCAGTAAAAGAAGAGATGAATTTCCAAAACCGTAAATATCCGAGTCTAAGTTTTCTTCTGGAAATAGCTAAAAATAATAGGCCCTTTCTGTTGTTCCCTGTAATGTTTAAAAGTGCTAATGTAGTCTAGAAATTTCCTCAGTCTGGCTGCTCCTGGCTTACTGAAACTCTCCCACTCCAGCACTGTTTCTTCTCCATTCCGTCCCACCTGTTCTTGTTTGTTTGTTTGTTTTGTTTCGCTTTTTCTTTTTCTTACACGATGCTTCTCCCATACTGCTCTGTGCTATAGGAGACAGCAGAGGAACAAATCTACAGTTGGCATTTAAGAGGCATGAATGGAGGAAAGGCTGTCAGTGACCTTGGATGGCATGATGGGAAGAAGGGCTGTCAGTGACCTTAGATGGCATGATGGGAAGAAGGGCTGTCCTTGACCTTGGATGGCATGATGGGAAGAAGGGCTGTCCTTGACCTTGGATGGCATGATGGGAAGAAGGGCTGTCAGTGACCTTAGATGGCATGATGGGAAGAAGGGCTGTCCTTGACCTTGGATGGCATGATGGGAAGAAGGGCTGTCAGTGTCCTTAGATGGCATCTCTGGGGTGTAGATTCATGAACAGGAAACTCATAAAAAGGAGACTGAGGGCGATGAGGAGGGGAGAGGTGAGCTCCCCACGCTGACTTAAGGAGAGAGATCAGTGCTTGTTCCTCAGCCTTCTGCTGGGGTCGAAGTGCTGGGGGCGACTCCCAGGCACCTCTGGGCTCCCCTTTGCTCGAAGGAAGGCTGTAGGGATGAGTCTTTAAGCCACCAGAGAAAGGGGCTCTGGAATCTGCTGCAGCTGTGTCAATAAGTAGCTTTCAATGAAGGTAGAAAATGTGACGCAGCACTGTTGTTAGCAGTGGTGAGACGGTGTGCTTGGGGGCCGGGGGGTTATGACGGCTGTGGTGCGGGGAGCTGAGCCTGTGGCATCTGATCACCTCTTTGAGAAAGGTTCGGTTTGGTCCTGCTGAGGCTGGGCTCTCAGCTTTTGCTCCCATCACTGAAAGGAGGGATAGAATGTTCCAGTGACCATTTCAGTGTAGAGAGGAATCTTGTGTGAGGAATGGCTGACCAGAGCTGGATGAGGTCACGTCATATTCTTTCCCCATGGGACAGTAGCACCAGGCAGGCCTCCAACTGCAGATGGGTGTCTCCCACATGGTAGGGGACTCTAGAGGGAACAATATCCTCTGGTGAAAGTGTGTGTGTGTGTGGGGGGGGGTGGGCAGCAATACCAGTCAATCTGGGATGGGAGTTGAGAAGACTCTGAATACTGGGCCAGAATCCTGGACTCTATCTTGTGAGCTGCAGAAGAGGACAGGCCTGGCCTAATCAACAGCGAGGCTTGGGTAGATCCTCTGGAGGAAACGTGGTGGGAGGATAAAGTTCACTGGATCCGAAAACTGATTTGATATCAAGAACAAAGTGCAGGTGACCGCAGACTGTGTTCCTCCTTTGAAATACTTGGTTATCTCCTGGACCTTTAGATGTCTTTGTCTTCCCTGATCCTATCTTGGGTCCCAAGAGCCCCATCATCTGAAGTCCTGTTGTTTGTAGGAGTCTTAGGTGAGGAGCTGTATTTTGTTTTTCTCTGGGTATTTCTTACCCTCTCTGATTAAGTCTGGGATTCATCTGACCTCGTGTTGAATTTTTGCCCTCTCTAACTTTTGCTGTTAGGATGACTGGGATGCCATCTCTCAATGCTATCATCACTTTCATTCCTGAGTCACATATCCTCAGGTCCAAAAGACGAGCATATGCTCCAGGGCTTGTTCACGACCCACCTGAGGTCTGCCCTGTGGGGCTCCTGTGCCTCTGTGCTTTGGTCTGCTTCCTGCTTCTGTGAGTCAGAGAAGAAAGCGCTTTGTTATTGATCATCAATTTATAAAATTCCTTCTATTCTCTGTGAGAGGAGAATAACTTCTGCTGGTCTTTTGTACCCCAGCCCCTGTGTCTTTATCTAGAGAGAGAGAGAGAGAGAGAGAGAGAGAGAGAGAGAGAGAGAGAGAGAGAGAGAGAGAAAGGGGAGGGGGAGGGATGGAGAAGGCCTGTTCATTTCATTTCACTCATCAATGTGAACCTATTTCATTTACAACTATTCCTATTCCTATGCCATAGTCAGGGTTACTATTGCTGTGATAAAACACCACAGCCAGAAGCAACTGGGGGAGGAAAGAATTTATTATACTCCATTACTGCGGGAAGTGAGGTCAGGACTCAAGGCAGGAAACCCGGAGGAAGGAGCTGAAGCAGAGACTGTGGAGGAACCAGTTTTCTTATGTAACTCAGGACCAGTTGCCTAGGGGTGGGCTACTGCCTCGTGAGCAGGACCCTCCCGCATTTATCACTAATCAAGACAATACCCCAGGGACCTGACTACAGGTCAATCTTTAGAAGGCATTTTCTCAATTAAGAATCCCTCTTCCCAGGTACGTCTAGGCTTTGTGTCAAGTTGCCAAAAGGCAACCAGCACACTCTATAGAGTCGAGATGATTGCCAATTAAAAATGAAGGCACCGAGTTTGAGGAAGGCTAAATAATCTGTACAGAGCCACGGAAGTGGTACCCAGAAGTGCAGGGTAGAAGCAGAGGGGTTGATGGAAAGAGTGTGCTCACCAGAGCAAGAGCCCCTTGGCAGCTCCATCTGTAAATAGCAAAACAGTAGAAGCAGAGCAAATGAAAATGTATGGGGAACTGGATAAATAATTTAACATTTGTCCATAAAACAGAATACAATGCAGCTTCCAAAAGACTGAGTTGGACCTATACATACAAAAGGTGTCCATGGTCTTCTGCTTCCTGATAATGAAGAGGCACATTATATAATATCATTAGGGCTATGATCCTGTTTCTGTTGAATTTATGTTTAGATACTTATACAGTGTATAGAAGCCACCTGGAGGGATGCCCACTGCGTGCAATTGAAAGCAAATGTTTTCCAGAATTGAGGTTGAGGATAGAAAGTTTTCAATGAAAACTTAATAGAAAATTACACACATGTTAACGAGAGCCACTGTTTCCATAGCAGTTCAACAGACCGCTATGATGTGAAGGAAGGCTTGGTCTCCCCGCTCCGCCCCGACCCCTGCACCTGCAACAGCCCCCTCCTGGGAGGAGCAGTCCTTCTCTTCCCAGGAGGGACACATCCTTTGCTCCTCTGCCCAGATCCGACTGTCCTCCCAGCATGGTTTCAGGACTCTCTAGTTAGTGTTTCCTGTGGGAGCTTAAAGCATCGCATCATATTACTTCTACTTGCCCTTATTACTTTTAATCGTCCTAAGTGCACCGCATTGGATTGAGACAACTTCCACTCTTTCTATTCAGGCTCTCCTTAATCCACAAAAGCATGGTCATTTCCTGAATTTTCTTCAGCTTAGCAGCCTTCTTAGAAGGTGGCACACTAGCTTCAGTGCTAATCAACACTTGGAATTCTTTTGTAACAGCCCCGAGGTATTTTTTTTTTTTTTTAAAAATTTCTAGTTAGAATGAGGCTTTTTAATGGTATGTTTGCATTCTCAAAACTCTTTTCTTTCCCATTTGGGAAGAAGAGCTGATGTCATAGCAGAGCTTTCTCCTCTTTTCTTTCCCGTTTGGGAAGAAGAGCTGATGTCATAGCAGAGCTTTCTCCTCTTTTCTTTCCCGTTTGGGAAGAAGAGCTGATGTCATGGCAGAGCTTTCTCCTCTTTTCTTTCCTGTTTGGGAAGAAGAGCTGATGTCATGCCAGAGCTCTCTCCTTTTGCTGCAACTTCAGTTTCTTCTCAGATTATTTCCTAAGCATTTTAAGAAAATTCTGTGGTGTCAACACATGTGTCTGTCCCTGCTCATGTGCCTTCCCGTAGAAAAATGCCAACCCTTGTCGAGTAGGATTAGTCTGTGACACCCTGCAGAGCAGCCTGTTCAGTGCCCCTAGTACAACTGGGGCTTTAATAAAAGATTGAAGTATTTTTAAAAATTATGTGTGTTTGTGTTTGGATTTGTGCATGTGACCGCAGTGACCACAGAAGCCAGAAGAGTGTGCCAGATCCCCCGTGTTTCACTGAAGGTCTGTGACAGAATACTTTAAAAACCTTGAAGCTAAGATGCTTTGCTTTCATAAAAAGTCATTTCAAGTTTGCTGACCTTCATAGTGATAAGACTATGTCATTGGAGAATTCCGAGGCAGATGTTTTTAATTAAATGTATTAATCTGCCCCACCAATGTTATAACAATATTGAAGGAGTAATAGCTTTGTAAAAGAAGCTTGTTCTGAGAAAGCATTTCAGAGATATGTATTTGGAAATATTTCTGTTGTTATTTGGTTATTGCTGGAAACAGTATGTGTCACTCAAGAGTGCTAATTATTTCAAACCCTCATATTTGCATTGTAAAAAGAACTTCCTGGGAGGTAGACTTTTTAACCTGTATATTTAAAAACTTCCATACTGACAAGTATGCTGTGTTTTCAAGGTGCTCATTAACACTATCAAAATTCCAGACCTGCAGAACAGAATTTTCTACCCCCCTGTATAAGAAACTTCCAAAATAATTAATTTCAGTGTGCTTTGAGATGACTCTGTAAACACATGACCTTTTAGTATGCTTAGGAGCCTTTGCTTCTAATGTTTGGAAAGAGGGAAATGTACACACCATCTTTGTGAAATTCTATGGTGTTTAAGATTGAGAAAGTCATATGACCAAAGAACCTCTTTAATATGGAGACATAGAACAGAGTTGCCTCTTTCTGCCATGATAAAAATTGGAATCAAGTATTCAAATAATCAAAAACTTAAACCAGTATTTTAAGCTACAGCATCACAAATGATTATATACTATTTTAAGAAAGCTTTTTAAAATTAAATTGAAAATTTTAATAATGGAGGACATATGTCTTTAGATATTGGAAAATGTCTATTGTGGTTTTCCTCATTCAGCTTGTGTTTAGGTTGTTATGTTGGTGGGATTCCATGGTGTATTTTGGCATTCCCAGGAGACAGCATCTCACAGCAAACTTCTTGTTCCTCTGGTCTTACAATCTCTTCACTCCTGCAGCAATGATCTCGGAGCCTCGGGTGCAGGAGTTGTATTGTAGATGTAGCCGCTGGTACTGGATTCCACAACTCTCATTTCAGTTGCCTGTGGCTTTGTATAATGGGCTTTCTCTGTTGCAAAGAGTAGTTTCCTTGGTGAGAGGCTAGGACTACACTTGTGTAGGTATAAGGATAAATACTTAGAATGTAGTTAGGGTTTATGGGGATTTACCATGACTTCACTAGCTGTGGTAGTTGGTTGAATTTCCAGTACCAGGCATGTTTTCCCTCTTCTTGAGTGGGTCTTAAGTCCAATCAGGGAGCTGTTGGTTACCCTCAAGGTATGCACGCCACTGCATACATTGGGTTATTGTACCATGTCGGGCACTTTTGTTTCCTTGGCACAATAACCGGGTAGATGTGTTGGTTGCTTATAGCATGGCTATTTTATTTTTCCTTTAGAGCTTTAAAAAAAGAATTATGACCCAATCCTGGAAAAATAAGGGTCCTTCCTGAATGGTGAAGTATCGACTAGGAGGACAGGGGATGAAAAATAAAGATGAGGAATAAAGGAGACAAAATCAGAGCTGGGACCAGGAGAGCTTGCATAAGCTGATGACTTATGCCTAGCAAGTTTATTACAGCATCATCTAGACTGTTTGCAGGGGGAAAACCTGCCAAGGTCAGTAGAGAGCTATGTCAGACAATGTTGGCAAGGAGAACACAGGACACACAGACACAGCTGCCTGAGGACTGATAGCCCAGAGGGACGAGTTAGGTCCCCAGAAACTGGAACCTAGACTCCTATGAGGCGCTGTCTTTGGTATCAGACAGGCCTTGTCATGTCTGTTCCTGGACAAGGACACAGAACTAAAGTTCTCTTTGTCCTTTCTAAGAAAGTCTTGGGCCAGTCTGGCTCCCCACATAATTAATTTTTTTATTTTTTATTTTTTTGAGACAGGGTTTCTCTGTGTAGTTTTCGTGCCTGTCCTGGAACTCACTCTGTAGCCCAGGCTGGCCTCGAACTCACAGAGATCCACCTGGCTCTGCCTCCCGAGTGCTGGGATTAAAGGTGTGCACCACCACCGCCTGGCCTTTAAATTTTTTTTTTTTAAATTATGTGTATGTGTTTGCATGTAAGTATACACACATGAATGCCAGTGCACAAGAAGCCCAAAGACATTGGACCCCCTGGAGATGGAGTTACAGGAGGTTGTGAGCCACCCAGTATGGGTGCTGGGAACCAGACTCGGGTCCTCTGGAAGAGCTGTAAGTGCTCTTAACCATAGCACCATCTCTCCAGCCTCTCTTTAAAGTTTTAGCCTGATATTGATTTTTTTATATATAATGCACCTTATATAAAATTTATTTATCCTGGAATTCTTTATTAAATTTACTTATTGGACAATGTATAATTTCCCCATTGGATTGTTATTCTAGTTTTGTTATCTATAAAATTCTCACACATAATTTATTGCTGGTTGCAATTTGCCAATATCCCTTGATAGAAAAATTCCATCTCTAGACATTTGTCCTCAGCAAAAGTCGATCAAATAAGCAGGAGAGTCACACACGGGTGTTCTCTACAGCACTAAAGAGTCAAAGATTGGAAACAATACCTCCATTTTTTAAACAGGTGATTAGATACCCAATAATACTATAGAATGATTTTCAGCTGTTACAATGGATATAGATTATCCCAGTGACCCAAAGATATACTGCTCGGTGAAGAACTAATACTGTACTAAGTCTATAAGGTACTATTACATTATTCCACTTGTAAATCATGTTACTTATTCCCTATGTCCAAACACACAATATAGTATGAAGAATTAACATATTTCCTTTTTTTATCGGTATATGTCTGACCATTCCTCCATTATCTCCAGTCTTCAGGCAGCATGTGTGACTACAGGTCAAAAGTTAGTGTTTAGCCTCGAAGTTTTACAGTACACATACTTACTGTTTGTGATAGAGATTCTGATTGGAAAGGAATGCTTGGTCAGTCACCAAGAGTGAGTCCAATCCTCCTGGCTTCAGGTTTGTGTCCTAAACCTTGTACACCCAGGCTTGTAATCTGTTAGACCCACACAGACAGGGTAAAGATCATATAGTGTGTGGGAGGAAGAATCCTCTTGTTCTTGGTGTGAGATTGGTACCTGAGAGCTGTGTTTCACTGAGGGCCTCCTGAATGGCCTTGGAGACTGATGAAGGAGTCATAGTTCCCAGCTGGACTCTGTGGAGGTAGTATTCCTCACTGACATCCCTGAGCCAGGCAGCCTTAGCTTCAGAAGAGTAGAAATTGGTAGGCTTGGAGTAGGGGACCTGCCTAGGCAGAGAGAGATGATTGATGACCTGGCAAGTGTGGAGCAACATCCCGAACTTTTAAATGTTCACCTCTGTGAGATAAAGGAACTGAGGCTGTTGGACCAGAAGAGATGATACAGATGGGTACCTCAGAAGCCCTAGTGTGGATTGATGGGTAGATCTTAGTAATTTAGGTATTTTGGAATTTGTCACTTAGGAAATACCCTGAAGATCAAGGGCAGAAAAACAGTACAGCTTGGTTCAGAGTGGCATGAAAAGACAATTAGTACATGGGATACCCACCTACCCCATGGCTTATCTCAGTGTCATGTGGGGACCATTTTCATCCTTAGGATGAAGTGAAATCCAGAGAGAAGAAAAGTAAGGGTTAAGTAAGTCTATTTTTTTTGTTGTCATAACCAAATATTGAAGACTAGGTATAGTATAAAGCAAAGAGGTTATTGGCTTGCAGTTTGGGAATCTATGAGTCTCAAATCAGATAGTCACTTCAAATCAGTCATCTAGGAAGGTCTTGTAGCAGATGACCTTTCAATGGCAGGAGTATACTCAAGAGGGAGAGATCATTTGGTGAGACAGGAAGCAGATAGAAATTCTATATTCATGCTCATGATCTTCACTTGTGAACACTTACTCTGAGAGCTCATCCATAATTCCTTCCAAGGGGAGGGACTCCAGTGACACAGTTGCTTTCCATGAGGCCCCACCTCTTAAAGGTCCACCTCTTCTTAGTATTGCAGCAGAGGGCATCACTCTTTCTGTACCGTAGATGTATCTATTGAGGCAGGGTTCCTTACAATTCATTGATCTCTGCATCGTGTCCAGTTGTGGATTCCTAAGATGGTTTCCATTGGCTGTGAAGAGCAGCTTCCTTGATGAGGGGTGGTAGCTATACTCTGTTGTGGGTATAAGGATAAGTCTTAGAATATAGTAAGGAATTATTCTGGTCTAGCAAAGTGGCAGCAGTGGATTCTCTCCTAAGGCCATGACCTCAGGAAGCTGCTTAGGTTTCTGTTACCTGGCATGATTTCTGTCCTACTGAGTGGATCTTAAGTCCAACTAGACAGCTGTTGGTTTTCACTGACATGTGAGTGCCACTTCTGGAACTTTTGTGCTTATCTTGCCATGCTGGTCATTGTCATGGTATTGACAATTCAATATTGTCATTCAAAGGTTTTGAAGCTGGGTAGGATTGTTAGAGTGTTTCCCTCCCATGGTAGCTTGCATAGTATTTTTCTGAAACCATGAATACCAGATCACAGAAAAGGAAGAGGCTTTTAGGTCAGATCTAGCTTGAGTGGGCTGAGTCCTGTGTCTTATGTGTGTGGTTTCTTCAGCAATAGGGACCTACCCTCAACCTCAGAGAGGTGTCCAAAGTCTACATTGATGATCTATATCGTTTGGGAACTCACTTGGACTACCCCGACTAACACTTTGAAAGGTGATTTCTTATACCTGGTAATGAGGCTTTTGTTATTGTATGTGTGGCTCTTATGGGAAGCAGTTTTGTTACTACACAGTTCTTGTGGGGTGCATTGTCAGCCCAAGTGGCTTAACTTCCTTTAAAATATATATATATATATATATATATATATATATATATATATATATATCTTATATGCTTATATGCATTGTGTGTAATTGTATAATTTTAGGTAAATGCAAAATAATATGGTTCTTTAAGGCTTTATCAGACAACCTTGGTGTTATTTACCCCTCCTCTTCCTATATTGATCTCTCCTCCTCTTCCCATTTGGAGCCCACTCCCCATTATTTCATTCCCTACTTCATCTCACCCAATCCTGCCATTCGACTTTCAAACCCCATCTCCTCATGGTCCCTTTAAACGTTCCTGGTTTCTGTGGTTACTCCATGTTATTACACTCACATCTGAGGATTTGGATCCAGAAGTTGCAGATGAGACAGGACATGTGGTATTTATGTTTCTGGGTCTAGGTTACCTCACTCAATATGATCTTCTTTAGGTCTGTCCACTTCATTGCAGATTTCACTCTTCTTTCTAGGTGAGTAGTATATCACTGTGTAGCAGTACATTATGTTCATTATCCATTCATCTGTTGAAGGACATTTCAGTTGTTTCCATTTCTTGACTGTCATGAATAGCGTGTCAATGAACATGGTTAGGCAAGTATCAGTGGTGTAAGATGTCTAGTCCTTTGGACCTATTCCAGGAGTGGTACAGCTGGATCGTGTGGTAGATTTAGGTTTTTGAGGGTTCTCCATACTCATTTCCAGAGTTGTCTGCTCTAGTTTGAATTCCCACCGACAGTGAATAAGGGTTTCTCTTTCTCCACAACGTCACCAGAATTTCTTGTCAGCTATTTGGTTTATCTTGGCCAGTTTCACAGAAGTAAACTGAAACTTCAAAGTTGTTTTAATTTGCATTTCCCTTATTGCTAAGGACGATGAACACTCTTTGAGATATTTCTTAGCCTTTTGTATCTTTTCTATTGAGAGCTCTCTCTTTAGATCCCTAGCATATTTTTTAATTGGGTCATTTGTTTTCTTGACTCTTCGTTTTTTTGAGTTCTTTATATTCTGAATATCAATCCTCTGTCAGATGTACAGCTGACAGAGATTCTCTCCCTTTCTGTGGCTTTGCTTGTTTCTTCTTCACCTGATTGATTGTTTGTTTGGTTGTACAGAAGCGTGTTAGTTTTATGAGGTCCCAGTTGTCGATTGCTGGCCTTAATTTCTTGGCAAATGAGATCCTGTTCAGAAAGTTCTTTCCTATTACCTCCATCTTGTAGGGTAATGCCTATGTTTTCTTATTTACTGTTTCAGGTTTCAAATTGAGGTTTTTGTCACACTTGGATCTAATTTTTGTGCAGGGTGATAGATATGGGTCTATTTTATTTTTCTGCATGTGGACATACACTTTCCCCAGAACCAGTTGTTGAAGATACTTTTTTCCCTCCAGTTTATATATATATATATATATATATATATATATATATATATATATATATATATATATATTTTTTTTTTTTTGTTTTTGCTTCTCTGTCACATATCACATGGCTCGAGTTAGAAGTACACTTTGGGCCTTCTGTTTTATTACAGTTGTCTGCATGCCTGTCTCTGTGCCAGTACAATTTTTAAGGAATCACTATAGGTTTAAAATATCTCTTGAATATATACACATTACAGTGTCTGCATCTGTGGCTCAGGAACTATTTCAGAAGAGGGGGCAGAAAGACTGTAAGAGACAGAGTACTGGGAAGAAATGGCCACATAAACAAGACTGGAGCAGTAGCAGCATCAATGGGCAAGTTGATGTAAAAGGGGGAAATGTTCTCAGAGTCAAAGAACTATAGTTAACTCTTGACTGTTAGGAGAAGAAGAATTAAAATATCACCACAATATATATGTATATAATATATATTTATATATGTATATATTGTACACACACACATACACACACACGCGCATGCGTGTGTGCATGTGTGTGCGTGTGTGTGTGTGTGCGTGTGCGTGTGTGTGTGTGCGTGTGTGTGTGTGTGTGTGTGTGTGTGTGTGTGCGTGTGTGTGTGTGTGCAGATTGTGGTGGTTTGAATGAAAATGGCCCCTGTAGGCTCCTTAGGGAGTGGTACAATTAGGACATATGGCCTTGTTGGACTAGGTATGGTCTTGTTGGAGCAAGTGTGTTACTGAGAATGGGCTTTGAGGTTTCCTATACTTAAGCCAGGCCCAGTGTCACTCTCTCTTCCTGCTGCCTGTGGAGCTAGATGTAGAACCCTCAGCTACTTCCCCAGCAACATGAGTGCCTGCATACCACCATGCTTTCAGCCATGATGACAATAGAAGAAACCCGTAAGGCAGTCTTCAATTAAATGTTTTCCTTTATGAGAGTTGCTGTGGTCATGGGGTCTCTTCACAGCAATAGAAAACTTAATGAAGACATATATGTAACAAATACAGTCAAAGGAAAGGGAGCTATTGTACTGAGCATGAGAAGGGGTGGAAAGGGTTAAAGGAAGGTTATTTCAGAGGGGCTGAAGTAAGAAAGGAAGGGGGAGTGATGCAATTCTATTTCAGTTAAAAATGTAACGAGAAAAACCAGCTTTCTGTACATGAGCCCTTGTAAGATAGACCATGTCCTTATTTTCCAGAGCATGCACTCCATTGCTGGATGCTAGTGTCTGTGACAAGGTGCAGTAGAAACTCAGGAGGGACTCCAGAGGTTTCAACCTGCTGAAGGAGCCCTCTTCTGCACAGCACCTGGCTTTGTGGCCTATGAAATTCATGCCTTATACATGCATATTTAGATCAGCGCAGAAAAACATCTGGAAGGATTCATAACAAGCTGTTTCCAGTGGTAGCAAGGTTTAATTTTCTACATTGAACATGGATCACTTTTGCAATAAAAATGCAAATCTAGAAAAATATTTCAAAGCATGCCATGTTCATTGTAGGCAATTTGCAAAATATGAAAAGTACATTTAAAAATTAAATCATTTGAATTTCCACTATGTGGAAATAACCATCATTAATATCTTTATTTATTTTATCTCATATATATGCATATCTTCTTAATGCATATAGATATGCATGCATTCAAAGTGTATGTATTTTTTAAAGTAAAATCAGAATTGTATTGTTTCAATTTATCACCATCATCATGTATATTTTTTCTCTCAATGCAGCTAATGAGCAATTTCCTTTCTATTAAATATTCTTTGGATCCACTTTAAAAGTTCTACATTCAGAGAAGTTTATGCTATAATTTCTAAATATGGATGAGGAAATGAGGGTTAGGAAGGTGAAGCAAGTTATCCAAGGACAGGCAGCTGGCAAGTAATGCACCTGGGATTTGAACCTGTGTCTTCTGATTATTGAAACCAACCTTGCCAAGGATGGAGGAATAAATGAAGAAATGTGATAGGCTGGTGTAAAGTACTTGCCATGTGTATGTAAGTCCTTAATAAATTCAGTTCTTCTCTCTCACACCTTCCTGGTTTTATCTTTTACTGGGAACCCACCCTGCGGATAGTCTGTGGGTTCAGGAACCCACCCTTGGTGGACAATCTGTGGGTTCAGGAACCCACCCTTGGGGGTGGTCTGTGATTTCAGGAACCCACTCTTGGGAGCAGTATGTGTTCCCCCTTGGAGATGGCCTGTGCTCCTGACAACCCTTCTGCGAGAGCTTATTGGTGGAGCTACTGCCCCCTAAACTCCTCCCTCCATGACCCTGAGCTTCTGCTTTGGTCTCTTCTTGCACAAGTTCTGGCTCGTGTCTTCCCAGCCAGGTCCTGGCACTGTTTCCTTAAGTCTCCTGCCATTCCTCTAGACCCACAGTGCTTTTGTTTAGCTCACCCAGAAGCACAATGGCACTTACTCAAAAGGAAAGATTTAAACAGTCCAGGTGGCCAAAGTTCTCCCAATGTCACTTGTCACTTTCAATTTAAAGGCATGAATCCAATGACTTTATTGTGGAAGTAGTAACTGGGTTTCAGCTGGGAGAAACTGAAGGTCTATAAAATTCAGACAAATTATCCCAGGGATATATCTAGAGCTATAATTCACCCAGGCATCGATGGAAATGAACGTTTTTCCAATTTCTTTTCTGGAAGCTACCCTGGACTGAGCACTCAGAATTCACGCCATAGCTGTGGAAAAGGTTGGAGAAGGCAGGGTGCCAGGAGCTCCTGGGATTTGTGGATGAGCTTGGCTTCCTAGGAGAAGAGCTGAAGGAAGCTAAGCAAAAGTGTCCATCTTTTGAAGATATCCTCCAGGGTTAGAACAATCTCAGCCTCATTGAAGGCAATAATTAAATGAGCACAGATGGCTGGGTGAAGACGATGGAAAAAGATAGAGATGTCAAAGTTGGGGTGTCTTACTGAATGCACTCAGATTTAGTTAAGGAATTGTAGTGGGAATTCCTCTGAGAATATTCTATTCTGTCACGGAGATAGAGGCTCGATAATGTTCACGCCCTAACCTGTGACTTCTAGCTATTTTACATTACTGGGACAGGACAATTGAGGCTGAAAATGGAATGAGGTTGCTAATAAACTGGCTTTTATCATGAACTATTAACTGGGCTAAATATAATCGAAAGTGTTCTTAAGGAGAAGACAAATGTTGGGAAGCTCTGACTATTAGGAAAAGCACACAGAGAACAGCATAGCTGGTTTTGAAGAGAGGGAGAGAACACAAGCCAAGGAGTGTGAGCCATTTCTAGAAGGTAGAACAAGCAAGGAAGTTGCCCGTCATCTTGGGCTTCTCTTACCATATGAGGTCTTGCTTGGGTTTGTTGATAGGCCTACAACTTTGGAGTCAACATGTCCTGATTGGAGCTTGAGTTTGTCAGACCAGTCCACAGGCAGTGGGGCCTGAATGGCTGGAGAAAAAGCCTGCCAGGCCTTTAGGAGCCAGAAGTTTGCCACTTGTGTTATATATTTGTGACTCCTCTCTGTAGTTGGAAGATTTCCTGTGTCCTGGCCTGCTGGTGGTCCAGACAAAATCTCTCCCACTCACATCCCCCCAGTAAATACTCAGAGGCTTATATTAATTATAACTGCATGGCCATGGCTCAAGATTTTTGCTAGCTAGCTCTTATATCTTAAATTAGCACAGAACTATTAATCTATGTATCACCACATGTTCTGTGGCTTTACCTGCATCCCAATACATGTTGCTCTTTGGGCAACTAGCTGGCGTCTCTCCCCGCCTTCTTCCTGTCTCTCTCTTTGAATTTCCCACCTGCCTCTAAGCTTCCTTGCCATAGGCCAAATGGCTTTATCTATCAACCAATCAGAGCAACACATATTCACAGTGTACAGAAAGACATTCCCTCATTACCTCTCCCTGCGTGCCTATCAGGAATCAGCTGAAGTCCCAGGACCCCACATTCTCAGGGGCATGTAGTTCTGCCATCACACTGATTCAACCTCGTGAGGCCTCTACCAGACTCCCATATAAGCATGAGTGCTCTTTATGCCACTGCAGAATGCAACTCCTTCACCCACAATAGAGAACAAATACAGACGTTATCTTTTCCATGGCTACTAAGGAAATCTCATCATCAGGAAGCTCAATAAGACCACTTCAGTGGTGGTGGTGGTGGGGAATCACAGACTTGACCTTGGCCTAGGTGTTGACTCTGGCAGTTCAGGTGAGCTGGCAGAAAGGTGGCCTACTGTAGGCCAAGTGAATCTGGCTCTGCACACCAGGTGGCTCTGCCTTTCACCAGGGACCTATCTTCCGAGGTTGGGTTGACCTTGGGACAGCCATTTTGCAAGGCCTAATTTACAAAACTGTTAAGATCTATTTGAAAAAATAACTAGCCTCTGAGATACTTGAGTAATTGTGCTGGAATTTGCTTGATTAACTATTTCCATGAACTGTATGTATGCATGTGGTCATGCTTATACTTCAGTGCTGAACCCAAAGCCTCAAATGGGCTAACTGGTTCTCCACCATTGAGCAATCCCTTGAGGAATCTATGTTTCAAATGAGATTTTCTTTAATGTGCCTTCTTGTTGCTTCTTTGGGTTGAGTGTGTTTTTATTGCTGATATCATCAAGTATTAATTTTTCAGTTGGGGGGGGGTCAAAGGTTCAGCAACTATCAGCTATTGCCCATTTGGGGGTGGTCAGAATTGGTTTTTGATAATTTCCTATTTGTTGATATGGGTAACGTCCTGTAGATGGCTGCTGAATATGGCTGGCTAGGACTGGACAAGCTGTCTGCAGTCCTATCCTGAATGCACCTGATCTTAGAATCTAAGCACCCTCTGTATGTTTTCAGCATCATTGCTCACTATTCCTGAGTCCTATCCTGGCTCAGTTGTAACCATGGCATATTATCAGTTTCACAGCCTCATATTTCTCATTTGTGTGATGATCATCCTTATCAAAACTGCCCTGTGGGGTTGTCCTGCAATTTAAAGGGATAAGCCATATATAATCCTTTGAGCACACAACATAGCATATATTAAGTGCCCACATACAAACGCCCATTTCTCTCATTGTTGTTTCTAATTTCAGAAACTTTGAGACAAAAGGTTGGCTCTACTGAAAGTTCTGGCAAGAGGAAGGGTGCACTCTTCCTTTGTCAAGCGTTTAGATGTTGGAGATTCAGTGGGTATGGGTATGGTGGAACTTCTCTGTCAATGCTGAGTCTTAATGAAAGGTAAATGTGTCCTAGGGAGTCCAGCCTTCTCTTCCCCCTTCCCTCAGGCAAGATCTTTGAGGTCATAATTATAGTAGAGACCTTCAGAAGTCCTAGAGGAATTTTCTTGATTGGTAGCTTTGGAGAATATAGATTCAAAAACTTGTCACTCATAGAAGGCTGACAGGTCTGCCATGGGGAGTCTAGATGCTGATGGACCATCTATGCCTTCCATGAGTGATGGCTGAATATGGGTGGGTCTAGGAAATCCTTTTTCATGGTTGCTGATCTCTGCACTGTGGGATGCTTAGCATTATCCTCGGTCTACTTATTAGACACTAGTAGGTATCATTCCCCACCGCTTTATGATCCTAGAAAATATGTCCAGATATTGCAGATGTTCCCTAGAGGGGGTGATTGATCTCTACTTCTACAGGCTAGGCAGGGATATCACAAATTTTTATTAGATTCAGTTCCCATAAAAATATGGTTGTGTGGTTGAGGAAGAGTGGGCATGGCAAGTAGGTATTGTCAGTCTGGCTCTGGGAACAAAATAAGGCTGATGTAAGCCAGGGGAGGGTTTGGTATATGGCAGGACCTTCATCATAGTGTCTTTGCTGGCTACAAAAGAAGCAGTCCTGTTTGGGGAATAGAAGTTAGTATTTTCAGTACCAGTTTGATATCCTCAGTGGCTAGTTGGCATGCTACTTTGCCTCTGTCGCCAATGACTCCAAACTATTGTACGTTTGGCTCTCGGTGTTAGGTTAAACAGTTTGCACATCCTAATGCTTGTGGTCTACTCCTGTCTCTAGGATCCCTGAAGTTTATTTAGATGAAGTAATGGTGTCCAGACTTTATCCCAGATCACTAAAGCTGGGATTTCTGGGGAGGGGTCCAGACCTGGAAATTTTCAGAAGCCTTCAGGATGAATCAGATGTTCAGGGATGAAAACCTCTGGTACAAAGTAAAAGAGAAGAGCCTGTATGAAGAAGGTTTGAGTGACAGACCAGGATATGGGCTAGTAGAATTCCTGAAGCTGCTGTCCGTTTCTGGGCAAGGTTCACATTAGGACAGTTGAGAAATGTCCACTTCAAGAAATCAAAGCATTGGTTTATTTTGTAACATTAAACCCTCATTGATTTGTAAAAGCAATGTAAATTAAATGAACTTATTAGCTGGAATCTGGGTGCCAGAAGAGATTTTATTAATGCTATTAAAAAGTCACTTTTAGCTAAGTATGTTTTATTTGCATATCACAATAACTCAGTAAAATATTTGAGGTCAGCTTTTGTTCTGAGCTGGGCTCTGGCTCTCTGGAACAGGTTCCAGATTCTGGCTTTTAAGGTCCAATGTTTTCAGCTTTCCCTAATAGAGCAGTTCACATTTAACTTAAGACATTTTAGCTGTTTTCATTTAGTGCTGAACAGATCTCTATAGCACCTGTTGTGTGTCCAGCACATCTTAGAGGTCTGGAGGCAGAGAAGTGGGAAACAGTTTCCTGAAGGGTGAGTGTCCAAGCACACACTCATGCCTGCAGGCTGTCCATTCCTCTGACCAAATCCACGCTTAAGGGTGTGGGAGAGAAACGTGAGATATCATGAGTATTTCCTGATGCACCTAACAAAGACAGAGCCAAATGAGTTCATAATCCATCACAGGGTTGATGGAATGTCCTTCCTTCAGGACCACATGGAGGAGATGGCAGGCTGGAGCAAAGGGATACTATGATGGCAATTCCAGCCAGGTCGGGATATCATGAAGCTAAGCCAGCTAGACAGAGATACCTAGTCATGAGCCAGCAAGGGAGCCAACCACTGACTCTACTGGTGAGAACAGAGCAGAAGAACAAGAGGACAGTTCTGAGTACCCTCCATATACCTACTAGGTGATCAAAATCCCACTCCAGATCCCCCTCCAAGTGGTATGTGGGGTTGGGGCTGTCTAGGAGACTGGGCACCTGCCAGAGACCAGTTGAGCACAAAGTGACCAGCACCACATGTTAACACAGTGTTTGTTTTCCTGGTATCCAAAATGGGAGGGATTGTGAAATGGTTCTGGGAAAAAGACAGGCTGTGCTATTTTTACACATCTGAGTAGAAGGGAGTTGTAATTTCGTGACTCAGCTTTATCTCATGCCGTCTCTTCAGATGTTTGTTGTCACCAATTCATTGAAGCCATGTGTACTGTGAGTGGCTTGTAAGGACTGGGATTTGTCTTGGGCCCTGGAGGTGACAGTGTTCCATAGAGAGGCATAGAGTTTTCACTTCTAATACTCATGAGATATCATGAGTATTTCCTGATGCACCTAACAAAGACAGAGCCAAATGAGTTCATAATCCATCACAGGGTTGATGGAATGTCCTTCCTTCAGGACCACATGGAGGAGATGGCAGGCTGGAGCAAAGGGATACTATGATGGCAATTCCAGCCAGGTCGGGATTAGACGTGAGCTAACATGCAACAGTAAATGTGGAACAGGCATTTATTATACTACTGCTGTTTACAGGGGTCTCATGTGCATCAACCTTGTAAGCTTTATTGCCAACTTTATTGTGAGAATAAGGACAAAAATGCACTAGCTTCCAGGCATGGTGGCCACACCTGTGATCGTAGCTCTTGAGAGGCTGGGGCAGGAAGATCATCATGAATTTCAGGGCAGCCTGAGCTACATGGCGAGTCCCAGGCTACCCTGGAGTACAGGCATTAGCCATTGTGGCTTGATGATAAAATGCTTCCTATGGGCTCCTGAGCTTGAATGCTTGGTCCCAGTCAGTGCTGCTCTCTTGGGAGATTATAGAACTTTTAGGAGGTGAGGGTTCGCTACAGGAAGTGATTTAGTAGGGCGGCCATTGAGGGATATAGCCTGGCTCCATTTATAGCTCGTGTACTCCCTCTGCTTCCTAGATGGTGCCCCATGAAAGCATTTAAGCTCCTGCTGTCCCAGCCTGAGCTGCTCCAGCTCCCGAGGGCATCAGCTACCCTTCCTGATGCACTGAGCTCTCTGAGGCTGTGAGCCTAGATAAACCCTTCCTCTCTCAAGTTGCTTTGGCTTGATGTTTTGTCATAGTGATGAGAAAAGTCATTAATATAGTCATGGAAAAGCCTGGCAGTTTGGTAGATTAAGACACACACACACACACACACACACACACACACACACACACACATGCACACACACACACACACACACAAATGGGCACACATGCATACACACATGCATATGCACATGCATACACACATACACACATGCACAGAAACATATACATACATGCATTCACACACAAGCGCACAAGCACACACACATACACACCCACACACTGAACGACAGCCACATTTTCTATCAGGTTGATCTCAAGCATCTCCCTTCAGCTTGCCCTGCTGATGCTGAGTCTCAAAAAAACATGTCTTTAGAGTGGATGAATTCCTGGAGTGGCAAGCTCACTTCTAGAGAAGTCCAAAGGGCAGGCTGTGATTCTGGAAGGATGAACCTTGGCATGGATTTTCCCCGAACGTCAGACTGAGGAAATTTTGCTCATTGACCTTGTGTGTTTAGTTTTTGTGCTAGGCTTACCCTTCAGAATGTAAGGGGGTGTGTGAGATTAAAAGCAAAGGAAGGATGGGGGACTGCAGGTCTCAATGATCTAGGCAGAAGGTCTGCTCTAAGTCCTGAAGCGGCCTGCTTAGCTGTTGTCCATTTACTGTACTAAGTCACGCTTGTACTGATAATTGGGAATGTAATAATGAAAAGACATAAGGCCAAAAATCCATTGAAATGAATTTACAGATAGCCAAAGGCAGAAAGAACCTTATGCCAGCAGACAGATGCCAAGAGAAAACTGTCAAGTTGACTTTCGTTCTGAGTTTCCGAGGAGGCAATGCAAGAATAGAAGAGGACTGGACTCCTCGCCCTCCCTCTGTGCTTACCACAGAGAAGAGTGCCAGTCCATGGGGAGAGAGGTTACCACTTTTTATCTGTTTTTTATTTTTTATTTTAGGCTTTGGAGGCATTTATCACATGGGCTTCTAGATAAGGGACATGGAACAACATAATGGATAGTGTCTTTGCTTGCAGTTTTCCAAACAATGCAAATGTGATTTGTATGGCTGCTGTTTCTATCAGCCCTGGACGGAAGCCAAAGACATAAACAATGTGATATTTTAGTGCAGTGTGAGTTTTGCTGTGGAAAGCTGAAATGGTATCATCCATTGGAGTTTCCTGTGGATTTGGCTTGGCACAGTGTAGAGTTTAAATGTTTTAAAAGAAATTAAAATTTGGTGTTTCTTAGCCTTTCTAGCGAGCATTCACTTAATTTTTAATATGTAATTCCAACATCATCTGTCTAAAGAAACAGTGCCTGGCTAACTGAGGCCATGTTATGTGCCCTACTGTGTGCTCATATAAGGTCCTGTGCACCCTGACCCCAAAGTACCCCTCTTCATTATACTTATTTCTGTGTCTATGTCAGACATTTAGCTTTGAATGATAGGTATGATATCACTTCTATGACACATAGTAGGATTTCAAGGGTGTTAATTTGGCATTCAAACAAAGTCATGTGCAGAGAGATCAGATTTCTAGCTTTGGTACCAGATTGCCAGGTTCAAACTTGAGTCTTTTGGCTATAAAATGTTCCCTTTATGTTCATGTGTTTGAATACTTGGTCCTTGGCAGATTTCACTGCTTCAGGAAGTAACAGAGCTTTTAAGGGATGGGTGGGACCTGGATGGATGAAGTGGGCTGCTGAGTCGGGGAACCTTTAAGGCTAAATAGCAAGTCTGCTTCTGACCCTGTTCTCTCCGATTTCTGGTTTGCCAAGATGTGAGAATACCGCTTGCTCTTCATGTCATCGAGTTACCCACTGCCACGAATTTCTCATCATGCAAGACTGTGTCACTTCAAACCATGAGCTCAAATAAATCCTTTCTCTCCTAATTTACTTCTGGTTTTAGTTTTATTTATTGATTATTTAGCATATACAATATTAGGCAGGACTAATGATTTTTCAAGTGAAAATGGTTTTTGTTCATTTCCCTGTCCGCCCTTCTCCCCCATCACCCATGATAGCGCTGTCTCCTCTGACCTGCCCCATAGCCTCCTTTCTGCCCCCATGCCTCAGTACCTCTCCTCCGCTAGTACTCTCTTTTCTGGTTTTGTAGACTTTGCACATACTCACTCCCACTAATATACATACACATAGATGCTATAAGCGAATGTCTTCATTTTCTGTTTCTGTGATAAAATACACAGACAGGAGCAACTTAAGGGAGACATTGTTATTTTGGCTCTCCGCACCAGGGAAGTTATGGTAGCAGAAACTTGAGAAGACTAGTCACACTGTGTCCACAGTCAGGAAGCAGAGAATGGTTAATGCTTATGGGCAGCTCACTTTCTCCATTTTATACAGCACAGGATCCTAGCACAGGAATGGTGTCACACACACACTGTCTTCTCACCCGATTAACATGATCAACACTATCTCCCACAGGCATACCCTGGGTCCCCTTTCTTAGCTGATTCTAGGTCTCATCAGGTTTATAACTGAGATTGAAAATCACTTTTAGGATCCACATGTGAGAGAGGCCATAAGATTTTTATCTTCTGAGTCTGGGTTACCTCCCTTAAGTATAATGTTTTCTAGATCAGTCAATGTTCCTGAAGACTTCCTGATTCCAATTCCATTTTTCTTTACAGCTGAATAAAACTCTATTGTATCTATGTACAACATTTTCATTTATCTGTTGATGGACAGCTCTCTTATTGGAGGTGTTTTATCACAGTGATAAGAAAAGTAATACACAAAAACCCAGAACAGAAGTGGGTGTTATTTTTGTTGCTATGAAAAGACTTGCCATGGGGGCTCACAGGCCTTGAGTGGGTTGTGGATGAATGTGTTAGATTTCGGCATTGAGGGCTAAAGAAGCTCTAGAATCTTGCAAACAGAGCTCAATAGGTCATTTTGGCTAGAGTGAAGATCAGAATATTGTATTGACATTGGAGGGCAGGATTTGTGAGATTTCGAAGAGGAACAAGAGCTCTATCAGGAACTGGACTAGAGGCCTTCATAGCTACTTTTGGGAGAGCATCTAGCTATGTTCTGTCAAGGCTCTGAAATTTTGAGTGAGGCTGAGTTCAAAAGCGATGGGCTAAGATATTGGTGGAGGGAATTCCGTGACAGTGTGGCGGCATTCAGGAAGCAGCGTGGTTGCTGCTCACTAATCTTAGACTTACGGCAAGAGTGAGAACAGAAAGTTAACAGAAAGGTGAACTGTGAAATCTGACAAAGAAAGTATTGCTGAGAGCCAGTTTAATGTTGCAGGCCAACTGGGTACAGACAAAGGGGCTATAGTTGTAAAAGTGTCTGGAGCCATGGAAGAGAAAGCAGGTCCTTTGTACTTGGGCAATAGGGAAGGTGTCTTGAGGACAAGATCTTACCCACTGAAAGCTCCAGAGTTTAACAATGAAAACTCATTTGAGAAAAAATCCCGTTTAAAAGGAAAGTGCCTGTCAAAAGAGTATGGAAATTGCCTGGCACAGGAGTGGTGTCCTCCAACAGGACCATTGAATGAATTGTTTTACTAGATTTAGCTATTCGGGTGATTAGAGGCCTCCTGTGCTTTGGTAAATGGGAGCCAGATCACCTCTCAAGCGGGCAGCAGAACTTGTGATCATTGCCTATGTGGTACTGGTTTTACAGGCATGCAAAACGCCTGTGAAGGTCAAGGTTCCAAGGTCAAATAAATTTGGTCTGAGGTTCCAGATTGCTGCTGAGGCCAGACAGTATGTAGGAGTGTCAGATTTTCAGCACAGATATCCTAAGAGGGGCATGATGCTGTTAAAGTAGGGCCCAAGTTGTGATGTAGATCCCAGGACACTGAGGTGTCTGGTATATGGGATGTCCCCTGGGAAAAGCTGCAGGCACACTCAGTGGAGACAGCCTAAGAGAGACCATATGCGGCGCAGATAGCAGAGCTCTAGAAGCTGGGACCTCCGCCCCCTGGAGTCCACATGATGCTACCATAAGCCTCGATACTGTATGTGGAGATGAAGCCTTTGGTGTTGGTCCTATTTCTGGTTTCTTTTCCTTTTTTTTTTTTTTTGTTCAGTCTTTCTTATCTTCCTGTTCCTTATTTTTGAAGTATGTAGCATTATTTTTAATTTTGCAGGTGTTCGCAATTAAAGTAGTTCTTTGAGTCTCAGAAGAGACTTTGGGGTTTTGAATAGTATTGTTACTGTAAGACAGTGGGGGCTCTTGAAGTTGCACTGGATTTACTTTACATTATGAGATGTCTATGAGCCTTTAGGGCCAGGGATGGAACCTTATGGGTGGGATGGAAAAAGCCATTCCCCACCCCCATGCTCATGCGTTTGAAGATTTGGTTCCCATCTGGTAGCACTGTTTTGAGAAGTGGTTGATACGGGGCCTCTCTGGAAGCAGGGGGTCACTGGGGTGGGGAAGGGCATTCCCCTTTCTCTCTGCTTCCTGGTCTGCAGTATGTGAGTAAGCTGCTCCATACTCTCACGGCTTGAGTGCTGGCTGCTACTGTGTTTCCCTGCTCTGGTGGGTTAGATCCCCTCAAACCATGAGCCAAATTAAGCCTTCCTCTTTTGGTTGTTTCTTTCTGTCATTATGTGAAAAACAAACAAACAACCACAACAACAAAACCCGAAGAAAATAACTCGTTTACTACCTAATTCTGTGATGCTCGACAATGAGAGAGAACCTTTCTGGGTCTCCATTTATTCATCTGTAAGATGGGCTAGAAATAGCACCCATCTCCCTGGAGTGCTCAGGGGACTAAGGGATTGGCACATGCAACCCAGTGCAGTGTCTGGTATGTAGAAATTGCTGTCATGGTGGTCATAATTGACGACTTCAATCTTGCCAGGGTTAGTTAGTGTGCAGTAGGATAAGCTGTGGCCTATGTTGGAGCTGGCACACAGACGCTCATTATTCAAAATACGTTATGTGTTATGTGTGCAGGTTTATCAGACATGGGGGGCACCTAGAGGATAAGCTGAGCCTTGTGTGTGGACTGACTTTGTAGTTCTCTTCTGTTAAGAGGTGGAGGAATGTGTTCTCAGAGCCCCTGACTGTCTATATTAGAATGGGTTTATGGAGGGGTCTATGTAGTTCCCAGGTTAGAACTCTTGTCTCTGAGGCTTGTCAACTTTCAGATGGCCTCTTGTTGTGGCCTCAGTTCCCTTGGAATGTCAACAACATATTAGACTTTCTCTCCTGGCTCAGCCTCTTCTTTCCTGTTTGGCCTTCGTATCAGCAGTGCCATTTTTACTAACAGGGATGATGGTTCTCTGTTGGATGGCTACAGTGATTCAGCAAGGCTGTCTCTACAGGGTGCTTAGCTAGGACCCCTACATACAATGTTCTGTCCACACCTGCCTTTTTCTCATGTTAGAAGTCATCGTTGTGAGGGCAGGTTATCTAGCTTTGCTATAGAGTGCTTCCCCATCATAAACAAGCCCCAGAATTTTATTTCCAATATGATAAAAAAAAATTCATTTGTGAAAATAGGTAGGGAAGACTTACAGTTCCAGTGTTATTGTATTTAAACCAATCTTTCTAGGACTGATTGGTACTCACCAAACTTCCGGAGTTACAGGACTCTCTTGCAGTCTGCCTCTTTCCTGGGCCTATGGCACAGGACAGGTTGCCTGCTACTCAGAGTGTGGAGGCTTGATGAGGTCTGAGATGTTCTGACTAGCCTTCCAGATGCCTGTGCACATTCCAGACATGGTGGGCTTCTCAATGCCCTTTGGACACCAACTGCTCTTTTTCCCTGAAAGCCACAGAGGACTAGAAAGAGGTTAGAAGGCAAAATGAGCTGATTTTCATGACACTTGTGTTAGATGTGATATTTAGAGTGGCTTTGTTGAGTAGTTTTGTTCCAGGGATAGTAAATAAGGGTATGCACTCAAGAATATCCAGCCTTGGTCCCCAGTTTGCCTGGTGGCATCACTTGAGTGAGTTGACTGCCTTTGTGCTCCTAGTTTCTATAGTGTAAGGCTCTCCTAGTTTCTATTTTGGGCTTATTGTGGGCACATGGCTCAGCATGCCTTGTCTGTGTGCTTATCGTTACTTTGGGAAATTGGAGATGCCTTGCTCTTTCTTACCTTGTAGGATTTTCACAATATCTGTATTCTTTAAAAATCATTCCAATCTTCTTCCTCAGTCCAGCCTGTCACTTCCCTGAAGCCTTTCCCATTTTCATAGTCTGCTCTCAATTATTCCATTGCAGCCCCCACACAGCATCCCCCCTTCCACAGAACACTTGCACTATCTGTCCCTCCTCATTCGCCCCTCAACAGGACCCAGTCTGATTGAAGAAAGAGGCCATCTGCCACCTCTCTGCAGCCTCCTAACTCTCTGTTTAGAAGAGACAGGATACCTAGGGTCCCCTCCCTCTATATATGTTGAAGCATCCCAGGTCCTCTGTTCTGTAGATTTTTAAATCATTCATCCTTCTAGAGAGATGTATTGATCAAAGGGAGCCAGGATGTTTGAACTATGTCTTTGAACAGGCTGTTATAAATCCCCAGCCCCTGTGCCATCTATCTAACAAGGTGTCAGTCCTAAGGTTACTGATGGATCCTCCCCTCCTCTTACCGTGGATTGCCTGACATACGCTCATTTCAATGGGCTGTTCAATGAAGCTGTTGGATAAGAATCTGACATCCTTCCCCTCTAGGAGTGATAAACAGGCCTGAGCCCAGGATGGGTTTGTGGGCTTGATCAAGAATTCTCTAGGAAATTGTGTCTGTTCTGCTGCTGGATCCCGGGGAACACAGAGGCCCCTGGGCTCATGGCTGCAGATGAAAGCGAGGAGTCATCCTTCCCTCACTCCAATGTCTGGGTCAGTGGTTCCACCTTTTCAAGGCTCGGGAAAATGCATGCTTCTACGACATTTTGGAGTTGCATCTCAGCTGGTTTTCAGGGCATGGTGAGGAAAAACAGCATCCTTTTCAGTTTTAGCTTTGCTGCCAAGTTGCTGTCCTCCACGAGCCTGGCACAGACTATAGAGCAGCTGTATCCTTCCCATTTCTGACTTCTGTATACAGTTTGAACATACCTGACTCTCAAATCCCAAATTCTAAATGTTCTAAAATCCTACCTTTTGAGAGCACAGACAGCACATAAACCATGTAAAATATTCTAAATCCAAAAAGGCCCATAAATATGAAGGTCCTCAGGAATGCTCAGCCTGGGCCATGGGACATCCTTAGTAGCCAGTAACAGAACCCTGTTCTGTTTATCTTGAGCAAAAAGACATTTATTGACTTGTGATTAATGTCCTCATTTTTTTATGTTTTAATTAATTAAGTAAATCAGATTGACTGCCCATGTTTTTCTCTTCTCCCTCCCAGAACATTTTGAAAGCACAGTCAGTAGTTACGTTCTTGTGACTAGCAAGGTCAAAGGCACATAATAGTGGATGGGAACTTGAGGCCAGATTGACATTTTGACAAAGCAGAAAGTAAATGGAGGGCCAAGCATGGTGGCACATCAATTAGATAATATAATCTCAGCACTCCAGAGGCTCAGACAGGGGATCACTGTGATTTCAGATCAGTCTGGCCCACAGAGTAAGACCTGATCTTAAAACAGTAAAAGAATAAATCTTAGAACAGTGAAGAGAGTGGAGGGAAGCTCAGTTGATTTAGCAATGTGAAGATATGATAATGTAAATGCTTGATGATCAGATGCTTGGGGTGGGTGTAAATTGATTCTGCTTGTAAGCCTCTGAGATCCTCAGCACCAAGACCTCAGGAAGTGGGGGAAGTCAAGGACAAGAGCAAACAGGAAAGCAAGCATAGGTTTGCATATCAAAGGATGTGGCACACAAGCAGCTCTTGCTCATGCACTCTCAGAATGCTGGTAGCTGGAGTATACTTGTTATAGTGTGAATAAGTGCCCAGAAGTCCCCAGCCTCCAAAGAAGGGCCTATGTGGTACAAGGCCTTAGTCTCCAACCCATAGCGCTACTGTGAGAAGTGATAGAACCTGAAAAGGTAGGGTCTCATGGGAGGCCTTTAGGTCACTGGATGTGTGTTCCTGAGGCCAACTGGTAGACCCCAGCGCCTCTCTTTTCTTTTTCTTTTTGAGACAAGATCTTGCTCTGTCATCATGCCTGGCCTGGAATTCCCTATATAGCACATGCTTCCTTTGAACTGTGGCATCCTTATTCTTCTGCCTCCTGAGGGCTGCCATTACAGGTGTGAGTAACCACATCCGGCTCCTCTCTGACTACCATTTCTCAGACAAGAGGTGAATGGTTTTGCTGGACCAGGGATTCCTGCCATGATGCCCCAGTTAGCTCTAGGCCCATAGCAATGCGGCTAACTGATCATGGACTAAACTAAAACTGGAGGAAAACTAACCTTTTCTTCTTATCAGTGATAATCTGAGCACCTGTCATAGGTGAAGTAAGACGACTAACACAGCACCCGTCAGGATACTGAAGAAAACTTATCTGGGATAAAATAGCAGAATGTAGGGAAAGGACAATCATGTGCTGATATTGTGAAGAGGGTGTCTTTCAAGGCAAGGGGTACTGTTGTTTCCTTATGGTTTGAATGTATCTCTCAAAGCTGAACGTGCTAGAAGACTAAACCTTAGTGTGGCAATGGTGGGAGCTTGGGCCTGGTGGGAGAGATAAGATTGTAGGGGAGCATTATCTAAGGAAACTGGTAACTCCGTTTCATTCAGGACCATGGTTCATTAACGGGAGAGTAAATTATTGTAAAAAGAGCAAAGCCTAGCCCCTGAGTCTCTCACGCTGCCTTCCCTGACATGTATCGGCTTTTCTTACACACACTTCCACCATGACACCACTTGCCATTTTGTGTCTCACCCCAGGCCCCCGTCACAATAATTTCTGCATTCATCTTCAGAACTACAACCTTAACAAACTTCTTTTACTTATATATTAGTCAGCCTTAGGTATTTTCTTATAGGAAATAAACTAAGACAATTTACTGGCCACAAACTGCATCTCACGCCTTTCAAAGAACTTTTTAATGTCTTACTTTAAATATGGAAGATTACCTATAAACCATTATGTATTTTAGAAGTATCTCCTATGTGGAATAAAGAAGATAGTCAAATTGAGAAAAAGAATCCAGGATAAACTGACCAAAGTGAAAATTTCAAAAACTAGAAGTCAGGAACAAAATGCAGTAAAAAAGAAAGTATAAAATAGCAATCAAGGATATAAAATGATGAATAAAATGCACCCCCCAAAAGAACAGGGATGAGGTAATGGAAACTAAAATTGGGGTAAGTAAAACATAAAGGAAAAAAGTTGGAGCAGCAGAACAAAATTGGTAAAAGTTTGAGCCTTAAGTCTAGGGTTCAGCATTACTCTAGTAGGGATCCTAGAATGAGAACAGAAAGCCATGGAGAAAAGGAAACACAGGTATGAAATAATAAACAACAAAACTTAAGGACATGCATCTACAGACTAAACAGCCCTAGTAAACATTTTGTTCTTTGCCAAAGTAAACGAAACACCTCCACCCCTCCACCCCTCCACCCCTCCACCCCTCCACCCCTCCACCCTTCCACCCCTCCACCCCTCCACCCCGCCACTCGAGGATGCAGATTCACAAAGTGCAGAGGGAGGTAAGACATAAATGAGGAAGAGGAGGGTGATGAGGGCTTGAGGAGGAAGGAGGGCAACACAGAATGAGTGGGAATTAGACATTCTTGCTTGAGAGTCGTGCTAATGTTTGAAGACTTAATTTTAACCTACCTCATGCTAAGTGAATCTATCAATCCATACACTAACCACAATCCAACCATATAAAACTCAAAAAAATTGTATGAATGTACCTCTTAAAAGAAATTCCTATATGGCAGTCTTCAGAAAAATAATGTGCCAAAGAAAGGATTCAGTGTTAACAACTACAGATCCCAGCAGAGGAGTCTCAGGACAAACCTCTGACTTAGAGGCCAGCCGTGTATCTGGGAGGTGGGAAGTGAATGCTCTGATTGGCTCTTTCCAGGGCTGCTGGATATTAAAAGTCTACTTTATATGAGGCAGAAAACGTTTTGAAAAAGATATCATAGTGCTTATGCAAATAAATATAAATTTAATTATAAGTATAATTAAATAAATAAATATAAATATAATTAAAAAATAAAACAGATGTATAAGGACAAAATAGTCTGATCATACTCTACAACTGAGTTTAGTAGAGGATAGTGCCAGCATTACGAGGCAAAAGTTTAGTTATGTATCAAAGAGTCTTAATGAAATCCAGCTCACCTGTCACACAGTGGGCCTAGTGGCTCTTAGCAGGGTCATAGGGCCCACCCCAGTCCACACTGTCACCTTAGACTGTTTCTCCTAGTGGTTCTCAGCAGGTGCATATGAAAAAGAGGCTCTGTAGGCATCAGTAGCCTCTCCCCATTTCTCTCTCCAGCTCATTTGTCCTCTGCTCCACATCCCCCTCCTTAGGGGCCTGGACAATCACTTACCCACTTCTTACCTCTTTGTATTTGCTATTCTGCATATATTAACTTATATCTGAAGAAAATGGTATATTTTTGACCAATATATCCTGATACTTCTGGTAAATACACTTCTCTCAATTCTTCTCTCTCTCTCTCTGTCTCTGTCTCTCTCAAGTGTTTGATGTGTGTATGTACACAGGTATGTGTATGTGCCAGCACATGCATACATGGAGGCCAGAGGGCAGTGTTAACTATCTTCCTCTATTGCTCTCCACATTATTTCTTGAGGCAGGGTCTCTCACTGATTCAGCTAGACTGGCTGGCCAGTGAGCACCAGAATCCTTTGCCTCTGTATCTCAGCACTAGGACCTTGGGTACATGCTGACACCCCCGGGTTTTTACGTGACTTCTGAGGATCTGAGGTCAGGTCTTCAGCCTGGTGTAGCATACACTTTGCCCACTGAGCTGTCTGCCCAGTCCCTTTCTTCCTACTTCTGTGAAGCTAACTTTCTGAGCTTCCACATGAATGAGGTCAGTAGATCATTTCACCTCACATGTTCCCCAGGTTAATCTGTGTAGACACAAACTGAAGGTTCTGTTCTCCAAGGGTTGAATTGTATGTCATGGTGTGTATACACACTATTATCCATTCGTCTCCTGATTGACTTACATTGACTCCACATCTTGATGACTGTGAATAAGTGCTAGAATAAACACAGTAGTGCAGATTTAATTTAGAAATTCTGACATAACTTGATTGGAAATATTGGGAAGGGGAATGAAAAGGAAGATTTGTAGGAGAGATTTAAATCCTCATTATCATATCTGGAAGATAATAGATAATGCTAATGTCTAAAATGGACCAACTATGTACCACAGTATGAATATGATTATGTGTGGTTCAGAGATATGGAAATAAATCACAGAGGAATAGTTAAGAATTATAGTGTTTGTCTCTATAGAGCAGGACCAGGTGGCAGGCAGACCAGGAACTATCATTTGTCAGTAGCTAGCCTTTTTAAAATAAAAGAATTTCAAAAATACTAGCTCTGTAAAATTATGATTTAGTATAGAATAATAGGTTTATAAACCATTGTCTATAATTGTTACATTGTGCCTTGAAATTACTCAGTTTATTCTCACCTTAAAAACATTTGATTATATTCTTATTTAGCACATTGGTATTAAAATCTGATACTCAGATTTTAAAAAATAAGTGTTATTTTCCCTATTGTTGATACAAAGTTTTAAAACAGAGTTGGAGTTAGTAAATAAAAGGAATTTATTCAAATTATTGGGCAATAAACAAAGTGGGCCGAATGCTGGAAAAATGAGACCCAGAGGACTGTGGGATGCTGGATGGAGTGGACACAATTACGTCACCCCACATGTAGTCTGTATAACACAGTCTTAGTCTACTTGATGTTGCCACAATAATACCATGGACCAGGTAGTTGAAAGAAAAATAAATGTATTCTTCACAGCGTGGGCATGGGAATCTGAGATCAGGGGGCTTTGTAGTTAGTGTGGCACTTCATGCTGGGTTGTTCTTTGGCAGAAGAAGAGTTAGAAAATAGATAGAATGTGGGTAAAGAACCCACTTTCATTAGGATCCCACTTGCTGGATAATAACATGAATCTATTCATGAGGGCAGAGTGCCCATGAACACAGTCCTTTCTTGAGGGTCCATTTCTTCACACAGTTACACTGGAGATAAAGTTCCCTACAAAAGAGTGATGTGACATCTGCTCAAATCAAGGATTCTGATTTTAGGTAGCAAACCCTACGACTACTGTATACATACCCTCATGGCCACCCTTCCCTCTCTCCTCAGACCAGTGGTGGTCATTTACTGGGGATTTGTCCACAGAATCTGAGACTGCACTGAGATCCAGCCATCAAGTTAAAGAAAATGGAACCAAGGGGATTTGAAAACAAGAAAGGGAAGGAACAGCTTTCTGGTTGTTTTAAAACCTGCTTCTGACTGTGCACTGGGCTAGCCTCCATTACGTTTTTACAGGGTAAAGGCATGAGCAGGATCTGAGATGGTCTGAGAATTTAGATAGAACAGTGGGCTGATTTCAACAGGATGGCAGCCACGGTAATTGAGACGTCTTCTGTTCGGCCTGAGAACTTGCTGTTACCAGTATCGGTCATATAGGGGAAGTGTGTGTGCGTGTACACATGCTGTGGATAACCTATAAGTTAATAAAGACATCATCGGTGATTGAAAACGGTGTAGCTGGGTAGAAGGCCCCATCGCTAGGACTCTCTCTTGTGGCTTGGTGGCAGTGAACCAATAGTGACGAACCTGTGGGCTATAAAGGTGGTGGGGGAGGTGTGGCTTCTGCTCTCGTGTCATTCCCTGCTTGGTTCCCGGTTTTCATGGCCATAGTCCTACAGCTGGAACTGAATGTGTGTGGAAGACTGGGGATTCTGCAGAGGAAGGTGCCACGGTATCACGCGTCCCTATGGACCTTTATCCTTTGCTGCTCACTACCTCAATTGCTTACCATTCTCAAGCTTTTACGATTGCCCTCTCCAATTTCCTGTCCCTTTAGGAAGTCACGTCTGAATCCACCATCTTCCCTATTGAGCCTAATCTAATTTTTCTTTTGATGAAGATGAATCTAGAAGTTATGTTAGATTTTCTTTTTAATTTTCTACTAAGGACAATGACCCCTCAATATTCCCTTTCTAGCAATTTCAAACGGCATTATCTCCTCTCTGCAAAGGACTCCTGCCGTGCTCAGGGCCTCCTCACCACTGTTCTACACCTCTCTTCCTGCTCCCAACTGATTTGCCAAATGCCCCTCTCCTGCCTGTGGCAGTCACCTTCAAGGCCATCCTTATCTCTCCAAATCTGACTGGGGATTTCCCAGCCTGATTTCTTCCTCTGGGCTCCAAAGCCTAGGGCTCCATTCAGTCCCCTCTCTCCTGGTAACGTTAATGTCCAGTGCATTAACACTGTATTAATTTACCAAAGAAATCTAATACCCTGAGAGAGAGGTTTGCTGCACAGCAGGCTAGGCCACGTTTGACGCGTTTCTGTGTCACGAGGACTTGCCTGCCAGTGTGCTTTGTGATTCTCACGGTGGGACAGACATGTACTAACCACATTTTCATTTTTAAAAGAGACTTTTAAAGTTTTACTTATATTTATGTGTATCTGTGTGCATATGCTAGGTGTGTGAGGTGCCTGTGGAGGCCAGAATAGTGTGTAGATCTGTTGGAGCTAGAGTTCTAGGCAGTTGTGAGTCAGTGTGGGTGCTGGGAACCAAACTTGGGTCTTCTGGAAGAACAGCAAGCACTCTTAACCACTGAGTCATCTCTCTAGCCACAGATTTTAGTTTTTTACAAGAAACTTTTTCTATTTCTGAAAACCCTTCTAGTCCCTGGAATATAGTCCAGGAACTTCAAATTGATAGGCTCCGTTGCCCAGTGGAAGACCCTGCAGATGGGGTCTGACAGTGTGCCAGGCGATAACTCTTGGCCTATGCTGTGGATACTCCTGCCTCTGACTTTGAGCCAGAGTATAATCAGCACTGAAGCTGTACCATGTGCACTTTTAATTGACAAACGATTGGTTCTTAGGCAGAGAAATGCCGTATCTGTATCAAAAGGTAGGAGGTGTATCGAAGCCTGGAACAGTAAGGGAGATCCTGCAGGAAGAAGGCCGCATAGTCCCAAGGCTTCTTTACAATCTAAGTATGCAGATCCAACTACAAACTTCCTGTCCTTAAGTGTGAGGCAGGAAGCAGTTCTAATATCGAGGAATATTTAGATAGAGCAGTGGCCAGACGGAACAGGCTAGGCAAGTGGAGATGGTTTAGTCAATATATCCAGAAATGAAGCTCTAATTGAAGGCCATAGAGGGTTTCACCTCACTGAATAACTTTTGAATCAAATCCTTGTTCACAACACGTGAACGCAAGACTCAAGGGCATCTAGTACCTAATGCTCTTCTTTCTCTCCAAGAATAGTGTGTTGTCTCCTTGGGAAATAGGCATTCATTTTTCTCTCCAAGCAGAGCATCCTTGGGTGAAGCCTTTACAGGTGCTTTGTGGGGACAGTGGAGATGGCTCCTTGAGCTGGTGGGGATACCCCAAAGGACTAAACTTATGCTTACTTAGTATCTGATCTCTTCCTATTAGCTCTAAGGGCTGAATGCAGGGTTTCTTGGCTTTTCTGGGGGCGCACAGGACTTCTGGCAAACCCTTAAGACATTTCCAACTCTAGAATTCAATTGTGTGGCCCTTCATATTTGAAGAATGGCTGTATGTAAGACAATACAGCATCTTGTATCATGCCCTAAGGAAGAGATTGCTCCTTCTCCCAACACTCACTGAAACGGCAAAATCTTTTCCATGTTCACCAAGAATTCTGTGCTGTATCATGGCTTCCAATCAGCTTGGGGACAGAGGCTCAAAATGAATGCCAAGGTACCTATGTGAACTGCAGTTTATATGTAGTGTCCTTGACCTCAGTCCAGCCTCCTGCTAATCCACAGGTGCCTCTTTGGCTTTCTGATGGCCCAATTCAGGGGTATGTTTCCCAACTTTTCCTGAGCCAAACTGCCCCTCCTCCAACACAGCCAGGAAGAAAACATTCTTGTCTCTAAGAACTGAAAAGAATATATATATTCTATTCCATTCTCTACAAAGCCAGACTCATAAAAAAGAATACAAATTACACCTGGCAACTCTTATCAGCTCAGTAAAGAATTGCTACTTTCAACTTTATTGCTTTAAAAAGTATTCTAAGGCTTCCATCTTTTAAAAACAATTTAGACTGAGAAAGGAATTAGATCCATGCTTAGGAGTTGCTGCAGAATCAGCTTGTGAATGATTTGAAAGGGTCACAGTGATAAAGACTGATGGTCTAATTGAGCATATTGAGGCAGTGTAGCTCTTTTTCCCAGTAGATAGCCCCATGTGGGGTCTGGGTCTCTGGAGCTGAAAGCTATACATGGGATACATGGGAGGGCAGGCCTCTGGGGTGTGATGTGACCCAGTGGTGCCAGGAGGGATTGTCTTGCCCCACACATTCCCCTGTATGCTTCATCAGGAGCATCTGATGCTGTGGGTCCCTGGAGCAGCGAGTCTTTGGATGCAAGCAGCTACTTTGCAAGCTCCAGTTTGAACATGGAAATACCCATGAGAGAAAGAGATGAAAACATTGCTAATCAGTCTGGACTTTGCTTTGCTTGTTTCCGAAAAATCATTTGAAGCTGGAGCTGAACAGCAAATGTGTGAGAAATGGCTCCATGCAGCCACCTGCCACCCAAGGTCTGTGTCCCCTGCCCTGGAGTGGAGAAGGACCAAACCATTTGATTGCTCACAGACTCCAGTGCTAAGGTTGGTAGCTGCCCTTGCTAAGCCAGATCAGGGCACAAATGAGCTCAGAAGTGATTTGTTTTACTGTAGATTTGGGTCCTCAAAAGGGATTGTATGACGGCATCCATGTGGCCAAGGGCCTGAAAAAAAGCCTTTCTCGTTCATCTGTGAGACAAGATCGGATAGAACAGCCAGGCTCCCGTGGCCTCCCTTCAGGATACGGACTGAGTGTCAATGGGAGTAAGAGCATGGACAGCCTTATTTGGTTTCTGTGCCCTGCAGGAGGTGGGGAATTATAGATCACTGATTAAAGTCCAAGTATCCATCAGCTAGTACTCATTGGCGGTGCCTGGCTCCACTTTTCCTAGTTGATCTTATTAAACAGATCGTGCCTGCAAGCAGACTCCGTGCCATTTTTCTGCTGAGATTAGCGTTTCCTCATAAATTGTCCACATGTAGCATATTCTCTCTTTTTATTACAGTACATTCCACATCCTGCATAGCCCTAGAACCTGTCTCTATTTCATCTGAAGGAGCCACAAATGTTCTGTAATGAGTCTTCCTGCCCTGGAGGCTGGGAACTAACACTCCTACCCTGTGTCCAGTTTGGACTGGTTATTTATCTCAAACTTGGACAAGAGTGGATGGAGTCAGTCTGATGATAAGACTGGAAAACATTCCACTCTATCGAGTTTACATGCATTGAGTCAGTTATGATTTCTTTTTCCTAAATCAGCATAATCGCTATTCTGAGACCCTTACTGTCCTCCCTCGCTCCATGCTGAACAACCTTTCCCAGGGCCCAATTTTCCTGGATCCCCCATAAATGGATCCCTGTGCTTTTATAAAACTCTAGAAGAAATGTTGGTGAATTGGAAACATGTGACACCAGGTGAGTTAGGAAGGGCTGGCTGCTCAAAAGAGCTTAGTGGGGGGGGACCCTTGAAAAGACCACTGTGGGTCCAAGATTTCTCTGTGGCATCTCAGACCTTGAGAGAGCCAGTAGGGGGAACCATGAGAATAATTTTAGGATTCTGTCTTAGTTCACTTGAATTTTCAACTTGAAGCAGCCTAGAATTGTCTGAGAAGAGACCCTCAGTTGAAGAGTTGTCTACATTAGACTAGCTTGTAGACATGTCTGCAGGGGGTGGTGTCTTCATTGATGTAAGGAGGCCTAGGTCACTGTGGCAGCACCATTCTTGGGTCAGGTGGTTCTGAGCTATAAGAGGGTAAGCATAAACTTGTGAGCGAGCCACCAAGAAGATTCTACCGTGGTCTGTGCTTCAAGTCCCTGCCTTGCCTTCCTGCCTTGGCTGCTCTCCTTGATGGAAGTATGAACTGAACAAACCATTTCCTCACACAAGTGGCTTTGGCCAGAGTGTTCTGTTGCCACCAAAGAAACCAAGATAGACATTTTCTGTGAAGAAGAAGTTCTGGAGACAAGACTAAATCAAACAGAGTATCTGGGCCTCACTCTTAGACTCTGTCAAAGACAGCAAGAATCTGGGGGTACCGTGGCTCCAGGCAGTTCATAATACCTGCTCTTTCCAGTTGCCTTGTTGTTCTGGACTTGGCTTCTGACACTCAGGACTCACGGTGGCTGCTTAGCTGGTTTTCTTGTAAACGGGCTCCTCCGTCAATGAAACCAACCATCATCGCCCATCACTGACTACTGCAGGTCATGTTTTCAGTGGGTGACATTGCACAGGGAGAACTGTTCCTAAACAGTGGGTTGCTATAATGGCAGCAGCGAGTCTCTGAGCTAGCTCGATGTCTGTCCTTGGGAGAGTGCCAGGCCTTAGGCTCCATGGGGGGAATGTTCTCAAGTGGTAGAGTTAGGTTTTTAAAAGATGCTAATTGCTGACATGCTTTCATTATCCCAGGCTGCCAGTGTTGGGAGGGGGGGTGCCTAGATAAGTGGCCAACAATTAACGCACACATAAATTATCAGTGCCATTTGTACTTGGTAAAATAAACCCTTAGCAATGGATCTGGAAAGCATCCATGCGGAGTTCTTTCCACCCCATTTACTAGTCCTAGAGGCCAAGATAAAGGGAAACAGGCTCACACCTAAGAACACCAGTGGAATAATGGTCCTGAGCTTGTGAGAACCAATTAGCCTGGAGGATGAAGGCACTGCTGCACATAATGGCTTTGCTTCGAAACGAGACAGGCAAACAAACAGGAGAATAAACAAAAAATGCCTTAGTTTGTTTCCACTGTCGTGGGACATGGGTGAGGTTTGCAGGATAATATACTTTCTCAGACGATTGTTTTAGCCTTCTGGGGAGCCATGTGATGGAGGTTTGAGCATACAGACTCAGGCTAGCATTCTAATCCATTCTCTGCTAAACATCCTTCAAAAGTCGAGTCTACATAGAACTCTGTTTTTCAACATGAAATGGGTACCTGTGTAGATTGTTGAGAACAAATGATGTGTATGGGATATGAAGTCGAGGAGATGTTGCATTGAAGTGTCCCAGAGGAGGCTTAGAAGCAGGCTCCCACTGGCCTTAGAAATGCCTCAAACTTGGTTCTGTTTAACAGTATAAGGACACAAGTGTGTCCAGGTTGGAGGTGCATCCTACAGTGTCCCGAGCACCGGTGTTCTCTTGCTTCCATATGGAATTGATCCTCATCACCACATAATTAAGGGACAGCTGTCGACCCTCTCCAGCCTCAGTCTAGGCACGGTGCCTGATACTTGCCATTTCTGCTATGCTCAGGAACTGCTTTCTGCCCAGAGCCTGCTAGGGAGCCCAAAGCTGGAACTTTGCCAGAATCTCTTTCTCTATGGAGTCTGTGGATCAGTGTGGCCAGAATGGAATTGACATGTCTCATTTCTGAGTGGGCCCACAGGATGGCGTGTTGAAGTCCTGTGTCCTATATACTGTAGTATTGTTGCAATTGGCCATGGGAAAAAAAAATAAACAAACTGGAGGTTCACATCAGGCTGCTGCTTACGAGCAAGGAGACATAGTCCTATCCACACTTAACCTTTCCGGAGAGGGGGGGAGAACAATTGCTCTCTGCTCTTTTAGCCAGGGTCTACCTATGACATCATACATTCACCTCCAAAGGACATGTGGGTGTCAATGTGTATGTCCATGCAATCTATACATATATGGGCATGTGTCTGAACACTATGCCCCTTCCACTGTCTGTCTGTGTCACCCTCCACCTCTGTTCCCTTTATCTGTTCCCACCATCTTCTGCTGCCTCTCTGTGATCAAAAGGGATGGAAGAAAATAAACCTGATCCCTTTGAAGTCCCATCTCCTCATTTTTCCCCCCTAAATTTTGTGTTTGCTGGTCTTGACAAGACACACTAGCCAGGCACATGGATTCTTGTCAGCT
This sequence comes from Peromyscus maniculatus bairdii, assembly GCF_049852395.1. Classification (NCBI taxonomy): domain Eukaryota; kingdom Metazoa; phylum Chordata; class Mammalia; order Rodentia; family Cricetidae; genus Peromyscus; species Peromyscus maniculatus. The sequence continues at coordinate 11,934,217 of NC_134860.1, forward strand.
TGGCAAAGCTTTGCAGGATTCATGACAATGCAGCAGGACTATCTGCATTGGGCCCCTGTGGCAAACCCTCTGTGTTCATTGAGACCTAGGGACTGACTAGGTCCATATGTAACTCCTGTAGTTACTTAGGTCTCTGTCCTGCTTTTTCTTAAGGCTGGTACCAACACCATGGTTGTTAGCTCCAGGGAGAAACCTAACAAACTTGCCACTTGATGGAGGTAAATGAGAAAGTTATCTCTGGGTACCAGACTATATCACCTATACCCCTCAATACACACCTGCAGGATATAGGAGCTGCCATCAACTTACCTGGTTGAGCCTGCTCTTCTCTGTAGATGCCTGTGGTGCCATGTCGCTGGAGAATCCCATGCTGGGCAAGAGAGGGGAGGTACCATGCTAGGCTTCTCTGAGGCCTCTGGGAATGTGGAGGAGACATCACCTACCAATTTGCAAGGCTACATACATTGTCTTCCTCCCCTCCAAAGCACGATTTGACCCTGTAATGGCAGACACATGGCATTTAGTGGAGTATTAAGACAGATGTCAAGGCATGAATGACTGTTCTTGTCTGTTGAGTGAAGGAAGGTAGGAAGGAATTATGCACTTGGAAGAGAGTCTGGAATGATGATGGAAAAGACCCTGGGATGACTACAAGGCAGGAGAAGCAGGAGGAAGGAAATAGGAGGACTTTTGCAATGACTGGTTGTGGTGGTGGTATTGTGTTCCCCAAAATATTGTGCACCCTAATAAACTTATCTGGGGTCAGAGAACAGAACAGCCACTAGATATAGAGGCCAGAAAATGGTGGCACACGCCTTTAATCCTATCACTTGGGAGGCAGAGATCCATCTGGATCTCTGTGAGTTTAAAGCCACACTGGAAACAGTCAGGCATGGTGACTCACACCTTTAATCCTAGGAAGTGATGGCAGAAAGCAGAAAGGTATATAAGGCGTGAGGACCAGGAACTAGGCTGGTTTAGCTTTTAGGCTTTCAGCAACAGTTCAGCTGAGATCTATTCGAATGAGGACTCAGAGGCTTCCAGTTTGAGGAAACAAGATTAGCTGAGGAATTGGTGAGGTGAGGAAGCTGCGGCTTGTTCTGCTTCTCTTCTCTTCCAGCATTCACCCCAATACCTTGCTCCAGGTTTGTTTTTATTAATAAGAGTTTTTAAGATTCGTGTTACAACTGATCATATATTGAGCCCCTTCCAGAATTGGTAAAATAACATGTAAAGCCATTTAATTCTTAACATCACCCCAGGCTAGAGCTGTTCATTTCAGATTGGGATCCCAGAAGCAGACTTTGAGAGGAGAGGATCAGATGACAATTATTTATGAAGTATTCCTAGAGGAATTCAGACAAGAAAACCAGCAGGTTCTTGGAGGGGTGGAACAGGGACATGAAGGATGCCAAGTGTCGTAGTTGTGACCTCATTCTGTAGCTGGATTCTGGGATAGCTGTGATGACAACGAAGGACATCCCCGCAAGAGAGAAGAGAGCTGGGATCTGCATCTGTGTCAGCCTGAGTTCTTGTTCAGGGTACAAATTCCCATGTAATCATGGGCGCCAAGTACAGTTCTGGCAGCCTGAGCCTTGGGTGTTGGTGGCTGAGAATTAACACACAGGGCGTTTGGGTGATCAAAAATCCCACTATGGTGTGAGAGGCTTTAGGCAGAGTACCATAGCATGGTTGGCACTCAAGTGCTATGGGTCACAAAAATGTGCTTGGAGAGGTGACGCAGATCACCAGGGAGCACACAGCAAAGGGTCCTCTGTACCATGCTTGCTCCGTGATGAAAGAAGGACTCGTTTCTATCTGCCACAGACATCTATGGGAGGAGAAGGGAGAGGCTGGCACTTGGAAGGGGAACCAGCAGTGATAACAGGGACCCTGCCCTCTGGGAGCAGCTAGGACTCATCCCACAGAGCCGGCAGCTCTCCACTATTTGCCAAGGGAGGCAAATGTGGCTTTGCTCCGTCTACAGTAGCTGCCCTTTCTTACCGCCTGTCCCAGTCTCTGTGTGAGCTGTACCCTCTGAAAAAAAGGATGTATCTGAGTGCTATTTATCTCACGTGGGAAAAAGAGGCTTAACAAATTAGCTGTTGCTTAATTGGTGAGGGAAAGTAGGACAGGAAAGTTGGCCAGCCATCCTGAGGGGTTTCCTAATCAATTCTCTCTGCCAGGTTCTTCAGTGCCTGAGTCAGAGATCAGGTAGGAAGACATCTTAGGGGATCCGTGTTCCTACACACTCCCTAGGACCTCCCAGCAATTGACCATGGTCATTGGCAATGCTGGCACCTCTCAGCCGCAAAATGCACCTGTCCCTTCCTATTCAAAGAGCTGCAGGTTCTATGGGAGAGATCTCAGGGTCAAGGTGCAGGCTGGAGCTTGGAAACCACTAGGATGTTATGCAGTTGGCTGCTCTCAGTGAATTAGAACCCTCTGTAGTGAGGCCAGGGCCTGCTGTTTTAAAAAACCTTTTAGGGGCTTCTTACTTGCAGCCTGACTTGGGAATCATTACATGGAGTTATGTCTCTCACCCATGGTTGCTCTCCAAGTCACTCCTAACTTCTCAAGCCACTGTTGACACTGACAACATTGTGGTACTTCTGATGGGCCTCTTTACCCTGAGGCAGCCTATTTGCCTTACCTGGAAAGGTAGAAAACCTTTCTTCTGCTGTGTTTATCTTCTCTGATTGCTAGAACCATCCATTCACTGTAAATCCACCCTTAGATGCTGCAAAGAGTAAGTTGGACTCTTCACAAGACAGTTCTTCCTTTGATTAGACACCTTCATTGTCCTGTCCAGGGAGGGTTCCTTGTTACTTACGCGGCTGTTGGCTTAAACTGCCTCACTTCATGACTGACATGCAGGGTATGGGTCCTTCCATTGCTGGGGTGCCTGACTTAGATCAGCACCAAGGGTAGACCCAGCGCCCCTACTCTCAGTCTTTAGTCTTAACTGTACTGCATTCAGATTTTAGCTCAGCATTTGCTATTTGAGTTTTGAGTTCAGTCTCACTGGCCTGCCCCTGTTGAGACTTTGTTTAGCATTCCAGCCTTTGGGACCTTCAGAGATCCTCCAAACTCTGTGTCCTATGCTCATTCGATATGCAAGTTGCTGATGTAACAAATGAACATGAAGGGAATTCTGAAAGGTTAGGGATTAAATTCGGCAAGGGCCCAGCACTGTGTTCACAGTGTTTAGATCGCATTCCTGTACTTTTTTTCTCATCACCATGGTATTAGATATCTAAAGACATCTGTGGCAGTCTGCATGTTGAGAAGAAGGGGCTCTAGGCTGGGTGGGCAAGACTCTACCCTAAGGTGCTCTCCATTCACCACTCATAGTTCAGAGTCCTCAAGAGACACTGGCTCTTGGATCCCATAAGCTTCTCTTGAGGCAGCCCGGCTCTCCAGGCTTGCAAAATGGGATGAGAAGTGTCTCAGGGTATAGCACCATGGTGCACAGAAGCATTTGGCCTCTTTGAGGCTCATTTTCTTCTGAGGGTATAAGCCAGTACCCAGAGCCTCCTTCCTGAGGTGGTCAGGGATCTGTTTATCCCAAGAAATGTAATGTTAATTGGGTAAGGCTCACATGACCAAAGGATACAGGATAGATGTGGATAGCTGTGAGAAAATGGAAGCATGAGGGTGAACCTCTAGAGGACTAGAGTGACCATATTCTTATCTCAGTTTCCTGTGAAAGTTGTGGGACATTTATGAACCTCAGTCTCTGAATTTCCCTCTTTCTGGCCTCAAGGGTTACATCATTTTGCACAGGAGAGCAGCAAGTGTTGTCTGTGCTTTATACGTGGCTTCACTAGACAAATGATAGTGGTTCATCTTTTCATTGCCCAGTACTGTCTCATTCATAGGATATAGACAGGCCAATCTGTGTTCTCCAGTCCCGAGTGGTTCAGAAAAGCTTTGTGCCTGTACTTGGCATCCTGTGAGGTTGTCTGTTAAGGGCTGATGGGCTCAAACTCTCCTGGGCTCTTTGTGGTCTCTATATTCATGATCTACTGTGTTCTCCAAGCACACTGTCTGTTCCCATGTAGCAAGGGCCTGATGGAGCTCTGTGCTCTGATACCATGGGTGCCTCAGCACCACACAGGACCAAGACCTTGAGAACGTTGCTAGGCACACACTGGCTGGGTCAGAGGTGTAGGCTCTGACGTCACTACATCTCCTTTGTTAAGAACAATCACCTCTCTGTGCATACTGATAAGAAAATGTAAATTTGATATATCAATAATTTGATATATCAATAAGTTTGCAATGAGAATTTTTACCTGATATACATTTCCAAATGTGATTTTAAAACATCTGTCTTCTATGAATGTAGAGAAACATATTTGCATGACATGACTGTAGAAGCTTCTGGAAGGGGCCACTTCAGACAGCTTCCAGTGGATGAATCTGGAGGAATAAATGGCGAGTTATTACTACATTAACAATTTGTTTAAAATGAGAAAGTATTATGGAGTGAGTTTAATTAAGCATCTTAATTTGTCTATATTTTTAAAATCAAATGAGTAATAAAAATTACATTGCCAGAATGTTTAAAAAAAAAGTAAAAAGAAAAGGAGTCAATCTGAAAGCTCTTTCCCAGGTTCATAGATGGCTTGGCACAATGCCTGGTGCTCAGCAAGCTCTTGGCACATGCTCGCCATGAGCATTCTTACAGGACATGCTTACAAATCATCAATGCCTTCCAGTTCTTTCAGTCTGCTGGCTTTCTAATTCAAGGAGAGTGAAAGTACCCATAAACACACACATGAGAGCCAGGCATGGTGGTGCATGACTATAATCGTAGGCCTTGGGAGTTGGAAGTGGGAGGATCAGGAGTTTGAGGCTAGTCTTGGGTACACAGTGGATTCTAGATTAGCCTTTGCTATATAAGACCCTTCCTTAAATAAAAACAAACACAAACAAGCCCATGAACAAACAAGCTCAAAGCTTGCAAACAAGACAAGGAACGGGATTTTATCTGCTGCCGTCTCTCACGTATTCATATGTCAGGCTGTGTTGATTGAACGCCTGCTATATGTTGGTGTCAGAGCAAAGTTGTGGAACCCAGCTGTGGTCTGAGAGCTGTAGACCTAATCTTGAGGAGTCCCCACCCAACCCTGGCAGAGAAAGTAGGTAACAAGAAGCAATAAAGTGGTGACCATTCACACACAACAATGGCAAGTACTGTTCCAGAGCAGTGCTGAGAGAATGTTGGCCATGGGCCCACCCTCAATAACTGGGAAGAACCCAGCTCTGTGGATCCTAAAAATAATGTGAAGCCACACTGCAGTTTAGCTAGTGTCTTCTGTTTTCCTGGTGTTGCTCAGCACGGCTGGATGGACTGCCATAAATCCAGTATGTCAGTTTCCTAGTTCTGTAGTTTTGTTTAATGATAATGCTATCCTTACATGCTGTTTTGGAAAGGGGTTTACATGCATTCTTGGGGAAGGGAGGATTTGACTGTACCTGTGGTCTGTGACTTGTGTAGCACTGACAAGGGTCTCTAACCTTCCTCCTGGCCAGCGCAGGAGAGCGTGGAAGGATGGCAAAATCAGATAACCGAATTCAGATGGTGTCCGTTGTGGCCAAGGCAGCCAGAGTAGGCCCCAGGGGGATGGCATATTTTGTGAGGAAAAGATTCTGCAAAAACAATGTTTATAGAACCTCATCCCAGCCATCATCTTGTGTGTCTGCCAGCTTCTGCCTTGCTTCTGTTCATGTACATTCTTTTTCTCTCTGCAGGCTGTGGAGACCAACCTGGCTTCCAAGGACAGCCACTGGGTCTTTGTGAATGAGGTAAGAGCCCCAGAATGGTGATGGGCGTGGGCTGCCCTGTCCCAATGCCCCATGGAAAAACTCAGAACAATCCTTTCAAGTCTAATCTTGACTTAAGGCCTAGAATGGATCCTGGAGTTCCATTTTGCCAAGGCAAGAGGTCAGAGAGCTGGCTGGCCTGCCAAGGTGCTGACCTGGAGCAGGTGGGATCCAGGAGAAGAATCCAGTCCATGTGAACCTCGAATTTCAGAGAAGCAGTTTCCGAATTAGGTAAAGGGGATGAGGTGAGGTTGATGGTCAATAAGGAGCCAGGCCCTGGGAGATGAGGTCAGGTTGTAAAATAAATACAGATGGCAGGACAAAGGGATATGGAGAGGATAGAGGCCCTATCTCATGCAGAATATTACAAGTGTGTGAGAGAGTTATGTGAGTGTCTGAGTGTAAACAGGAGTGTATATGTTTCTAAGTGTTATATGTGTGAAAATGTAATGGTTTACATGAAGGCATGTACATATGTGTGAGGAGTGTTACACATATGAGTACATGGTATGGTATAACAGAGTATGTATGTGAATTGTGTACATGTGAATGTTAATATATGTCTATATTTATGTGAGTGTATGTACAAATATCTATATGTGCAGGTGTGTACTGTGAGAGTATGTATAGGTTTGTGAGTGTGGATATGTGAATGTGCATGTGTGAATGTATGTATCTGTATATAGTGTGAATTGTTTGTGCATGTCAGCATATTTGAGTATGTATGTGTATGAACTGTGTGCCTCTGTGTGTGCATATGTGAGTTGTATGTGTGTGTGAATATATGTATGTGGGTGTGTATGCATATATGAATTTAGAGTGCACATCTGTATAGTTGGGAGAGTATATGTATATGAATAATACATGTGCATGTGTATATGCTTATGAGTGTACAGATGCATGTATGGATGTATAAGTTTGTGAGAATATATGTATATGCCATTTGTATATCCATGTGAGTGTACAGGTGTACGTGAGTGTGTGTGTGTGTGTGTGTGTGTGTGTGTGTGTGTGTGTGTTTGTGTGTAGTCAGCAGGTGAATACATAATGTACTCATCAAAAAAAGGTTACTAGGAAGTACCTTTAGGTCTCATCAACCCATGGGTTTGGCTTCAGGGGTAAATGGGAGCATTGGGGGCTTTACCTGTTCACTCTTTAGAAATTGTATCCTGCTGGTTTATGATGAAACTCTTGCACAGGGTGACCTGTCGTCACGTGCCCCCAGCTTTTCTGAAGAACCCTTTCTGCCCACACACTCTTTCAGGAAGCAGGGCTAGGGTAGCCTGTGTGACTTCCACATGCTGTTCACTGAGAGCAGACCTGTAAATGTTTCCTGGTTTTGCTTTCAGTGAGGGAATACAGCCTTCAGCCGCTCCTAAATTAGCTGATCAATTTCTAATGGCTTCATTTTGGAAGATCCAGGGTTTATTATGTGGGTAATTTCTTCTTTTATGATGTGTATTTCTTCATTAGCTCAGTGCGGATATGGCTGAGATCCATTTTGGGGGGCTGCTTTAATAATGGCGCAGGTAGCATCACACACTAGCTGCTTGCCAGGCACACTGCTGATGGTTTTCCTCTATGAGTTCACATCTTATGGGCTCCCTGTCTACACGGGCCAGCTAGAGACACAAGGTGCTGCCCATTCCCCTTGGGGCGGTTCCATAACTGTGCTGGTAAAATTAGGAGAGGGGATGTGACCGCCCCCACCCTGCTTTTCAGAACCTGGTTGAGGCTCCATTGATCCTCAGCACGTTTTGATTCTCTGAGCTTTGTTGCTCCTCTGCAGGCTCTTCAAAGCCCAGTGTCCTTTGTTCTGGTGAAAGGAAGCGTCCCACGTGTGTCCCTGAAGTCAAATGTCTGGCGCTGGTTTTCCTTTTTGGATGACTCCTCCACAGTGAATAGCCAGTGTTTCTCCGTGGCCAGGCTTCAGAAACCTACTATTTTACATTTTAAAGATTTTCACTCCCCTCTTCTGCATCCCCACCCATCCCCAAGGTGCCCTGTCCTTCCAGCCTGACTCCCTCTCCAGGGCTGGTCTTAACTTCAGATCCCAGAGTGTGAGGTGCTTTGGGGTACTCCCTACTCCCAGGCACCCAGGTATTTTGGAGGCTTCTTGAATGCAGAGCTTAGACTTACCAGGGGACGGGTATAGAAAGGGCACCTGTAGAGCCAGCACAGAACAGCCACAGGAGGAAGTCTGCGCCGCACCACAGAGAATACTTACCTTGGCTGGCCAGAAAGTGCAGCTTGATCTGAGAGTTCTGAAGTAGACATGTCTTTCTTCAGAAGTGAGGGGATTTGAGGACCCCCTGCTCCCTTCTATCTTGCTTCCTTCTCTCCATGAAGGCTCTTTCTCTTGAGAGGCACAGGCCAGCAGCCAGAATTTCCTGATTACTGGGACATGCCAGGAGCTTGTCAATCAGTTTGCAATTGTTACGTCCTTTACTGCTCACCAATAGTCCCACTAGGCAATTATTGTCATCTTTATTTTACAGATAAGGAAACAGAAGTTTCCAGAGTTGAATCAATTCCTCAAGGTCAGGCAGAGATTATGTATTGCCTATGAGATACTTTTATGCCCATTTTTTTTTTGTGTGTGTGTGTGTATACACATTTTTGCCCAGGTGGGTGAGTATGCACATGGGTATGTGCTTATGGAGGCCTGAAGTTGATGGTGGGCACCAGCCACTATTGCTCTTCCACCTAATGTATTGAGGAAGGATCTCTCAGTCAAACACAGACCTCACTGATATGACCTGTCTAGCCAGCTTGCTCTAGGAATCCTCTTTCGGCCTTCTGAAGCAGGAATTACAAAGTGGCCTGCCATGGCCACCCAGAATTTGCCTGTGTTTCTGGAGAATTTGCACAGCAGATGCTTTAATCCCTGGGGCATCTCTACCTTCCTGCCTGTAGAATTCTTTGTGAAGATCGTCCAGCTCCAAAGCCCTGTCTGTTAGTGACACTGCTGTGCTAATGGCTTTGGCAGAGAACCAGAACTTGGGGTCAGAGTCTGGTTCTGAAAAGCCAGTCAGCAGGGCTCAGGTATACATGGCAGTGGGAACACTCTTTGGCTGACCGTTGACCCCAGCACATGGACATTCTTAAAGACTCCAATCCAAAGGTAGAGACTCTGCTGAAGTCTTGACCCCAAATTCTGATGTAGCATATGGTTAATGACAGAGATGGTCTCTAAATGACATCTCAGTTCATCCACTGGGCCAGCCACATGGAGAGTGTTATTTACTGTTTAAGCATGGTCCCCCCCCCAAAAAAAAAACCAAAGCCCTAGTATTCTCATAGTGTTGTAGCATTTTAAGCATTGCAGAACTTAAGCTAACCAATACAGAGCCACAGACAAATAGTTTTCAGTTGCTGTTCTTTGTACTGTGTGTGGTGACTAGTAATAAAACAAGGAAAACACTTGGAAAAGTCAAGGAGCAGGCATTTGGTGAAAGCAGGCACTTTCCAACCTCAACTCTGGGACTTGGTGTGTGTGTGTGTGTGTGTGTGTGTGTGTGTGTGTGTGTGTGTGTACAGGTCTGTATGTGTACAAGTACACATGCATATTTGTGGATGTACATGTGAAGGCCAGAGGCCAATTTCAGGTGCTGTTCCTCAGATGCCATTCACCTTGATTTTTTGGGGGGCAGGGTTTTGTACTGGCTTTGAGCTCACCAAGCATGCTAGACTGGCTGGGTAGTGAGTCCTAGGAATCCATCTGTCTCTGCCTCCTCGGTGCCGGGCTTACAAGTGTGCCAACATCCTTCTGTGTTTCATTTGCTTCATGCATTTTTGTGGATCTAGGGTAAACAGTCAAGGACACATGTTTTTGTTTGTCTTCTTTTTATGGTGGTTTTCTTAATGCATCTACTTGTTCACTGGTGAGGATTGTTGCACATTACAAGTCTGTTTTTTGGCTTCTGAATTTGTGCACTTCTCTGGGCGATTTAGTGATTCTCTGGCTCTACTATGAGACACTGGTGAGCAGATGTAGTTTTGGCATAAAATGCATTTTTATTGATTGATTAAGTTATAAGAACATGTGGAAAGTGAAACAAATCATTAGACAAAGTGGCTAGTATACTGTGAGCCCCTTGAGGACATGGCCAGATCTAGCTTATCAATGAGTCTTCAATGCCCTATAGAAAAGACCTTGTTTACAAGTTGGATTGAAGGTGGGTCGATCTATGTAGTGAAGAGCAAAGTGTATTGATGAGCACTTCACAGTCTGTATCAGAGAAAGAAAGCAACAATTAAAGAGCTGAGCCTCAGAGATGGAGATGCCAGTTCAAGCCAGCTGAGCCTGGATGTGTTGGGTGGCCTCTGGAACCTTTGTATCAGGCTGGAGTGAGAACCTTTTCTCTATTTAGATTTATCAGATCTGAGAAGTCTTCATGGTTTGTCGAAATACACATGGTGTCCTTAGTGCTGGCTAGACTATGGACAGAGGATAGTGCCTTTCCAGGAAGCTTCATCCTGGCAAGAGACATGTACTTTGTGGTGTGTTCTCTTGGGAACTTTTTGTAGGAAATTCTATGGATTGTGCAGTGTGAATTTCAGGGTTCCGAAGGACTCCATGTGATGGGGAAGGTAATGGCTCAATCTGATGCTTGACAGCAGACTTCTTTGGATACACTCTTGGAGACATACAACCATTACAGAATTGGATGGAAATGGTTTAAGATGTTTAAGAAACAATGTAGATGCTCAGTGATGGTGGGTGGTCAGGGCCCAGGAGGAGGTAAGTTTTCAGAAGTGGGGGAGGGCATAGTCAGCAGGCCATTAACATTACTCTCCCACTGTAGCATACACCAATGACCTACACAGCCTTGCCCATTCTAAACCTTGTTCTTAAGCTCTAGACCCAGAGACCAGCTATTTTCCTCATCCTCCCTCCCCCCACATACACACAACGTAGGATTTTATTTCCCATCTGAAGTTCAGTGTGACTGTCTCAGAACTCCTTGTCCTCCTCCAGACCTGTTTCTTGCTAGTGTTCCTGACCTCGGACAGCAAGTCACGCTCTGGCTGACCCCAGCGGTAGGGAGTTGCTCACATTATATCGCCTGCACAGCCTGCTGCAGGATGACCCTTCCCCACCTTCCCACTGTTTTTTACTTACCATTCTTCCATGGTGTCCCAGCTCATGCCTGCAGGGGGCTGGTGGCTTCTGGTATTTCCCTTCCTGGCTCTAGGCCTCCCTAGGACTTTTCTGTCTACTGTTTGTGCCCTTCCCAAATCTCATACCATCCTGAATTCCTCAGAGCTCTGCATTGTTAGCGATTGATGCATATGTCCATCTCCCTAACAGCCTGTGAGTGAGGGCCCGGATCTCATTCCTATCTCTTTCCTGAAAGATTCTAGCATGAAGGGCTCACCTGAGGAGGCATTTCTGCTTAAACCGCCTACCTATCTATTGCTTGCTCACCTTGACTCTTCTTGTCGGATTGCCTAAATGAGGAGGAAGAGACATTGATGAAAATCCCAGTCTTTCATGGCCCCAGGAGACTATGATAATTTTCTCCATGAGCTACAGCTATCAGGTCCTCTTGTTGCATTGTAGCTATTTTTTCTGTATTTTTATTGTAGCCTGTATTATGATCACAGGTGAAGCAGTGTTTCATTAGAGGTCCATCAAAGCTCCCTTTGCCTTGGACCAGGTCTCTGGCAGGCAGAAACCACTGGTGAAACTCCTTACAGAAACTGCAATTAATACACTGGGGGAAATGTGTTGTTGATTCATGGGAGTTTGTGGGAATGGATTCTATCATCAAAGGGTGAATAACTTAAGAGCTAAATAGTGTGGCCAGGTACTTGGAGCAGAGGCAAGTGGATCTCTATTAGCTTGATGCCAGCCTGGTCTACATAGTGAGTTCCAGGCCCGCCAAGGTTTCATAGTGAGACCCTGCCTCAAAACAAACAGACAGACAGACAGTTAAATAGTTAGAAATAGGGATCTCTCATTCAGGCTTGCTGCGGCTAGTGCACACCACGCTTTTCCATGTACAGTGCGGTGAACACTGTCTGCCCCATGCACTTGATCTCACCAAACAGCTTATGTGCTTTTGATCTCACATGCTCACCTTCACAGGAGCAGGTGATGGACAGACGGGTGGCACTGCGACAGTCTCCAAAGGAAGTCCTGTCTGTGGAGCTGCTTCAACTAGACCCTAAGAGAACTTTACACTCCAGCAGATGTCATATCAGCACGTGGGCCTTCTCGGTGCTCTCTCCCTAGAATATTGTCTATAGTTTTCCCTCAGGCCCTATGCCCTTTCACTGGTTGCTGATCCACATGAGGATCTATGGAGCAATGAAGAAGAACTCTAAACTTTCTGACTGCCCTACCCAGAACCTATATGGAGTGTAAACATGTTACAATGAGATTCCACTACACTTGGTTACTGTGGGAATGATGCCAAGAGTAAGTGAAGACAGCAATAAGAACACATGAAAGCAGAGCCCTGGCTTTAAGATTTGGAGATATTTATAACCCCTGTCTGTCTGGGATGCACAGACAAGGGGGTTATAATTGTTTTCTTCCTTTCATTTGGAAGATTTTAATTCTGTTTGAACATTAAGTCCCTGTGCTGTTTGCCATCTTTAATTTTAATTTCTCATCCCTCAAAACCAATTTGTTGGTTGTAATCCACGCACTCGTTTAGCTCCATGGCCTCACTGAGGAGTTTTTGAGAACATGGATCACAGCTTCCCCTTCCCTGTTGTCGTGGCTCAGAATCCTGGAGTGAAGAATAGGTATTGCCATTTATCAGGCATTAGCTGCAACCCAGAACTGTTTTGATTTTTTATTACATTTATTTATGTTGTATGTGAATATGTGTGTATGTCTGTGTCTGTGTGTATGCACGTGTATGTCACAGTGTACATTTAGAGGTCAGAGGACAATTCGAAGGACTCTGTTCTTCCCACATAGGTACAGGGTATCCAGCTTAAATCATCAGGGTTGATAGCAAGGGCCTGTACTCACTAAGCCATATCACTGGCCCAGGACTGTTTTTCATTATCACTTTCATTCTTTATTAAGAACTAACAGTGTGAGGTTTGATATACAACAAATGGACATATGTAAGTGTACACATTAGGTTTAACATATACACACACTCATCAATAATAATTACAATAAAGACAGTAAACATACCCACAACACACAAAGTGTCCTTGTATGCCTTCATATTCTACCCTACTTCTCTCTGATCTTTATAACCCCTTAGGCCACTGCTAATCTAGTTTTGGCACCATTTGGTATTTTTAATGACACAGTCTAGAGTTATGTGGAATGAGGGAGCTTCAATTGAAAAGTTGCCTCTATCAGATTGGCTTCTGGCCATGTGTGTGAGAGATTGTCTTGATGATTAATATGGGAGAACCCAGCCCACGTGGGCAAGGGCATTCCTAAGCAGGTGGCCCTTGGTTGTCTAAGAAAGCCAGCTGACCAGGAGAAAGTGAGGAAGGCAGAAGATAAGTTACTAAGCAGCATTCCTCCATAGGTTCTGCCTTGAATTCTTGCCTGACTTCTCTCAATGACAGACTGACTTGGAAGTATGAGATGAAATAAATCCTTTCCTCCTTAAGTTGCTTTTGGTCTTGGTGTTTATCACAGTAACAGATATGTAACTAGAGTAGTCCCTGTTGATGATTTCTAACTTCTAGAGATTTACATAAATAGAACACTTCAGTATATATTCTTTATTTTCTTTTGATATGACATTATTAAATGCAAATATCTAAAAACTAAAAGTATTTTCCCCCTTTAATTGATGAGAAATATTCACCTGTATGAGTGAATCACATTCATAGATGGGCATTTTGAGTCTAGATTTTTGGCCAGTATGTATAGTGCTATTAGGGATTGTCTTAGTCACTGTTCTATTGCTATGAAGAGACACATGATCAATGCAATTATTGTAAGAGAACGCATTTAATTAGGGGCTCACTTACAGTTTCAGGGGTTTAGTTCATCATGATGGCAGGAAGCATGATGGTATACAGGCAGATAGTATAGCAGTAGCCGAGAGTTACACGGCATCAGTATGTCTTGGTCCTGGTGTATATGTATATGTGTATGTGTATGTGTATGTGTATGTGTATGTGTATGTATCTCTCTCTCTCTCTCTCTATATATATATATATATATATATATATATCTGCCTCAGTCAATTGATCGCTTAAATAGTTTACCAGTTTTTGTTAAATTGTATCCTTTTTTGGGGGGCTTTGAAAGATATTTATATTTTCAATGCCAAATTCTTTACTGGATAAAGACTTTGCAAATATTTCCTGCCAGTCTCTGGCTTGTTTTTTCATTATAACACTGTCTTTATGGATGGCACCCCTTTTTATGTTGATGAAGTACAACTTGTCAATGAATTCTTTTGTGGACTGTGCTTTTAGCATAGTAACTGAAAACTTCCTTAACATCCTATTCTGTTCAGTTCTGTTTTGTTTTCCCATCTTTATAACAATTGAACATTCTTTGGCTTATAATTGCTTTATAGTAAGATTTGAAATCATATTTTGTAGACTTTTAAGTTCTTTTTCAAAGTTGTTTTGGCTATATTAGACCATTAGAATTTTTTTGTGTGAAGTTTAGTATTAGCCTGTTTCTGATTTAGTTTGTCACTGCTACAAAAATGATGCCTGGGGTTTCATTTGTGATTACACTTAATCTATGATAGAATTTGGAAAGAATTTCCATCTTAATAGTATTTAGTCTTCTTATCCAGGATGTATTTCTCTTCATTTATTTAAGCTGTTTTAAATTTTTCTCAACAATAGTTTATTATTTTTAGTGTTCAGACCTTTAATTTTTTGTCAGATTTTTATGTCAATATTTTTATATTGTTGAGCAACACCATTTAGTAGTAGTTTAAAAAACTTCAGTGTCTAATGGTTCATTGGTAATATGTAGGAATACAATTGAGTGTTATGTGCTGATCTTGTGTGTTGGGACCCTAACCTTGATACATTTAAGAATTCTAGCTCCTTTACACACATACTGGGACATTTTCTGCATTGATTGTCATGTCCTTTGGAAATGCAGCAACTTTAATGCTTCCTTTGTGTTTGGATACTTTGTGTATCCTCCTCTTTCCTGCTTGTCAATCTTGATTAGCATCTCCAGAACAAAGGTTCAAATGGTGGTAGGATTCTACATCTTTTTCTGGGCCTTGATACTGAGAAGAAAACAGTGTTATGTCATGAAGTGTCATGTCAGATACATGTTCATCAGACCAAGGAGGTCCTTCTCTGTTGCTAGCTTGCAGCGTTTCTGTTGGGAATTCATGCTGGATTTTGCATACTGCTCCTTCTGAATGTACTGACATGATTATGGGATTTTTCTTTTAGTTTGTTAATATACTAAAACACATGAATTTTCCAATTTAAATAACCCCTGGGATTAGGCTTTCTAGTTATAATAATTATTTTTTATATTACATTTCACATTAATTTGAGAAAATTTTGATTAGAATATTTCTCCAGTGTCCATAAGGGATTTTGGTTGGTTCTTCTTCCTTCTAATTCATTTCCCTGCTTTTGATATTGGCATAAAGATGGCTTCAGAATGTCTGGTGAGAAGTGTTCAAGTCTAGATAGTTTTATATAGACTTTATTTTTTCTATGAATGCTGGGATTGCTTATGAGGCCATGTGGCTTAGAGTGTACTTTGTAGGAATGTTTTAACTACACATTAAACTTTTTGGAAGCCTTAGAACTATTTTTCCTTGAGTGAGTTTTGGTAATTTGGGTTACTCAAGGGAGTCTTCAATTATCATCTAAGTTGTCAAACTTAGGAATGTAAAGTTGACAATGTTTCTTGACTATTTTTTCACATTGATGGAATCTGTAGCTATAAGTACTCTCTTATTTTTTATGATCATTACTTGGGCTGCTTTTGTGTTTCTCCAGATCTTTCTATTTATTGGTGTTGATTTCAAATACCAGTTTGTTTTTTTTTAAATTTCATTGATTATCTCAGTAGTTTTTCCTGTTTCCTTCAATATTTTCTCCGTGTTCATAAAGGATTGACTGTTTTCCCCCCTCTCTCCCTTTCCCTCTCTTGCTTCCTTCTGCTTTTGTCTTCATTGTTGCACTTTCCTGCTCACTCTGGCCATCCTTTCCTTTTCTTTCTTCCAGCTCCACAGGAGAAGATGAAGTTGCTGAGGCTTTCTTTAGTGTCACCTGTCCCTTTCAGTGACTTAGTGTCATCACATACATTGTGATGTAGAATAGTTCAGGATACAGCTCAAAATATACATACATGAATATACATTGTTCATGATTCAACTCAAAATATTTTTCATATTAATTTTCATTTTCTTCTTTGACCCATGGATTATTTAGGAGTGTGTTATTTTGTTTGAAATATTTGAAGATTTTTCAGTGGTCCATTTATAATTTAATTCTGGCATGGTGAGGAAACATAGCACATAGTTCCTAGTACTTGGATCCTTTTAAATGTAGTGAGACTGATTCACAGTGCAATGTATTGTCTGTCTGTCTGTTTATTTATTTTTGGTTCATGATTCATGAAAGCTTGAAAAGAATATATAATCTATTGTTGCATTGAACAGTCTGTAAATGTGAATCGAGTCAATGTGGTTGATAGTTTTGTTTGCGCTTTCAATATCTTTGATAATATCTTTGTGTATTTGTTCTAACAATTATTGAGAGGTTTATTAAACTGTTAAGTGATAATTGTGTTTTATTTCATTTTGAAGTTTTATCAGTTGTTGCATAATATATTTTGAAGCTTTCTTACTAAGGCATAAACATTTAGATTTTCTTGATTAATTGACCCTAAATCATTATTAAACGACTTCCTTTATCCTTGGTAATTTTCTCTCCTTCTGAATTATACTTTGCCTGTTTTTAGCACAGCCATTCGATAAGACTTGAAATGTAAAAGTATTCCTTGATATATGGACTTCCAAATTGATGTTGTATCAGCAGTCATGGAAACAGAATTAATCTTCCTGCATATCTACAGCAGGGCTCATGGGTGACCAGGTGCATTGTCAATGATATTTTGAAAGGATTTGTTTCTCTTGAAGTACCTCTGAATTATCTAAATACTCAGTAAAACAAACCATCAGGCCATCTACCATATGATCCAACACATATATATTCAAGATCAGTGAAATCAACATACCCCAAAGACATCTACAATTCTATGTTTTATGCTGTACTACTTGAAATGGCAAAGACATGGAGTTAACCTATTATCCCATAAGAAAATATGGAATTCTGGGGCCTCTGAGGTGACTTAGAATATAAAAACTTGCCTTTGAGACTGACAGATTGACTTTAATTCCCAGAATCCACATGATAGAAGGAGAGAGCTGACTTGAGTTCTTCTTTGACCACCACATATGTGCCTTAGCATGTGCATGCCCCCTCCACACAAATACACATACAAATGAATAAAGGTAATTGTAACATGAATTGTTAAACGGTCTTATTAATTAAAAAACCCATAGTTAGACATTGGGGTGAGAAGCAGAGCAAGCCAGCCACAAGTTCTTACCTCTATGAAATCCTCAGTTTCAAGACAGTGAGTTCCTGTTTCCTCACACCTTATATACCTTTTTCTGCCCTTGCCATCTTATTTCCTGGGATTCAAGTTGTGTGTACTTCCCAAACAAAGGCATTAGTTCTCAAGTGTTGAGACTAAAAGTGTGTGCCACCACGCCTTTTCCCAGTGTGGCCTTGAACTCACAGACATCCAAATGGATCTCTGTTTCTGGAGTGATAGGATTAAGGGTGTGTGCCATCACCGTCTGGCCTCTATGCCTAATCTAGTGGCTGGCTCTGTCCTCTGATCCCCAGATAAGTTTTATTGGGGTGCACAATATCAACCACAGGCAGTAAGAAAAAAGAATGAATTTCTGTCATTTGTAGATAAATGGACACTTCTGGGAGACATTATGACAAGTGACATGCAATGCCACATCTCTCTGAAGTAAAATGGTAATTACTAAATCCAGGAAGTGTCAGATGTGGGGGAAAAAGGAAAACTGGACGATTGATACCAAAATGATGTTTGACAGATGGAAGTTCTGTCCTTCTGTAGGCAGAGGGGATGTTCACAATCACCTAGGACTGTTTTATGATAATGTACAAGAGAGGAATTTAGAGACTTCAACAGAAGAGAATGATAAAGAAAGGGAAATGTTGATTATGCATGTTGTTCTATGTGTCTACACATCATATTTGCAATTATTATGTTTTAATCAAAAAACTACAATTGAGCTACAACACAACAGAATCAACATGTTGTAAACGGATGTGCTGTTTTTCAGGATTTGTTGTTCCGTTTACAGAGTACTGGCAGAATAGATTTAGTATAATTCTTATGGATGCTAGGATTTTTTTTAAATGATACATGAGGATGGATCTTAACTTCAAGTCACCAAGTGCATTAGCTCCTAATAGCCAAGCAACATGTGCTGTGATTCTTTGAAGCCAGACATCGATCCCTCTCTTGAGACATGATGCTTGGATGGCATCTCTGTCCGGGACAAAGTTGCTTGTCCACATTGAACATCTGTTCTTAGTGTAGCCTCCGTCATCAATTGTCTGCATTTCATAATTCACTCACTGTGGCTCCTATAGCAGTGTCTGCTCCCTTGTCTTGCACGTGGATGCTACAGAGATGGCTTCTGTCCATAAACCCCACGAGCCAATCTCTGCTTCTGGCCATTATTTTGAAGCTTCCATCTACATCGGATTCTTCATAGAACTGAGGAGAGTCACTGCCTCATCCTCATCAGGCCTTGTCTCAAGAGCAGGTTGGTTGGATCTTGAGGTCACACTGGTGGAACTTTCTCCATATCATACATAAATCTGTCTCAATTCATGTTGTGTGATCCCTTGAATGGCTCTTTTAATTTCAAGAATTTGTCCTGTGTATTTATGACTTCTCTGTTTGGCATAGAGGCCTAGTTTTCAGACTCGCTTGATTTTCTGTATGTCATTCTCATTAACCTTAATCATTTCAAATTTTTGATTTAAAGTGAGAGATGTGCGATTTTTCCTTTTATTTAAATGCTCTAAAGTCATTGTACTGCTGTTAACTGGTCTGATTTCAGTATTGCTGTGGCCTAAGGAAAGGGTCACAGATAGTTGGTACAACAGTCACTTACTAAGTCTGACATCTTAAGTGACTGAAGTTTTTAGTGTCCCAAATAATCTCCTAAGTGACATCAAAGCTCATGGGCCACAGACTACTAAAGTAAATGCAATAATAATGAAAAAGCTTAAGATAGTGGCAGTCACTGAAATACAGCATAGAGACAAGTAAGGAACACATGTTCTTGGGGGGAAATCGGTGCCCAAAGGCTTGTTCTATCCAGCACTGCCACAAACCTTCATAAATATTGTCCGATCTTTGAAGCTCAGTAAATAAAGCAAGGCACAGTAAGCAGTCTCTGCCTGCACAATAAGGAAGTGCAATGTGAATGTGCTGCATTACTTGGGGAAGAAGACTGGGAAAAGAATCTGTCCATCTTCAAAACAGATGCAAGGATTATAGGATTACGTGTATCTCAGCAGTAGGGTAATGTGTTTAACTGAGATATTCTATTTGTGGTTGATTGATGCCGTGGTATAGAACCCCAATGTATGGAGGGTAAGCAGTGGATCTTGAATTCCTCATGATCTACTTTAAGGTGTAATACCTCACATATAGTATAAGGAGTCAGGAGCTGATGCAGAGGTAATGGAGCAGTACTGCTTACTGGTTTGCTCCTCATGGCTTGCCCAGCCTGCTTTCTTTTTTCTTTTTTAGTTTTTCAAGACAAGGTTTTTCTGTGTTGTTTTGGTGCCTTTCCTGGATCTTGTTCTGTAGACCAGGCTGGCCTTGAACTCACAGAGATCCGCCTGGCTCTGCCTCCCGAGTGCTGGGATTAAAGGCATGTGCCACCACCGCCCAGCTTTCCTCCTGCTTTCTTACACAACCTCGGATCACCTGCAGAGAGGTGGTACCACCCATAGTAGGATGGACCTTTCTTCCCATGTAGACCACTAATCAAGAAAATGTCCCAGAGGCATATCCACAGGGCAATCTGATGGAGGGAATTCCTCAACTGAGATTTCTTTTTCCCAAATGAGCCGAGCTCATGTCCACTTGACAGAAATAATTAACCAGCACATCAGAAATCTGATGCCACCCCTTGTTTTGGTTTTACTATTCTTTATCTCGGCAATCTTGTTGGGTTTCCTTGCTACCATTTGAATTTTGTTATGTGTACCTTGGGCTTTTTTTTCTGTTCTCTTCCATCTTTATTATCTAATTTTGCTTATAATTTTTGCACTTCTTGTACTTGTAGATTCATAGTTCTCATCAAACTTTCATAAATCGTCGGGCAGTGATAGCGTATGCCTTTAATCCCAGCACTCGGGAGGCAGAGCCAGGAGGATCTCTGTGAAGAGTTCGAGACCAGCCTGGTTTGCAGAGCGAGATCCAGGACAGGCACCAAAACTACACAGAGAAACTCTGTCTCGAAAAACAAAAACAAAAACAAACAAACAAAAAAAGAAAGAAAGAAAGAAAGAAAGAAACAAACAAACAAAAAACCCAAGAAACAACAAAAAAAGACCCTTTCATAAATCATTTCTTCAAAACATAAAAACCAAGTAATCTATTTCTTCAGTTACTTTGTCTTCATTCCCCTCTTATTTAGGGATTTCTGTTACACTTAGAATAGTCCCTTTGAAGATGTCCTCCACATCATAGATGTTCGTTCTGTTTTCTATCTTTGTGTGTTACATAGATGTGTTGCACACTTACCACAAGGTGTCTGTGGAGATCAGAGTACAATCTCTGGTGTGGGTTCTTGCCATTTACCTTGTTTGAGGCACTCATTGTTCACTGCTGCTTACACCAAGCTAGCTGGCTCATGAGCTTCCAGGGACCCTCCTGTCTCTGCCACCCATCTTACCACTGGGCACTGGGATATGTGACATGCACTACTGTGTGCAGATGTGTGCAGGTTCTGGAGGTCTGAACGTAGGTCCTCACACTTGTGCAGAACACTCTGCTCACTGGTTCGTTTCCTCAGCCTCACATTTTACTTTTATTCATTTTTCCTGTTTCTCTTTGCATAATGTTTTTTATCATATGTATACGATTGTCAGGATTTTTACTCTTTGCTCTTTTGGGGAGCCTTCCACCCAGCTCCCAAATAAATCACATGGAGGCTTATTCTTATTTATGAATGCCCAGCCTTAGCTTGGCTTGTTTCTTGCCAGCTTTTCTTAAATTATCCCATCTACCTTTGGCCTCAGGGACTTTTATCTTTCTCTATTTCTGTATACCTTTTCTTTCTTTCTTACTCCACATCTGGCTGTGTAGCTGGATGGCTAGCCTCTGGAGTCCTCTTCCTTCTCTGGCTACTTCTTTTTTCCTCCAAGGTTTCTCCTATCTATCCTCTCTGCCTGCCAGCCCTGCCTAGCCTTTCTCCTGCCTTGCTATTGGCCATTCAACTCTTTATTAGACCATTGGATGTTTTAGACAGGCACAGTAACACAGCTTCACAGAGTTAAACAAATTCAACATAAACAAAAGTAACACACCTTAAAATAATACTGTACAACAGTACACAGTTTTACCAATCTTTTCGTCTTCTACATCTAATCTGCCATTATTGCTACCCACTGTGTTTTCTTCTTATAACTGTAGTTTTTATCCCTTGAACTCTGAGCAACAACTTTTAAAACCTATATTTTCTGCTCATATTTTTGAACATGTGAAATATAATTATAAGAACTGCTTACGGGTCAACATCTGCTAGACTATTTTCAGTTTCAGTTCTAGGACAGTGCTTATTAATTTATTGCTTTCCTTTTGCTTATTTTATTTTGTACTTCTTTAGTACATGACTAATAATCTTTGCTTGAAGACCAAACTTGTGAATTGTACACTGCGAGTTTCTGGATGTTCTTGTATTTCTTTTTCTAAGATGTAGTTCTTAAAAAGACATTGGTCCTGTGGACTTTGTAACTTATTGGATATTTTCCAAGTTGGATTTCACCTAGGGCTAATTATTCCACACCTGTGAGGCTGAACTCTCTGGGTGGTTCACTTCAGGCACCCAAAGCACAAGCTTTTCCAGCCTGGATATGGAGAAGGTGCATTTTCTCCAGGCCTGTGTAAACCCCAGATACTGTTCTTGTTAACCCTTTGGGTTGGTTGTTTCCCCTCATCCAGTGACTTCGATACAAGCATATTATGGTGAGTACTCTGTTGAGTGTTCCGGGGACCCTTAGGATATGCCCATGTTCTTCTTTCTCCACACACCTGTCTCCTCCCTAGTCTTCAGTACCATGAACGCTAGCTTCCTTTCCCATCTGACCCAGACACGTAATGCATGGAGTCCTTTGGCTTTGGTTGGTTTGCTTTCCCCTCTTTTCAGTGGTGTTACAACTCCCTCAGGGCAGTATTTTTCTGGCTTATTTCCTTTTTTATCTTGAAAGATCCCTGCTAGACTTATTGCCTATTGTCCAGTATTTTAAAAACTGTTTCCTCCCCAAATATTTTGTGTAGTTTGGTTGGTTATATCAGGCAGGGAGATAAATCTAATTCTCTTCTCCATCTTGGATAAATATAGGAGACATCCTTATTTTATTTAATTTGCATTCTTTTCTCTAAGACACAGAGTCTCAGTGGGTTGCCCAGGTTGTCCTCATCATTCTGGGCCCAGGAAATCCTGTTATTTCATTCTCTGAAGTAGCTGGAAGTACACGTACATGATTCTGTGCTTGCATGAAAGTATTTTGTATGAGATGGGACACATGATGAGATACTAGCCAAATATAAATTATTTTGGATTTTACAGATTTCATATACAGTGATGAAACTTTTTAAGGAGGATCAACTGAGAAAGAATGTTTTCTAGTTTAGATTAGATGACAACAAGAAGTTTCTTGGATGAGGAACATTTTAACAGGGAATAGAAGAAGTGAGAGGGTGAGGAAGTTGTGCATATGAGTGGAGGATTCATTAGCTTCTTAGGCCTGGGAAAGAATAGCAGCTAGGAGTTTCTGGGCAGGAGCCTGGCAGCAGGCTCTAGAAGCAGCGTGGGGGCTACATTAGATGGATGGATGGAGAAGTAGTGGAGAGGAGGCCAGGTTCTGTAAGGCAGAGTGGACTCTGTCATACATGTAGCTTTTAATCTCAGTGGAGTGGAAATGAAGAAAGAGTTTTGAGCAAGATGCAGATTGTTTTAGACACATATTTTAGCAGGAACCTTAAGAATGGCTATGGAGGTCTGTGTGTAGCGATCTGGAAGGAAAGCCATTTAACAGACTGCATGGTTTTCTAGGGAAATCCTGGCAGGGGAGGGGGAAAAATTCTGGCAGGGGAGGGGGAGAAATCCTGGCAGGGGAGGGGGAGAAATCCTGGCAGGGGAGGGGGAGAAATCCTGGCAGGGGAGGGGGAGAAACCCAGTGTCAGGTGCAGTTGGCAAGGAGGTTCAGTGACCTTATCTAGGTGACGGATGTTAGGAGAGGATGCAGGACTGAGTCCCTAGGAACCTAATCCATCCAATCATTCAAATAAGAAAAGAGTCAGCGAGATGGACAGATGTTTTAATGTCATAATCAGAAAGAGGCGGGACCAGGATCTGAACACAGATCTTCAGGGTTCAAGACTTAAGATTTGCACACCCTGTGTCACACTGCTTTGTCACACTTTCCTCTAGTACTCAGCCCTGGCTGAAAGCCGAATGTCACCAAATCCCAGGAATATGTGACTTTTAAAGTAATTTGGAGGAAGTAATACCGTCTTGTTAAGGGGAGCCTTACAATAGAACTTCTGTTGTTGTGTATATTACCACTTGGTTTTAAAATCGCTTATGGAAAAGGCAAAGGAACCTCACAAAAGCCCATAGAAATAAGCTAATATGTTCTTCTTAAGAGAAGAAGCTGGAAAAAAATGACCCTGGAAGTGCGCTGTCCTTCATTAATCAGAATGGGCCTATTTCCTCTCTCAACTCTAAGAGACTGAGGCTTATTATTTATGGCCACAGACATGTGAGGACATTATTGTTCTGTAGGAACCTGCAGTAGTCTCAGAGCCCTTGAAGACGGCACCGGAGGCTACACAGGTAGTGGGTTTAGTCAGCAGGACAGAAGTGCCGTTGGTTCTACTCAGTCTTTGAGAATGTGCATATGATTTGGCTCCAGTACTCACCCCTTGTGTGACCCTGGCTTGGCAGACTGTTCTCTTTCCTTTCATGGTGTTGCCTTACTCCCTCGCCTGTTCATAAGAGTCACAATTGCCATCTGCTGGACTTGGGTGGTTAAGTAGCATGCAGGAAGTAGCTGAGTGAGCATGGAGTCAAACAGTTAGCAAGCACTCTCAAAAGATAGTTCTTTTCCTTAGCAAGTATGTAATGTCTTGTAGGAAAATTTGCCTGTGTGCTTAATACAGTAAACACCTAGTATAAGGTCCTGACTCTAAGTGTGTATATTTCTTCCTAAGGAGCACAGACGCAGAGACTTGATTCTTGCCTGGATGCATTTGAGCTGTGGTATCTATGACTGTATCCTGGGCTTGCTCACCCTAGTTCTGTCTATTCCTTTTAAACTCCTATACACCTTTTAAGACTCAGCTTCAATGACCATACCTGCCCCTAACCTCACTTACTGAAGATGGCATCCATGGCTTTTCCAAAACCCTCGAGGACACAGACTGATTCTTCATCAATCCCTATTCTTTGTATCCTGCCTCCCCACCCTGACAAAAGACAAAGTACATCAAATAGGTACTGAACTGCACCAGGACTCTGAGGTTGCTCCTATGAATCTGAGAACTGTTTTCCCCACGCTCAGACACCTGGGAGCATCATAAGTAGAAAGCAGATGTCCACAGATCACTAAACTACAGCTAGCATGAGCTGCGAGGGCCCTTCCCAATCTTCTGCTACTCAAGTTGAGATCTCCTTTAGACAGACAACCTACCATTGCTGTAGGATCAGACTCCATGTTGTTAGACGTGAGTCAATTGTTCTCCACAAACATATTGCCATTTTACAGAGTTTTGACAGAAGAATCCTTGGGGAAGGGAGTGCTGACACTTAGGGAGTTTTAAAAATAGCTTTAATTACCACGTGCAGCAAATGCATCTGAAAACTAAAGGTTAGTGTCTACCTTTCTGCATTCCTATCCATCGCTCTTCCTACAAACAGATTCTGGCGGATTCAGACGAACTTGCCGCTTGTGCCAGAAAGGCCCTATTATCTGTGCCTTCTACCCTGTTATTACACCTCCTTTGCCATGCTTGATAATCGTTATTCATCACACAGAGAAAAGGAAGCGAGCACGCCTGCAAGCACGCGTACACACACACACAAGAGGCTGCTGCCTCACACACAGCAGGGAGATCACAGGCCCCTGGTGGAGCTACCCAGGGAGGGCCCTTTTTAAAGCTGGAACACAAGCAAACACAGTCAGGAGATGGTTCAAACCACTAGAACTGATCGGCATAAAGCTTAAAGTATTTTGAATGATGTTTGATGACTTACAGAGACAACAGTCCCAACTTTGGTTCTCTTTTCTTCTACTTCAAACCAAGAGCTATTATATGTACTGGGACAGCTAGTTCTAAATCTGGGTAGAGAATTCCAAATGAATGCCATATAGCAAGCATCAGAAAGGGCAGTGAAGTCTACAGCCTTATCACTAGGAACATGTATGGTCTTGGAAGCTAATTAGGACCAGACCTGGTTAGTACGTGGATGGAGGAAAGGGAAGTGAGAAAATTCTTCAGTTGTCTGGTGGTCAGAGTAGAATGCATTTTCCTGCAGCCCCAGAGAGTAGTTCATCAGCTGCAGAGAGGGGCTGATCCTTTTCTAACTATGGAGGAGCCAGCAATTGCTACTTCGTGCCTAGCATTCTCTCTGGTTAAGAACTGCTAAAGAGCTCACCTTGTAAATCCAGTGGGTCTGAAGGTCCTCTTCTTTACCCTCAGCTTCACATTTTTCATATTATGTGCTAGGTTCTTCTCTGCATACTAGATAGACAATTAAAAACAAAATAAAACACAAATTGTTCTATGTGTGATGACAAATTTAATCTACTATGATATAATTTGTTCTTCTCTGATGAATGATATATAAGGATCCCCAAGTTTTAAACTAGCAAGAACAATCATAGAAAGATGTCATTAGATTCAAGTAGTGGTATCCCAAAAGCAAATGGAACTTGAGTTTATGAATTTATAATTTTCAAAGCCAATCAAAATGAATATAACTATTGAATTAAATTTATCATTCCCACTAGAATGAAAGATTAGCTAACTGTGGTAGCTACTTTTGCTGCCAGGGTCTCCACTGTGCTAGCTATAGTAAGCAATTATGAAGTGGTAATCCCAGAAACAGTAGCAGTGATGGCCACCATCTTACAAGGACTCCAGTTTGCAGTAAGGCTCGTTAAGGAAGGGAATGGCTCAGTTGCCTCTAACCTACTGGCTATGGGTGGGTTAGGAATTCTGTTGGTCTTTTCTGTGTCTAACACACAGATTGCAAGCCCAGCGCCACTTTGATATCTTTGGCAGCAGTTAACTCTGCATCTCACACATGACTGAGCCTGTATGATAATGAATATTCAGAGATGGGTAATGCCTGGGGGGCACTCACCAACCTAAGACAGAGCGCCTGTGTGGCTTGAGCAGGCGTTTCCATGATGGGTAAGGTGACCTGCTGACATCCCACGCAACCTATGTCAGAAGCTCATTTTTTAGTAAAAGGGGGACCTGTAGGGTCCTGGCCCCGTTTTGGGTAACTGTTGCCTTGCTTGCTGACCTTGATCTTGATATCCTCCCTTTGCTAATTCCCTGCCAGGTTCCACCCTCCTGAATGCTTAAGGAAAGATCCTTGTCTGTGTATCCTGCATAATGGGAGTTAACAGCTTAGATGCAAGATTGTAAAACATCAGTAGCCAACTTCTGCCCTCTGGGTTTCTCCCATTGTGCTGTAAGCCTGTATTTAAGACCTCCTCCCTCCTTCAATAAACGGCATTGGGGAGGGGAAAGAATGTAAAAGTAATAATGATAAATGCACTGATAGGCTGGGTGTGTGGTTCACAGCAGAATGCTTCTCTAGCATCCTGGGTCCCATCTCAAGTACTTATAAAAACAAACAAAAACAATGCAGCAATATTTGCACAACATACAGTCTAGTTATTGATTTTTAAGAGACAAAGTCCCACTCTATTACCCTGGTGACACCCAAACTCGGGGGCTCAAAGGACCCTTTCTTCTCAGTATCCTGGAGCTACATGCATATATTACCACACCCAGAAAAATGTTCAGATTTTCAAAACTGGGAAATGATGGTGTGAGAAAAAGGGAGAGATAGAGCAAGGGATAATTTTAAGAATAAACTGTTTTTGGTACCATGTTGATGACATATTATTATCCATGTTTGGAAAAGGAAATAAAATTTACTTTTCTTTCAGTTCTAAAAAAAAGATTCAATGGATACACACACACACACACACACACACACACACACACACACACACACGGGAAAGAATATCAATATATTGCAGAGACATCTGCGCACTTAGATTCATTATATCATTATCCATAATAGACAAGCTACACAGTTGCCTAAGTGGCCATAAACAGATGAACAGATATAGAAAATGTGGCAGATAGGCACAATGGAATGCTATCTGACCTCACAGAAGAAGGAGAGCCTGTCATTATGACAGCATATTTGAACCTAGAGGACATTATGCTAAGTAATAGTAATGTACAGAAAGACGAGTGCCACACAATGTCAATTGTATGCAGAATCCAAAAAAAGACCTCAGTGGAGAGTAAAACGATGGTTATCAGAGCCCTGGGTCGGATTGGGGAGTTGGTTAGATGTTGGCCAAAGAGTATAAAATATCAGCCTGTGTGGACATCTCAGGAGATGTAATGTACAGCATAATGACTATATTATATACATGTATATTATTTATGATAATGACTATATATAACTTTTGAAAGTGTGCCTCCATAGAAAATAATAAGAGGAATCCCCAAATGTGTGTGTGTGTGTGTATGCATGTATGTGTGTTATACATTACAACTATGTAGAATTTGATATACTAATATAATAATAGTAATAGAAATACAAAAACACATCTCTGTGCATGCTCAATATATTCCACCTCATGATGGACCTCAGGTTATCCAATGTGCTTTTTCTGTCTTTGAGAGACCCTAAGTCTGGGTCCCAGCCTTTCTAACTAGCCATCCATCAGCCTCCCCTGGATACCAAATCCTGGGGCTAAAAGCCTGTCAGGGCCTGGAGAGGCCTAGGTCCTCCTGCAGCCCTTTCCTGACCTCTCTGGGAAGGTTCTTGGTTCTGCTTCTTTGCTCACTCTGGTTTCCAAGCCGTAGTAGATCGCTGAGCTGCCTGTCATAGCCACCTTTTTATTTTTCCTGAGACAGGGTCTTCCTATGTCACATTGAGTAGCCCCGAACACACTATGTGGACCAGGCTGAGTTCCAGCTCACAGTGATCCACCTGCCCCTGCCTCCAGTTTGCTGGGATTAAAGGCGTGTGTCATGCTGAGCCCCCTCCCCCTTTTTAAGAAATGTCTTGTGAGAAAGAAGGGCACAAACTTTCTAGAGCACCGAGAGTGAATGCATGCGTGGGTGGATGGTTGGAGAGGGACAGGAGGAACACAAAGGAAAATAGCTCTAATTTCTCCTGATTAGTCTGTAACAGTAAAACAAAACACAAATTCATATGTCAATAAACCATCCTTTCAAACAGCCACATATATGGAGATTATTCCTCTAGAGAGATTTTAATTGGCAGGTTCAATTTTGTGGAATCCTATTGTTTTCAAATAATAGTACAACAATAGCATTTTGTCATGTCAGTAAATAGCTTTTTAGATAACATTTAATGGTATTATAGTATGCTGTCATTTGAAGGAATAATAATTTATGCAAGTCTTCATAGTTGGAAACTTATATTCTCTAAGTCCTCTGTAAATAGTCAATAGCTTTTTACCCCAATCTCTTGATGGTGTCTTCAAGGAAACCTTCCAATTGTTATATTGTATTTATGAAACAAAACATGGCTTTGAAGCTTAAAGTGACAAGGAATTTCATATTAACTAGGAATAAACAAAGAAGTCAGCAACGACAATAATAAAAGGCAAGTGTCATGGTGATCCAACAAAAGGCAATGAGTGGGCATTCTCAAAAGGCCCTGGAGGGCTATGCTACTCTGTGTTGCTGCGACAAAATATATGAAGCCACCAAGTTGAGGAAGAGAAGGCTCCTTGGCTCCTGGTCTTGGAGGCTTCAGTTCAGGTTTGTTGGCTCTGTTGTCTCTGGGCCAGGCTGGGGCAGAGCATTCTTGTGGAAGGGCACCACAGAGCTGCTCACCTCACAGTAGTCAGGAGCAGAGAGAGCAAGGTACCAGGATGCGTTGTCCCCTTTGAAGTTCCGCCTTCGGTGACCTTCTTTTAAGTAGGCCCTGCTTCCTAATTCAGGTATGAACCCATTGGCAGGTTGTCATAAACTCTCAGAATCAAATTGTCTGTCAGCACACAAGCCTTTTTGGGGGATGTTTTATACTCAAACCATAACAAAGATGATATAAAGTAACTTTTATGATTAAATCCACATGATCCTACTTATTAAGGCCCTATTATGTTATGAGTGACTCTTCAATGGTCTGAGTGAAGCCCTTGAGGAAGACTTTCTATAGAAAACAGGTTCCCCCTTTACCCTTACAGGACAGATGAGCCATATTCTTCTTCCCCCAAAGAAATTTCTGTCACTAAATATTTCCCACATTTTGACTCATCTGTATTTTTCATATTCTCCTGACAGGTAAGAACTTTTGGAGACAAAAAAAAAAATTGATTGTCAGTCATTTTGCTTGGACAAGAGGTTTCTGGGTCAGGCACGTCTGTGAAATTTTCTGTTGTTAAATCTGAGAGTCTCAAAGGGAAATTTCAGTTTAACGAAGTGGGTCAGCTTTCCATGAAATGCCATTTTGTCTTCCTCCAATATTGTCATCAGGAAGATGTACTCTATCATCCATTGAGATTTTGTCTCTAGGCTCACACCACAGAGCTGTGGTTTGCCCTCTTCAGATTTCATGTTGAGATTTGGTCCTCAATGGGACAGTGTTGCAGGATGGGCCCAGTGGGGTGATTAGCTTGTTGGAGGGAGGAATACCTTTGTCCTGAGAATGGTTCCCAGCTCTCCTGGAAATAGGCAAGTTGCTACAGAGCAGGCCTTAATAACCAGCGCCCGCCCGCGCGCCCCCCCCCCCCCCCGCCCCCATTTTGCCTCTTTCACAAACAGGTGTGTTGTTGACATTCTTTCAGACTTCCTGACCTCTAGAACTAGGAGACAAAACTTAGTCACCCATATAAGTCATTCCGTTATAGTGACAAAGAATGAATTAACACACTGAGACGGGTGGGTTGCGTGCTTCAGATGAGAAACGGTTTTAGCTAGATGCCATCCAGCCTGGGAATGTAGTGACAATGAGAACGTGAGATTACTAGATGTCTATTCATTGGGTAATGGCCACAGCGGGTTACTTGGGAGGAAGGGCTTGAGGAGAGTCTCTGGACACCATGGCTTCAAGATCTTGTCTTTCATTTTGAGTAAGCTGAGGGGAGGCTGAGGCATCTGGGCTAAGCTGCAATATGATTTCAATTTTGCTTGCAAGGATCCTCCTGGCACTTGCCCTGAACCATAGAGATTATGGTGGGAACGGAAGAAAAAAGGGAAAACTTGAAAAGGTTAATAAAAAGTTCCTTGGAGATGATGGTGGCTTGGACCAGGGTGAACCTGGAGATGTGGGAAGAGACAGTCATTTTCTGAAATTTTACTGACCCTTGATGAGATCGCTGTGTGGAGGGGACATTCCTAGAACAAAGGGTAAAGCATCACTGTCTAAAAACAGCACAGGAAATGGGTTGATGGTATGTGTGGGGCAAGTGTCAATTTATGTAGGGAGTTTTGGATTTGATTACACTTACTTCTTAAAATTTTTTAATTCTTCTCTCATATATTACATCCCAACTGCAGTTCCCCCTCCCTCCCCTCCCCAAATCTCTACCCCTCACCACCCCTCGCTCTCAGATCCACCCCCCCTTCCAACTCCCTTCAGAAAAGTGCAGGCCTCCCAGGTACATCAACCAAACTTGGCATAGTAAGCTACAATAAGACTAGGCATATATCATCATATCAAGGCTGGAAGAGGTAACCCAGTAGGAGGAAAAGGGTCCCACAAACAGGCAAAAGAGCTAGCAACACCCTGCTCCTTGCAGGAATGTTAGGAATCCCACAAGAACATCAAGCTACTCAGCTATAACATATATGCAGAGGACCTTGGTCAGACTGCTACAGACTCCCTAATCTCTGCAAGCCCCCAAGAGTCCTGGTCAGTTGATTCTGTGGACTTTGTTCTTGTGGTGTCCCTCTGGCTCCTCCAGTCCTTCCTTCCCCTTCTCCATAGGACTCCCTGAAACATTAGTCATTGTATACATCTATGAAATTCTCAAGAATAAAAATGAACAATTTTGTGTCAGTGTGACAATACCACATGGAGTCTTCTTGTTCTGTGATTATTCACTCAGCATTCTTGTTTTGAGAACTGTTCATGTTGTTTTTTATGTTGATTATTATATGGTCTGCAGTAAGGGTTGGGTTTAATTTTTGTTTTATGTTATTTTTGTGCATGATAATTTAATCGTTCAAGCATCAGTTGGTGAAAAGACCATCCTTTCCTCTTGGGAGCCTTTGCCAAAAATTAATTGGCCTTCAACTTGGAGATATAATCTGTTCTGTTTGATTTGACCTGTGTTTTATATCTCAGCTAATGATGGCTACTCATAATAACTATACATTTTGGTTGGGCTTGAAAGCAAGTGGAGTGAACTCAGAACCTTTAATATTTCGGGAAACTTTGTCTTTAGCCTTTTATCCCTTCATGTTTCCACATTGCTGGGGTTGTGATGAGGTGTGCGAGGCACACAGGCCACAGAAATTTCAGAGGAATTCATTCTCAACTTGCTAATAATTCCTCTCCTTGGTTCCTGCTTTTCATATACTATAAAATTAACTTGTCATTTTCTAGGAAAAAGTCAGCTATACTTTTACTTTGAATCATTTTGAAACTAGAGATTTTTTTCTGGGATAATTGACTTCTTAGCAATATTGACCTTTGAGGAAGGAATATTTTTCCATTTATCTAGGTCCTCAATTATTTGTAGCGGCATTTTATAGTGTTAAGTGCATGTCCTACTGTTAGATTCATCTCCAAGTATTTATATTTTTCAGACCTATTGCTTTTCAATTTAAACTTGCAATTGTGCGATGTTAGCTTGTAGAAATACAATCTCGCTAAACCTTGCTAAACTCAATTACTAGTTACAGAGGTTTTCTTTTGGTATATTTCCTCTGATTTTATGTGTAGACTAACATGTCTTGTGTGATAAAGAGAAACATTTTTTCTTGAATCTACATCTTTTATTTCTTCTTTGTTTTTCCCTTTTACAGTAGCTTGAACTTCTAGTTCAACGTCAAGTAGAAGTAATTGGAGTTGGCTGGATCCTGTCTCATCTTGGAAGTTATTAAGCGTAATCAGGAATTAGTGCTTGAGATAGACAATAGGAGTGGACACCTGTGTCTTTCCTCTACAAGAAAACATTCCTCCTTTTGCCATTAGTTATGGTATAGGTTGAGCATAGAGACCTTTATTTTGTTACCAGATTGAAGACATTTTCTTTCACTTTTAGGTTTCTGAGAGCTCTTAAGAAACAACTAGATGTTAGATTTGGTTGAGTTCTTTTTATAGCTCTGTTGGGATGATCACATGGGTTTTCCTTTTTTTGTGATATTATTAAAGAGAAATAAGCTGATTCATTTGATTAGTGAATTAATAAACTACTTGATCATGTTCTTTTTCATTGTATTTCAACATACTGGCTAATTAATTTTGAGTAATTTCTAGCCCATACTTTCAAATTCATTGATTTTCTTTTATTTCATCATGTGCATTTTTCATCTCAGACAATGCATATTTAATTTGTAGAAATTCAATTTATTTTTTTTGTCCTCCCAATCACATACAATTTTACTTTATTTACTTGAATATACAGTGTGGATTTATAATATTCATACTGTGTGTTTCAAGTTCCTGTTCTATTAATTCCACCACCTGTATTGTTTCTCAATCTGCTGCTATTGATTACTTTTTTGGTTATGGACTGTCTTTTATGGCTACTTTATATGCATTGTAACTTTTGATTGGAGGGCAAGTATTCTAACTTTAATAAAATGTTTTATTTATTCTACATATAGACACAGAATGTATTTTAATCACATTTTATTTATGTCCACACCCTCCCTCAAACTCCTCCCAGATTTCCTTCATATCCCCTTCCCACTTGTTTTCTTTTTAAAAACCCGCTGAGCACACTTAGTGCACGGGTCTGGTGTCATCCACCTGTGTGTGCAGGGTCACCCTGCCAGGGAGCAGCATACCCTTGAAGAAAGCTGACTCCCCTCCCTTACCTGCCATCACATGTCAGTAGCTCTGAACCCAGGGCTGGGAGCTGTGTGCCCCACTCTTGTCTACATTGGAATGTTGACTGGCTTGATCTTGCACAGGTCTTGTGCAGGCTACCACGGCTGCTGAGAGTCCATGAGTAGAGCAGTACAGTCATGTCCGGAACACAGTTTAACCCTGGTCTTCCCCAGTGTCCTTGGACTCGACAGTCTTCCCACAAAGTCTTCCATGAATACATTGTAATTTTGTGGGATTGGACACTAGATTCACTTTTGTTCCTTTAAATCCTACCCCCGCCCCCATTCCTTGGACAATTCCTTTTGGATGTTTTGATCTTTTTAGACTTGCTTTGAACCTTTCTTTGATAGGTGTATCTCTTCAGTCTGTCTAATTGTACCCATAACTTAGGATTGCTATACCTGTTTCTTTTAGATGATCCTTTCCTAGACTGAGGTGGTTTTTTCATACACATGTGCTAATAAATACTCTGTGGAAGATTCAAACAGAATTCTTTGCAGACTTGTGAGGGGCCCTTCCTGTTTCTCTCTGCATGGTATACTGCTTTATTATTCCCAACTGCCACAAATTCCTAACACCTCAGCCCTTTCTTCAATTCATGGTGACTCTTATGGTTCATCCTGACTTCCTCCTTGCTGTGCTACAGCACAGAAAGTTTCTCTAGGCAGCACGGATGGGCCCACTTGGCTCTTCTCTCAGACATTGCTTTCCAGCTGTGTTTATTGCGCAGTATCTGACAACTGTTGTTTTGTTTGTTACTTTTAGTTGGCTAAGGTGCAGGTAGACTCAGTTCCCATTAATCCAACATGGACAGAATTCATACCCTTAGTCACCATCCTACATTTTTAGTCTTAGTCACTACCAAACTTTTCCAGTTTGCTTTTCTTACTGTCATGAAACACTTACCAACAACCATTTGAGGGAAGGAAAGGCTTTGTTTGGCTTCCACATCAGAGTTTATCACGGAAGGAAGTCAAGGCAGGAACTCAAGACCCGGGGGCAAGAACACAGAAGCAGAGGCCATGGAGGAGTGCTGCTTACTGGCTTTCCGTGGCTTGCTTTCTTCTACAATTCAGGACCATCTGCCTAGTAACAGTATTGCCCATGGTTGATTGAACCCTCATATATCAATCATTAAGCAATCAAATGCCCCATAGACATGCCCACAGGTGGCAACTCCTCAATTGATGTTCCTTTTTACCTCTTCCGAGGTCACTCTAGTTTGTGTTGTTGATCCAAACTAACCAGCATACTCATCTTCACCCTTGTGTCCTACACATTTGGATCTGTTCATATGTAAGGATTTTACCATGTGGAACTCAAACCTCTAAACTTCAGAAACATACCATGGAAGGGCTCTGGGCCATGAAGATTTATTTTTGAGTCATCTTTGGAAAAATATTTAGTGTAATATTTCAGGATTTTAAATTATAAGTGCAATTAAAATTTATAATTTTCTGTCAACTCCTCAGGGATTCAAAAAACTATGAAGTGTTAATGTGAAACATAAGGTCTCATTTTCCTAGTGGTTGGGAGACTTATGCACAAATACAAGGAGATTTAAATATTCCCCTGAGACAAACAAATAGGTATTGCAAGTAAAATAATTAAAATGGTTTGTAACAAGCAAGCAAATGAGTACTGTGAAGGATCAGCTGCTATTATATTTATTTTTCTGTTTGAATATCTGCCTGGGGAGTAAGCTGCAAATTAAAGGACCCAACCAACTTTTAAAATTTTAATGACAGAATGAAAAGTGTTGGCTTTGTGCTCTAGAGATAGTTCCTTGGGTCATGATTTTAAATATTAAAAACGCTGAGGTTCACTGTGTGTGGGTGTGTCCATAGTTATGAAGAATTCCCTCCAATTTTCTGAGTTTTCTTGCATCCCTTCTTGGCTCTCTCTTGCCGATCTTCTCTGTTTACATCATGAGTACCTGCCTGGCCTGGTACTCGGTGCTAGGAAGCCAGCAGAGTATAAGGCACATGCTTTGCCCCTGAGGAATTGGTCTGTCTGAACTCTGGCCTCCATGGGATGATGAAGCAGCACCTGTAGTTTCCTTCTAGTTCTGTGTGTGCATGAGAGGAGGCCTTGAATTCACAGCATCCCTGAAAGTGAACCACAGCTCTGGACTATATTGTAAAGGACCTGAAGGTGCATATGGGTTTCAGATCTGAGCTAATTGAACTTTGCTTGTGCCATTCCTGAGATTCCTTTTCTGGGCTCATTTCTACATTGCCCTGCTGGGAGTAGAGAGTGGCAGGAAAGGTCTCCCCTCTGCCTCTGACTGCAGAATCCTATTACTTGAAAGGCTTCTGTTTCAGACTCTGTCCTGATGTGTTGGACTTCGGAGACTCTAGATTTGTCCTGCCTTCCAAATGCCAGGTGAAATTATTTTTAGCCTGTCCCTGAAGTTATTTTAGTGCTTTTAAACCTTGGGTCTAGACCTGCAGAAGTTTACATTTCAGATACAACTTTGAGCATACCTCAGCAATATCTCATCCACAAAAGTGAAGACACAGTTAGCAATCAGTACAGTCCTATTTAGAATTGCTGTGACCATTTTAAGTATTCTGAGCTCATTGGAATGTAGGGAAAGTGCATGAATGGGATACCAGTGAAATGGAGTTGGGAAAATTTACAATATTCTAGGTTGGTGGGAATAGGAAGCCCAAAGAAAATCAAGGCAGAAGAGGGGGAAAGAGAAATAAGTAAGAGAGAAAGGAGATGGTAAAACAATAGGAAAGAAGAAAGTAAAAAAGGAGACAGGAAAGAAGAGTCGATCGGGAGATGCACAAATCTCTTGCCCATACAAGCTTTTCCACAATCCAGCCAGTCAGCCAGCCAGCCAGGGGATGGCTACTGAGTGTCCCCAATGGATGCTGAGGATATGTGAGACTCATTGGAGGGCAAATGTTTACCTTGAGTTTATAATCAAATATAATAAGGGCATCTAAGATAAATATTCTATTGAATATAAGAATCGCTCAGTGTTCAGAGATCACAGACCCTCTTTGGACATCTCTTACCAGGATAATGGAGTCTTTAGGTATACCAGCAGGTCTTGGAAGTGGGTTTAGGGACATAAGCAGGGAACCTGTGGGCATCTGTCCTGCTTGGTGGACACATCCAGGTATTAGTCTTTAGGGAATGAGCTGAGCTGAGTATTGCAAGCTGACTGTTTGAGCCAGCCTATGGGTAGGTGCTGTGATGGAGAAGGTGGGGGTGGGTGTGGGGCCATAAGCTGTTTTCTGGGCAGTTCAGGGTAGGGGGCAGGCAGAATTGGTTTTGTAGTAGCAGAGGCCATTTATTTCACTCGCATGAATACAGGAAACTGCACTCTATTTTCAACAATGATCCATTTTATTTAGGGGTAGAATGGTTGCCTGTGGGAGTGATGTCTTGGCAGAGAGTAAAGGAGATGTATCAGAAGTGAGGAACAGGACAGGGCCACATGCAGTTTGGGGTAGTCTGTTCTGGGATCCTTTATGGGTTTGGTGGAGGCTGCAGGAACAATTAGGTGGTAAGATGGAAAAAAGAGAATTCTTTGGCATGGGGTCTAGGCTGAAGCAGGTCCATGCTGGCTTTCAAAGATTGTAGACAGCTGTAGCTTTTGAGCTGGAAGGATAGGGGGCCTTGCTTTAGAATTGTGCTAGTCATGTTGTGTTGCATTAACTTAACCCCCTGAATTATGTTAACATTGCATGGAAGGGCTATTATCACATTTACAGATGGCATTCAAAGAAATGAATTTTTTTGCTCAAGTTATACAGCTGAAGAAGGTGAAGCTAGGATTGGAGGCCAAAGCTCTCTGATTTCTGATCCTCTGCTCCTACCTCATCACTATCATGTAAAGAACGAGGGCACAGCAAACATTAATGTACCCATGAATCACCTTGGGATTTTGTTATGATGCCGATTCCTATTAGATAGGCCTGGGTCTGAGATTCTGCATTTCCAATAAGTTCCCATAATATGCTGATGTTATTGGTCCCATGGACCACATTTTGGGAAGTAAGGAGATCATCTGCAATTTTTCACATCCTACCTAAAGCAGGGAGACTCATGCTCAGTTCATCAGTTTGTAGGGAACAGCTAAGGAGATAGGGTCTGTCTCAGGTCAGAATAACTCCTCAAAAGTTGTTCCACCCATGGCTGTTAGTCTAGGAATTGTACCAGCACCAAGCTGAGCTTTGGCAGAATTCCCCTGACTCCTCCTCATTAAGATATCCTTATCTCCCTAGAGCCTCTGTTCACCCAGACCTAAGTGTTCTCTAGAATTCTTAGTGTAGCACACATTCCTGAAGCCTTATTGACTTCAGCAAGACAAACTCTTTTATCACTACTATATTGAATTCTTCCTGTATTTCCTCAACTTCTCAAGGCAGCCTTGTCTATGAAATTTCTCTACTATCATTAACTTCAGATTACTGATGCCATGGCTCTTAAGGGGGAAATGAACTTTACTATTCCCCCAGAGATGTAATAATGCTGATATCACACAGCTGTTTGATAGATATAGGTCTTTTGGAGGAATAAAAAGAAATGACTAATAATGTGGCTGCATAGTCCAATATGAGTTTAGCAATTTATATAAATGTTTAATAATATTTTCTCCTGGTATTAGAAGGTTCCAACATTTACTAAGGTTTTAAAGGTCTGACAAAAGAATATTTATATGTGAGTTTTGCATTCCAACTTGTCAAAATGCATATTTAGAAAGAATACATCCTCATTTTAATTGCCATTTTGAAAGTATGGCCTTATAATTTTTTCCTCTTTGATATCTTGCCTTGAGTAAGACCTTTGTAGTTATTTTCTCTGGTTTCAGTAAAATGTTTCTAAAAAGCATGAAAAGTTACAGAGAGAAATATAACAAATGCCTACATTCTTGCCTTTCAAATTTTGTAATGTTGGAAACCTCAGATTTTTAGAAACTGACCATGTCACAGACAATGAGAGACTGCTTTGTACACCATTACAAATCCTATTGGATTCTACATTATCCTGGCTGTTTATAACCGTACTAACAGAAAAATCAAAACCTGCTTTCTGGAGTGGTCTGCGAATTTGTCTGCTCATCTTAGCAAGGCTCTGCGTTATCCCAGGAGGTTTTGGGGCAGGATGATTAAGAGGCTGGGAGTAGTATGGACAGGCTAGGTGTAGGGGTGCATACCAAATCCTACCCTCTCTCACAGAGCAGGGGAAGGAAGGCTGGGAGTTCAAGGCAGTTTGGGTGACAGGTACCACTTTGTGATATGTAGTAAGACTCAGTCTCAGAAAAACAAAAACAAAAAGCAAAAACAAGGGCTAGGTATGTGGCTCAGTGTTCAAACACTATCCTAGAATACTTGCAGCCCTGAGTTTCACACCCAGAACTTCCAAATGTGCATGTGTGTTTATATATATAAAGAGAGCTCTTAGGGCCTTGCTCTCTGCAGTTGGATGCATTTGCCTTTCGGGTGAATCTGTTCGTGGCACAGAAAGGTCACAGAAAGATGCTGTCTGAGCTAGGTTTTGTAAGGATTGTACAGACCTTCTCAGAATCTATGAAGGGAAAGTTTTCATTTCTATAATCACAAATGGGATAATAATGCTTTCCTGGCACTGCCTAAAGTAGAAAGACCACACAAGGTGGATCAGACCAAGCAAGATACATCTCTGGGTTCACTTTTTTTTTTTTTTAACTACGATAAACCTCAAAGTGGAAGAAAAGTATACAGTGGAATTAAGTGAGCATGGAAGGAGGGGGAGGGAGAATGTCTTAAAGGTAGATTTGTTTTTTTCCTTTTATTTCCCAGTATCAACCACTTTGCTGCAACAGATGCATGTACTTTCTTCACACCTAGATTTTCAAGATGTTATTATGTGTGTGCACGTATGTGTGTATGTGTGTTGGTGTGTGTGTATCTTTATATAACTATTTTCTGTTTTTCTTAACTATATTGTATATGTCTACGGATAATAATGCAATGCAGCAGACTTAGTCTGTCCTTTTTATAGCCACATAGTAGCTCATATAAAGTAGCTCCATGGCTTCTTTGATTCCTTTTTTCCTGAGGATCACATCAGAGGCCTGAATGGAAGGAAGAAAAGGTACCTGAGTCTGACAGGTACTATTTTGTCTCCAGCTTATCCTGTTGGAGTTATTATCATTTTCATTCTCCTCATACTGAGTGACAAGGAGCACTTTAAAAACACTCTTAGCCTCCATATCAATTGTTCATCATTGTCTTTTTTGGAGGGGAGCATAGAGGCTTCCTTTGAAAGTCCAGTACAGCCTGAGGGATTTCTCTGCAGGGAAATGCACACAGTACTCATATATGGCACCTTTTTTTTTTCTGAAATGAAAAACTTCTGTGAAGCCAGCCATAGACCCTGGCTGAAGACACACATTTCCCGGGAACAGAGGCAATCAGATTTCATTCTCTTCCACCGTGTGCTCTACAAGGAGGACAATCTTGCTTTCAATCAGTGAATTAAGTATGTGCCTCCTGGGAAAATGTAAGGATTGCCTTTTCTTTAGAATTCTTCTAACTTTCCTGTGCTCTTAACTCTTTGAAAGTGAAGTAGAGATTTGTAGAGTTTCCTAATAATTTATTTGACTTGAAATGCATATTTTTCTTAGCTTCCAGTGTGCATTCTTGCAAAATCAGAGACCTGAGTAATTTGATTATTCAATGCATGAAGCAATTTCTCACACTTTATTGTACCCATAGATATTTTTGTGTAAGTATGTTTGGAAGACACAAAACAGTCTTATTTTGCTTCCAATGACTGGTAAGGAGAATTTGATGACTGTGTTAACTGGGAGAGCCAAAGCTCATTTCTTCTGTACTAATAATATTCTTTTTTATCAAACTATGAACACATTCTTCTCCTATTGAAAATACAAAGAGATCTATCAGTATTTTTCTTCTCTTTCTCTGTAGCTTCTATCAATAAGTGTTCCAAATTCAAAATTGTAACTATTTCTAAAAATTATCTATGTGCAGACACCTTAGTCCAATGAATAATAGGAATGAAAATTTGTGGTTGGGACCTATTAGATTGTAGGAGAAGATGTAACAGAAATTCATGGGGATATTTCTTAAAGAAAATATGGTCAAGTAGGACCTAGACAATGTTTATCTTCTTGCATCCATGTTATGGAGAGGAATCATGAGCACAAACAAAACTTTGTCAGGTGGAAGAGGCTGTGTGAGCTCTGTTTATATGCTCTTAAAATAGTGTTAATATCAATAAAGTTAGTAAAAAGTAAATTGAATGAAGCAAATATAAGTTGTAATAATAAAATAATTACTCAGCTTTAACCAGCCACACAGCTAAGACATATGGGGAGAGTTTTCAAACACAGGTGTATTTTTTCATTCTGATAAAAGAATAGGGTCATGAACCAAAGAAGTGAAATCCCATACAAAAGGTTTCATAGTATGTTTTTATGCAAGATTAACCTGAATAACACTCCCAAAGGGGAAAGGGCCTCCCAAATAGCTTAATATAGCATATTTAAAAGTATTTTTAACTAAAAGCCTCAAGAGTGATAACCATGAGGCTAAACATAAGGTGAGAATGGAAACTCAAGTTTTTTTTTTGTTTTTGTTTTTGTTTTTTTGAGACAGGATTTCTCTGTGTAGCTTTGGAGTCTGTCCTGGAATTCACTCTGTAGACCAGGCTGGCCTCAAACTCACAGAGATCCACCTGCCTCTACCTCCTGAGTGCTAGGATTAAAGGCATGTGCCACCACCGCCTGGCTTCAAGTTTTTCTTTTAGCAAGTTGGTCAAATTGTAGAAACCTTGAGCTTTCGTTCCCGTGGAATCTTGGGAACTTGAGATCAAGCCTAAGGACCAATCATATATGGTGTCTAATGAAAGATTTCCACATACAGCTGGAAATATATTCTCTCTATCAGGGTTGATAAGAAATGAGAGCATAGAGGAGAAGGAGGTGGGAAGCAATATTCCCTATTATGACTTTGGAACTGGATGAGGGGAACACATCCTTAAAATTGATACCCATCATGTAAGTTTTGACCCAATTTCGTAACACCTGTGTTGTCTAGCAAAGTTGTGTGGAAAGGTTAGTTTATTGTGGTTGTATAGTAGTTGATATTCCTCTGCTATGTATAGTAAAAAAGAATGCCAGTCAGAGTCACAGAGCTCTGTATCAGCTTCATTGCTCTTGCTGTGATAAAATACTCTGAAAGAAAGCAACTTAGGGGAGAAAGGGATGTATTTAGCTCACTGTTCTGAGATACAGTCCATCACTGTGGGGAAGTCACAGAGGCAGGAGCTGGTGACAGCTTGTCACAT
Organism: Peromyscus maniculatus bairdii; assembly: GCF_049852395.1. Taxonomy (NCBI): domain Eukaryota; kingdom Metazoa; phylum Chordata; class Mammalia; order Rodentia; family Cricetidae; genus Peromyscus; species Peromyscus maniculatus. The sequence continues at coordinate 11,975,949 of NC_134860.1, forward strand.
CATAGTCACAGTCAAGAGCAGAAAGACACTAATGCACCAATGCTGTCTTTTTACTTGGTACTCAACTAGTGTCCCGTATTCGGGCCCCCTGCCCTGGGAATGGTTAGACCCACAAAACCCCCACAGACCAACAATTCCTCATTGGAGACTTTTGAGATGATTCTAGGTTGTGACAAGTTGACTTTTAAAATCAACAATTACAAACTCCCGAAGAGTTGTAAGGAAAATGATATGGATGTGGGGAGAAGTCAGGAAGATGAAGAAGAATAAGAAGGGGTGAAGAAAAAGTTTGTATGGTTGAGATCTAGGAAAGATTATATGACTTAGAATAATTGTGCTTCAAAAACAGAGACTGGATTATATGAGCAGAGAATGAAAGACCCAAGGGGAAGGAAGCCAAATTAAGGAATGAACTAGTCACCAAGTGTAATAATCAGAAGTCGGAAACCTAAGTGTCAAGTTGTACACAGATAGAAAAAGAATTGTTCAAGTACAATTTATGAAGAGATTATTTGAAATATAACCCATAATGCAGCAGGGGTTGAGACATATGGAAAATAGAATAACAATATTCAGTACACATTTGAGAAAAGAATAAACATTAGAATGTTAAAGTAGTAAATGATATTATGGCTGATTCCTCTTAAAGATTGTTGAAAGAAATCTAGTGAGATTGGATCAAGAACAGATTAAAAATAAAAAGTTCACATGGAGGCACATCATACAGTGTCAGTATAGGACATCAAAGACAAAGAAAAACCTAGACTCTATTCAGAGAGAAAAGACCATTTGCAAATGACTCTAGTATCTGTACATAGTAAGCTGATGTCTCGTATAGAGAATCATCTACAGTAGTACTTCTGGTCTGGCAGAAATGAATATATTCTAAAGAGACACTTTAGCTATCAGACTACTAAAATAAAGGGCCCCAAGAAATAGTAATTTCCCTAGGAATCTCATTCCAGGATAAGAAAAACCTGAGCCAGCCTGAGTGAATTCTCTTGGGAAAGAGCATTATAGTCTCTGGCAATAATAGATCTAAGATAAGTAGGGCCAGGCCCTTTCCAGGACTGCTTAGATGTGCATATTCTTAGCCCTTTATTTAAACTTGATCCCATTTTAGGGCACAGAAGGTAGACAGAGGTGGTCAACAGACTTCTTTGTCCCCCTTTCCAATGTGGCCATATTGAATAAATATGCCCCCTGCTATTAACTTAGCTTTTCTGATTAGCTTATTGGGGATGGGTGTCCAAACCCACCTCCTGGGGCACAGACTGGCACCCAAAGCTTGGTAATAGTAGCCTTACTTTCAGTTTCAAATGGGTGATTGATTATAAAAGCATACAGTAAACAGTAAAAATAAAAGAATGAGTAACAAGTATCCGATAGAGAGAAACAGCAGGTAGATAGCAAAACGCCATCAAATTTGGTGCTTACAACGTACAGCAAAAACAGCTGAGTGATCTGATTGGGAGAGGAAGCAAAGTAACACCCTTAAATCAGATGCTTACGAAATCAAGTAGAAGTGCCCAAGGAAACCTGAGGAAGCCTATGTGTGCTGGGACTCCTTGTTGAGAGATTTCTAGGCAAGGCAGAGCACTCCCTCCATGGACGAACTGGCTTCCTGCTCTCACCACAGGCGTCTTTAGGGATAAACAAGAGTATCCTCTGTTGGGAATGGTTCATTTTCCAGCTGTTCTCAAAGGCTGTACAATGTTTTAGTCCCCCATAGCTGTTTGCTGTTTTTCTTTCTTTCTGTCACAGAGTTAGGGAACCAGTCTGCCCTAGGACAGAGAATTTTGGAAACTTGAATTCAACATTCTGGAGTCTGTTCCCAGACTCTACTGTCAACAAGTTTAAACAGTGCATGGCAATTTACCAAAATAATGTTTATCACAGTTGAAAAAATGGCCTCCAGAGTGATTCCAGGCCAACCATGAAACCTGTGAATGCTTCTTAGCATAAAGACTTTTACAAATGCCATGAAATTAATGATCTTGAAGTGAGGATCTTAGATCCCCAATCTTGGATTATTCAGATGGGTTCTAAATGCCTTACCTTGCATCTTTATGGGAGGTAGTCAAGGGAAATTTGAATACACAAAAAGAAACTGTGATGATTAATCTTAATGATCAGCTTGATGGGATTTAGAATCTCCTAGGAGTCACATTTCCCAGGATATCTGTAAGGTTTAACTGAAGAAGGAAAAAATGCCCACACTGAATGTAGGCAGCACTATGCTGTGAGCTGGTCTTCTAGAGTGAATAAAAAGGGCGAAGTGAGCTGAGAACATCTTTATTGTCTCTCAGCTTTCTGATGAGAAGAAGTGGGGTCACGGCTGTCACTATCTGACCTCATGCTTTTTAGAAATGATTTTAAGGAACAATTTAGAAGAGTCTGGAGCTGTAGGCTGTAGACACCTTGGAATGCTGTAAACAGCTTAATTGGGCTATTTTGCTAGAAGGATGGAAGTCCAGAATGTAGAGAGAAGTAGCAAACAATGGTGATCCAGCTCATAAGGCTTTAGAGGAGAGAAAAAGGACTCTCCTAGGAACCAGACTTGAGGCTATTGATGTTATGTTATGCCGAAGAACCACAAGATGCCATACGATATCATAAAGAACCTCAGATATTGGACATGTGTGGTTTTCTTTGTTGGATCTGGTCTTGCTTTGGCCCAATCTTCCTTTGCTAACCTCCTGTCTTGAATGGGAATATTTACTATCTGTCACTGTATACTGGAAATGTGTAACGTGTTTTGATTTTATACTTTGTTTTAGGTCTCAGAAGGGACTTTGGGCTTTGGACTTCTGAACAGTGTTGAAACTGTTAGTTGAATTTATCATCAACAATTTACATGAAAGGGCATTTGCAATCATGTTCTTTGTATGAAGGAGAAAGATGTCAAATGTAAGGCCTGAAGTCCAGAAAAGAATGTGTACATACGCAAGTATCAGTTACACAGACACTCTAGAAGTATTTTTATAAAACAATGGGGATACTGTGCACTGGAAGGACAGGAAGAAAGACAGAATTAAATGCTGGACATTGCTGACACATGAGCTGGGCTTCTAGCAACTGGGGATAAGCACCAAAGAAGAAAAGTAGACACTGAACAATTTCATACCTAAGTATACTAATTACAGTAGATAAGAAACATGATAAAGGCTAATATAGAAAATCTAATTTTCCAAAACATAAATAATTGGAAATAGTTAAAAAAATCATTCCAGTTTTGGAAAAATGGTAACAAACAACAAAATATATAATGTAAATAATATGATGGAAATAAATGCAAATATGTAAATAATCATAATCAGTATAAATGATTAGAATTTCTACTTACACCTCAGGTATGCATATAAATATTTCTAGTGTATTTTGTTTACAGGTATTCTAACTAAAACATGAGGCAGATAAAAATCAAAGGCAAACAAGGGATGAAAAATGTGGATAATAACCATTATACAAATGGTATAGCTGTAGTAACTGCAGACACAGAAAACTATAAGGCATGATGATTATTAGAAAGAAGGAGGGTATTTAAATGCTAATAAAATCGTCAGCTCGACAAGGAGATAGACTTTTAAACTTGTGTATAACTAATAGCAAATCTTTAAAATATGTCAGGAAAACACAGCAGAATTCAAGAATAAGCACAGTCCTGATATAATAGGCCTGAAAATAGGTATTTGACAACACCAGTAACTGTGTGCAAAGTCATGTGAAGCTGGTATGCACAGTGACCACAAAGCAAGGCTCTCTAGGCCTAAGTTAGAAGGGTTTAAAGCCTGACTCAATCAAACATCTGTCCATTTGGAGAAGATATTTGTAGCATGTGACAAACCTTAATTAGAATAAATTTAAAAATAAGAGAATAATAAATCACTATGCAAGAGATTTGCCCACTGGAAATGTAATAACCCACAAATGCAGGGAAGGAGACGTAAAAGATTAAAAAATGTATGAGGGATACCCAACCATATTAAGAGTTAAGGTAGTGAAAACAAACCCCAACAATATTCCAATCTATAATCATGAGGCTGGCACATCTTAGGAAGTTGTGTAATATATAAGGTGTAGGCAAGTAGGCAAGACTAATACTCCCTTTGACACACATAATTATGAATTGGTACAGCTCCATTAGAAATTTGGCACTTTCTAATAAATTTAATCATGTTCTTATTATCTTTTTTAAAGTTATTTTTATTTTCTTTGTTTGAGCTTTTTTGTCTGCATGTGATGTATGTCTGTGTACCCATGAGCACTGGGTGCCTAGGGAGGCCAGAAGTGGACTTAGATTTCCTGGAGCTGAAGATACACACAGTAAGCCATCCTGGGGTTACTGGGAATTTGAACCCAGGTCCTCTGGAAGAACATCCTGTGCTCTTAACCACTGAGCCGTCTCTCCAGCCCTCATTCCTAGTCCCTTGTCAGGATACTACAATCCTAGTTATATGATATATACAAGAGAAATTCTCACATACGTATATGAAGACACACAGAAAATTGTTCATAGAAGCCAACAAGTGAAGCATCCAACAGGTTATCAGCAGTGGGTGGATAAATGATGACTTAGTGACAAAGTGTCACACACACCTTTGAAAAATCAGATTGGAGCTATACCCATCCCCATGGATAAACCTCAGAACTCTAGCTATTTGTTTAAATTTTGAATAATTATTTATTTTTACTTTATGTGTGCTTTGCCTAAATGTATGTATGTGCACCATGTGCACGCAGTGCCCTCAGAGTCAGCCGAGGGTATTAGAGTCACTGGACCTGGGGTTACAAGTCTCCACATGGGTTCTGGCCACTAACTGCTGATGATGGCCACTAGCCATCTCTCCATCTCTTGAGCAAGTGGTTTTAAACATTGGTGACTACAGGGGTATTATTTAGAGTGCTCATGGAGAACCCAGAATGTTTGCTCCTTGAAGTGGATTAGGGCTGGATTTCTATATAGTTATCAATCTCCCAGATGACTCTGATGTACCACAGAGTATGAAAAACACAGTATTAAAACAGGATCACAGAAGGATCCATATTGTGACACACACACACACACACACACACACACACACACACACACACACACACACACAGAGTTAACCAAAACATACAAGACTAAGCTACATGCCATCTAGGCCCTAGCGTGACAAATGCTGTTTGAGGCAAGAAGGGAGGCATAAGCATGAGAAACCATCCAACTATGATGTGGGCATCATTTTACTTGTTAGTTTGATAGAAGATACAGTGAATTCATTTCGTTTTTCATATTGAATGTACAAAATGATTATGCACATCTCACAGTGAAACTTACAGTGTAAAAAAATTAAAGCCTTTTTTGATCCTGTGTACTCAAGTGGGCATCATATGATACTCTGCTTTTCCACCCCCCCTTTTTCCTCTGCTAGTTTATTCCACAGTGGTGCATACGCATTGCCCTGCTGATTTTGTTTATCAGCTGCACTATGTGAATGCATGCCTAACTAGGAAAGGGGAAGTTTGCCCTCCAAGCTCCTTATTTAAATTGGCTGCTTATATTTCCCTCTGTACAGGAAGTCTAGAATTTGGGGTCTCTTCCAGTGATATAGAGGCATACATCCTGCTAACAGTGAGCAGGGAGTGAGCACATCCCTATGCTCACTTCTGTAGTACTTACAGAACCCAGCAGGGCTAGCAGGCCAGGAGAAGATCCTGGCCTGCAGCTGTTAGACCAAACTGCTCATCTATATTCAGAATTAGGCAAGGACAGGAGTCAACCTTTTTGGTTGTCTGTAAATAACTGACAAGTGGACTCCCAGGTCTTTATTGCAGATATCTCTGGATTGGACAGGAAGGATAATCTGGAAGCACAGGGAGTGAGGTAGAATTTTATTAGCAGACAGGACCATGCTGTGACCCGTGGCCATCAGATCAGAACTGGGCCGGGGGAGACAGGAAAGTATGCATGGTTCCAGCAGATGGAAGCTATTAGGTTGCCATAAAGCTGTGCTAAGTCTTCAAGGGGTCCTGGGTAGGCAGAACAGAAGAGGAACAGTTGGCAAATCAGGGCAGATGGGGGCAAGCATTGAGTACCCACCACTGGCCATATCATAGTGTACCTTAGCTACTTATCACAGATGAGCAGCAGGTTGCCATGGAAAGTACTGGACCACCATGTAGATCAAATCCCTAACAAATTTCCAAAATGTGCCTAGAGTATGGTGGTGAGAACTGAGTTTCTGTTTGTCCTACTGGCAGTTGAAGAAGCAGGAGAGGCTTAATAAACGGATTTCTAGAAAAGAGGCTGTTGCCTCCACAGTGGCATTTTCCATCGAGAATATGTGAGAAAAACAAATGGCAGGAGACTTAGAGTTGTGTTCTCTCTAACACCTTTATACACAATTCCAGTTTTGTATTTCATGACACCTACATTTCTCATCTCCTTCCTTTTGCATGTTAATTAATTAATTTTGTTAGTTTAGAAGCAGGATCTCACTCTAGCCCAGGCTGGTCCATAACTGACTATGTAGCCCAGGCTGGCCTTGAACTTACAGCAGTTCTCCCTCAACCTCTCTAATGCTGGGAGTAAAAGCATGAGCCACTGTGCCTGGCTAACATCATGCATTTTCTGGATAAGAAAGTCCCTCTCCAAATCCTCGATGCTTCTAGTTTAGGCGAAGTGAACTGTGTACTTGATACTCTTTCTGATATCTATCCTTCCCTTGAGATTAGGCTGTGAGTTCTCTCATCCTCTAGTCTGTGTTCTCAGAAGGGCCTTGGTCCCCAGGGCAGCTAGAACAGAACTGAGTGCACATGTCCAGGCCCTGCTTATCCTCTGCCCACTCTGAAGCTCTCTGTGTTCAGGGACTGTCTCTTCTGACCACTTTCTTCCCTTTTGAACATCTCTTGTTTCCAATCCATCATGAATATAAATTTCAGTGACATGGGTCTAGATCCACATGTCATAGCATTTTAACTGCTGTGAGATCACGTAGTTCAGTATACTTAGAAACTGACACTTAAGGTAAGAGGATCTGGGTTTTTGTGTTTTTCTCTCTTCCAGATCTTAGCAAGTGCTGTCAGCTGACTAGGCTTCACAGACACACAGCAGCATCCTAAGACGGACCCTAAATGCTTGATTTAGCATCGTATCCCTTAAAATGTTATGCTCTCATTTAAATGATTTCGAAATCCCAACCACTAATTTCCTGCCTGGCTGGCTCCATTTGTACTGTCACGGGGTCTCAAAACTAGAATGGGTCATCTGCAAAGAGGAAGATTTAAAGATTATTTTAAAATACAACTATTTTAGTTAAAACGTTGACTTGGAGCCAAGCGTTGATGTAGTAGTTTCTCAGAGACAGGGAGCCTGCCATGTCCTTAGTCTGCCTGCCGTATGCTGGAACACTGGGAGAATATTGGTTTCCATTTCCCTGTAGTTCAGTTTTAGGCCCAGCTGTGCAGCCTTGCCACTGTCCTCTCTGCCTCCACCTCCTCTTTGTTCTGCTCTACTCCATGCTCCATAAAGCACCCGGAAGTTCTCAAAAAGGCTGTTCTGATTAGAGCATGTTTGTATCGAAAAACTTTCAAGCTCCTTACTTCCCCTAGGGAAAATACTTGCTTTCTATGTTGCTGCTGTTGTTTGTTTGAAGTGGAATGGATGGACCCTGACTTCCCCATCTGCCTCTCTTCCACTGGTGCCTCTACACGGAACAGTTCATCTACGCCCTGTAGACTCTATAGCGCCAGGTTCCCAGCTATGCCGCTTTGTCCTCAACACACACACACACACACACACACACACACACACACACACACACACACACACACACACACACCCTTGTTTACCTATGTTCATTCTTAGGCCGAGTTTAAGGCTGATTTCTTGTAGAAGCCTCCTTTGGAGAGATCTCCCTATAAGTAGCTCCCTTTTCAATTTTAATGCTTGAGGATGAAATGACATGACAATTGGATCCCCTTCATAGCATTCCTAGGGTTGTTTTTTGAGCATGGCATTAGTAAATGCATGCAAAACACCTAGAGTACCAAGATCTAGCACAATAGATGTCTTTGATCCCCTGCACAATTGGTATGATCCATAGTGAAGGATAATTTTTGACCTCTTGGTACTTACTACAGACCAGATTTCAGAGGGAATGCTGAATAATCCTGTCTGCACCTACGGGATGGGAAGTAATTTTTTGTAAATAAGCAACTAATGACATGTGTAGCTTGGGCCTAATCCTTTGGCCTCTTTAGCATTAACTATTTGGGCTTTTGGCCTTGATGCCTCCTAGTGACTTTTTTTTTTTTTAAATCCATGAGGGTATAAGCATGGATCTGATTATTTCTTCAGGAAATCAGTGACCCCGAGATCCTGGATCTGGTCCACAGTGCCCTCGGCAGGATGACCGTGGTCCGGCAAATCTTCCCATCTGCGAAGGACAACCAGAAATGCATGAGGAATAACCACCGCATCTCTTCCCTGCTCTGCGATCCGCAGGAAGGCTACCTCCAAATGCTGCAGGTCAGTGCACAGTGTCTCCTCCATGCAGGGCCCCCACCACACCCATGGCCGGAGACTGGAGACATGCTGGGCCTGCTGGGCGCTAGCTGAACACGGTTACCCACTCACTAATGACGAAAGTGCTGTCATTTGCTGAAATGGAAACCAGTCAACTGGACACAAGTGTCTTTTAGTACCATTAGTGGTAATTATGCCTGGTACCAGCAGGCAGGGTTTGCTTGCTTACAGATTACCTCTGGTGTTTAAAAGTAACATGATTGAGGTGGGGCAGATTGCTCTCTCTTAGTCCCCTATGCTGAGTGCTTTGTGGCAGGGCTGGAGTTGGAGACTTCCTTTGAGTTTTTCCTTATAAGAAGTTACTTAAACAGATGCCATGCTTTCAAAACATTTGGCACAGTCTTGGCACATCTGCTGCTAGGATGCTGCAGGATCTCCACCAAGCAAAAAGGCCAGAGAACAGTTTTAGGGCATAGCCAGATGCTCTACCCCTTCCTAGATGAGAGGTGTAAACTTTGTTTTTGTTAATACTCCAGTCACTGTCTTGGTATGTGTGGAGTCTTCATATTCCGGCCTTGTGGCCTTGGCATAGTAAACAGGTATTCTGCCCATGTACAGATAGTTTTCTGTGTTGATCATTGGAAACAGGGAATAGTGTGGTGAATGCCCACTGGTTTCTCTGAATCCACATCAACATTTGGAATATGATGCACAAGAAAACTTGAACGAGGGCCACGTGACAAAAGGAAGGGTCTCTTATTGGGTTTGCGGAAATTGCCTACAACTTTGCACATAGAGTATGCTCACCATTCAGCATTAGAAATCAGCCCTGCCTTCCTTCCTCAGCCAAGAGTGAAGAGCAGAAATCAGGAGTTCAGATCAGGGCTGCCTGTATCCGCCCCATGAATGTCAGCCTTACTTAGGACCCTTCTGCTTTCACTGTATCAGAGGACCTTCATAATGGAGTGAGGACTGTGGGAATCTTGGGTGGGCTCTAGATACATTTAATTAGTGAAAGCATTGACTCCAACTCTGCAGTCTAATGTGTCAGAAGGAAAGAGGAAAAACTTATCTCATAGATGTCACACATGAGAAACTTGTTCTCACTGGGTAGGAAACATAGATGACAATGATTACCCTGGGGCACCTTCCCTCCCTTGGTGCTCACTGTGCCAGAGAGCACATTGGCTAAATTGGCATGGTAGAATGGCTAAGATTTTTCTGAGATGGTAACAATTTTGTTAGAGACTGGAGCACTGGTCCTCGACAGAGCCATGAACTAGAGACTTTGGATTGCGTACGGTATAATTTTGTTTTGTCTTCTTTTTTATTTTTTTCTGGGGAATAGAAGAGGTGATTAGGAACAAGCGGGTCCCTCTCACTGGAACCTGTCTACATCCTCCTCTTTCTCCACGTAGATATGTACAAAGCTGGACAAAGGACCAGGCCACATGAGTGTCCCCACTCTGTGTAGGGGAGAAGGGATACTTTTGCTGGCTGGGCCCAAGTGCATGGCTCTCCTTCCTTTGATGATCTCCCAGGTTCCCTCTCCTTTGATGTATTTTATTCCTCTCCAGTCTCTGCCATCCTTGCCTATGTCCTACCTCCTATCCTTTTATCTGTTTTCCAGTTCTCATTAAGTTAGTTTTCCCCAAAGGAGGGCCATTTTCAGTTTTATAGACATGGGCAGTACAGGATCTGTCAGAGGAGACAGGGCTACACTTGTTGACAAAGTTCAGGATGACTCTTCTTGCTAGGTACTGACACCTGTAAGGAGTCAGGCTGTCTCTAGTGCTTCAGACCTGCTAGGTGCAAAGGGTCTGCTCTCTGCAAGAGAACAAAGGAGTCTTGGAGGTTGAGGGGAAGTTCAGTTGATGGCATACTAAAGTGGCATGCACCCAAAAATGTAATAAAGGCTCTGAACCACATACTTCAGGACCACCTCCCTATCTCTGTTCTTTCTGAGACACAAGTGCCACATAAGGAGGAAAATTAAAGAACAAAACCATAGGGACCTGTTTATGGCAGTCATGTGGCCGCCACCGCTGCCGCCACCACCACCACCACCACCACCACCACCACCACCACCACCACCACCACCACCACCACATGAACCAGACCGCCTGAGTGCAAATCCCAGTAGTACTAGCTACTTTTTGGTCAATTAATAATTCTTCATTATTCTATGCCTGTGTTTCTTGCATTGTCAACCCAAGATATGAAAATCTGCTACCCTAGAGAATCATCATGTAAAGTAAATGAGAGAACATGTGGAAAACATGTAGAACAGGACTGAGCTATTAAGAACACTGCCAGTAGTGATGAGGTGGTCAGTATAATTGAAGTTTCCATAGAAAGGCTGGACATGCCCCCCCATCTCCTTATTTTGGCAGCTGTAAACATTACCTTGTGGAGGAGAGCAGTTCCTACCCCTCCATCCCTGGATCACAAGCTTTGAGCTTCTCACTGTCCACATCACTCATTCAGCTGCTCTGTCACAACTGCCTTGTCTGAAGAAGACAGAGCATGTTTTTTATCCATTTAGCTCTTCACGAAAGACCCTGCTCACTGAAGACCATCAATAAGAATATATGGGATAACTCTGCTAATAATCTAGGACTCGCAACCTAAGTTAAATGGTCTCTAGAAGCCACTTTATATAGAGATAAGTAAAGCACTTTATTAAAGAAATCTCTCTCTCTCTCTCTTCATCTGTTGTATCTACATGGTTCTTTGGGGCTATGATGGGAGGGGAGTGTGGATTTATTTACTCCTCTGCCCAACACTTGGGAAGCTTGTAGATTCATCTCATTTACAAGCCATTCCCTTCAAGTTTCCTCAGAAACTATTACCACTTCTTTCTTTCCTAATGACAGTGTAGAAGGCAAACTAATTTCTACTAGCCTCTAGCTGTGAGATTTATCGAGAAGACTCTAACATGCTTAGAACAACCAACTAAAGGAAAAAAATGGCTGTCATGGATTATTAACTTTGTCTTGATGAAATTAATGAAAATCCCCCTGGAAATGGAGCTCCCAAGTCCATTTTAGTTCCTTCCCCAGATGGCTGCCCTTGGGACGCTGATCCTAGCTTAGAAGACTCCAAGGACTGTGGAAGCAGAGGGAGTTTTTACAAGGTCATCCATCTCCAGGCTTCTCTCCCGAAGTGAACTGGTCTCAGAGACTCTGTCTTCCTCTATTAGCCTTGTGGTCAGGGATTTCTGTTTTTGAAAAGCCAACCAAGTACCTTACAGCAAATCAATTTGGTTGCTATTTAGTAGAGAGAAAGTCCCTTGGAAGAAAAATACCTAAGTAAGTGGCTTCCAGCAGCTTCAAAAGGCCTTGCATTTGCCTGCATGCTGTTGTTTATTCTTCCTACAAAGCACTGTCTGACTTGGGTGTTTCTCGTTTTTGTTTTCTTGACAAGTTAGTTTAGGGCTTGTCTGACTCAGCCAGTAATAAAAGTGATAACCAGTCCCTCAGAACCCTGAGAATTTGCTAAGATATCCCAGGCAACCTTGCTCCGGGAAGACTTGCTATTGTGCTCTGTCATTAGAACTGCCTCTCCCGGTGATTTCAACTTGTAATTGAACTAACAGAAGCATTAGCACATTGCCACCCGATCTATTCAAATGTGTTTCCAGAGCGTGGTGGGAAACGTTAGGAACTGCGCTGTCTGGTCACTGTGCTGTCTGATCTAAGCTGTGGGGGCCAATATGGTATTGTCATAAAATGTTCTCTCTGATTGGAATTTTTGTATCTCTGTGCACTTAAAAGTTGGTGAATGGCCTGACAGAATCACCCCTCTCTGTGGTATTTAGTCAGTTAAAGTATATCACCAATCTGCTAGTCCCCATTTCCTAGAAGCCTCTGTTCTTTTTTCCCTGGTTGCGGGTGTCTGGTAAGGGAAGCTTTTCCTCTGCGGCATCAACCAAGCTTCTATCCCAGCCACCTCGGACTTCATGTCGCTTCCAGTGCTTTACTTAGTGGTAAAGACTCCAGTTGGCAATTTGACAAGGACAGAGTGGAAGGCTTCGTGAGTCAGGTGCAGACAGTCTCTGTGGCTTCAGCTGCTTGCTACTTTGGCTGCAGGTGTCCACATCTGTATTTGGAGATGAGAGAGGCTTGTATGGAGACAGATGCTCTTTCACATTCTCCCTTCTGAGTCACTAGTGATCAGAGCCTCCTACAACCCCTTACCCTCAGCCACCATCTGCTCCATCCTCCGGCCTGGCCACAGTGCCCTCTCAAGACAGGTGGGCTAGCAGCAGTTTGGCACAGAGGCCTTGCCTGGGGATAGATTGTTCGTGCTGGGCATCTGGATGTCAGATTGTCCTCCCAGCTGGACCCTCTGTCCACTGTTTATCTGACATTGCTGGCCAACCAGAGCCTGTCTGCAGATTTGGTCAGAGGTCAGTGCCTGCTGTTCATCTCTATGATGTCTCCACCAACAGCCCACTTTACTTGATTAATGACAGAGGGAAGAGCCCACTGGGCTCTTTAGAAGCCTGGAGGAAATGTGGCCATTCTTAATGAAGATCCTGCATTTCCAGCTCTGGATTGTGAGGATAATGGACTGGTGAGAGATTTCTGCTGGCCTGTGTGGCTCTGACCTTGGCCTGCCATTCATCTTCCTTTTCCTTCAAGAATAATTCTTACCCTGATAATGCAGTGGACAACCATCCCCAGGCTTCTAGAGCATGACGGAGACACAGCTGGAGTACCCTAATAAGTCTTGCCTGGAATAAAAGTGTTACTAAGAAGACAAGCACCAAGCACCAGGAGGCAGACAGTCTGGCTGCACAGTGTGGCACACGCATTATCCTGGCCTGTTCAAGCTCCCCCTTTCCCAACCAGTGGAGGTGGCATCCAGATGTGCTTAGACTCAAGGCCTTCCTGAGGATACGAGCATATTTTAGGGAAGAGCCTATATGCATGACCTCAGGTCCTAATCCTTTCTGTAGAAAGTTAGCAGCCTGCCTACACCCTGCCTTGTTGGTACCTAAGTAGGAAATATATGCTTAACTGGTCCATTAGTGTGAAAAATCTGTACCTGAACAAGCTGCTTATTGTGATTTGAATGATTGTGTCCTCTTAAAATTCCTATGTTGAAGCCTAATTCCCAAAGTATTTGGATGTCGGGCCCTTAGAAAGAAATTTGGTTGTCAGGGTAGAACCCTCACAAATGGGTTAGAGTGCTCTATAAGTGAGACTGGGGTTCTCCACTTCTGCGTCAGAACCTAGGGAGAAGGAAGGTATCCTGTGAACCAGGGAACAGATCCTCAAGGAGACACCGACTGGGACAGTGCCTTGATGTGGGATTTCCACTCTCTGGAAGTGTGACAGGTCTGTGATATTCTGTTATAGCAGCGTGAACCAAGATGGCCTTGGAGGCCAAGACAGTGTCACCACCACTGGTTGAGAGGAGTGGCTTCGCCATTGTCTCCATATGGTCCTTCTCAGGAATGCTCGTTATTTCCAAACACCCTTCCTTCTGCCCCAGGGCTCTGTTCTCTCTCCATCAAGCTGGGCTCCTCGTCTTTCCTCTATTTTCCCCTCTGGGTCTTGACTCTTTAAGTAAACTCTTATTTTCTCATGAAGATCAATTTAATAATCTTTCTAGTGGCCTTTGTTCCTGCTGACACAGGTATGTTCCCAAATTAAACCCAGCTACTAATGTATTGGGAATTCTGTGCTAATGCCTAAGGAAAAATAGCATCGATTTTTTTCATCCTTGGGCCTCAGTTAACTTCATGTAATTGGTCTCTAATTCTCCAGTGGTCAAGCAGGTCCTCTTGGTTTTTTTAAGAGTTATGGCCCCCATAGAAATCATGGCTGAGTTCCTTTATCTGTTGCCTAGATAAGTTTCCTATGTTTCTGGTTTCCTTTCTCAGGACCCAGTTTCAGCACAGGTAAAAGAATAGATAAGTTTCCTATGTTTCTGGTTTCCTTTCTCAGGACCCAGTTTCAGCACAGGTAAAAGAAATGAGAAATTTCTGCCTTACCTTGTATCTCATGAAGACCCTGCCTTGGGTTGTGGGAGATGATGGGAATAGAGAATATCCATCTGAAGTTCCTATACCTTCCTTAATTCAGCCTCTGTACATCATTACTCATCTCTAAGAAGAGGCAACCTCTATGCAAATAACTTCACATCTCCTTCATTCCTAAGAATAGTTTTAGAATGATCTATTGGCCCTTTACTAATTTAGAGAAATCTATTTAAGCAGTTGTGTGTAGTGCTTAAGTCAGACATTTCACAAATGTCCTCACACTTCGTTCTCACAAACACCTTAAAATTGGGAATCTTATTTATATTTTTATTAGAGAGAATGTAAATGCAATGGGGTCTGGGAGAATAATGGCTGATTCATGGGGTAAAATTGAAGGGGAGACCCACCAGGGCACGACCCTTGGAGATGCCGTGTGATAGGATATTTGAAAAGGATCAGCTGTGCAGGGTGCAATAAGAAGGTCTGGAGCTGAGAGACAGGGTGACAAATATCTACCATCTGCTCAGGAAGAAATGAAGGTGCCTGAACCTTACTGTCACTGTGGAGAGTGCATGTGACCATTTTAGACAGGACATTTGAAAGGCTTCTTCAAAATTATATCCACTGATCCCAGGCTGGAAAGGGGCCTTAGTGCCAGAATATAGAACATGATGATTCCTACAAGTATCAGGTTGCTGCTGACCCTTATTTTCCCAGGTTCCCCATACCTGTGTCATTCATGTTGAAGGGTCTCTGTGCCAAAGGGCCTCATATCTGAGCCCTCAATGTAATGGGACTGTGTGCTATGATGCTTCCCTTTCAGGAACTGGTCTCAGAGAACTGTATACCTCCCACCCCATAGAGTCCTCTACCTTCAACCATATGCTTTGGACCTTCTCCTACTAGTCTATCTATGAAACATCAGGGAAGTGGCCTTTATCTCAAAGAATGGCTCAGGGCATTCATCCCTGAAAAGCCTGGCTTAGGCATTGGTACCATGGCAGATACGACTATGCTGTCAGGAGGAGGTCAGGGACATGTTGGCAGGTCCAAGTGAGCAGACACAGGTGGACTTACTAACCAGAGCTGATCTTTGCTTAGTCTTCTGCCTTATAAGCTACAGAAGTCAGATATGACCCGCCCCCCATGTGCCTTTGAAAGGATGTATGGTCAGGAAACCTTGAAGAAGATGCTAGAGAACACAGTTAATTTTCCATGGTCCTCATCCCCATAATCAGTTTAACAGATCCCTGCTGGGCTCCTGCTACTGAGGACACCATGGGCGTGGCCTCAGATAATTTGAATTGAAATCAGGAGCCTGCCTAGGGCTTTCACTTGTCATTCCATTCTTTTCTATCTCTGCTGCCTCTAAGAATAAAAGTACATATGTTGATGTATCCAACCGTCTTATTAAATAAGAAACACAGAAACAATGTAAAAGAGAAAGCCGAGAGGTCAGAGCTCAGAGCTAAAATCTCACCCTTCTGCCTGCGGTGTCCCAGCTTCCCAAAAGAGACCTATTTCCTGTCTGTTCGTCTATTTATAGTATTTTGTTCTGCCTTCTCATTGGTTGTAAACCCAAACACGTGACTGCCTCATCACTGTCTGAATGTACAGCCCCCTAGGTCTTAAAGGCATATGTCTCCAATGCTGTCTGTATCCCTGAACACACAGAGATCTATGGGATTAAAGGCATGTGCCACCACCGCCACACTCTTGCTATGGCTCTAATAGCTCTGACCCCCGGGCAACTTTATTTATTAACATACAATCAAAATCACATTTCAGTACAATTAGATTACTACCACATACATATAAAGATCTTAGGAGCCTGTACACACAGGACTATTACCATCTGCGTTTCATGGGGGAGTAACCATGGATGTCACGTTGTACTTCTCCAAGTGTCCAGATCACATTGTACTTTATTGTCATCAAGATAGGTCTATGAGCATTAAATGATGTTTTGTATGAGTAAAGATTTAATTCTGGGAACAGTTATTGAGTGTCAGCTGCATTCATTCATGCAGTGCTATAGACATGAGTAGGGAGGGTCAGGCAGAAAGCTAATCCAGTCCAGGTTATTATGCATCGAAACCTGTTGATGATTCTGTCAGCCATAGGAACCCTTCAAACTGTCCACACAGTAGCCTGAGAGCTGTAACGTGCAACAGCAAGCAGAAGAGGAGCATGATATATATTCATTGAGTGGCTAAATGAACAAGCCCATCTGCAGAAGCTTCCTGCCCATTTAGAATAGAACACCAGGTTCCCCCAAAGACCTTGGGCCTTTGACTGAATCTGTCTTTCCCCTGTTCCTAATCGCACTCCCTATGGCTACTCTGACTTGGTTCTTGATTTTTTTTTTTTTTTTTTTTTGGTTAGGCAACCATGTCTCTGTCATGTCCTTGGCTGTGATGCTGTGGCCTCTCTGATTATCAAATTTACCCTCCTGGAATGATTTATTGGTTCCTGTCACTTTGTGCTACAGTGTCTTTACACCAGTCATTGCTCTGAACCCATTCAAGCATGGGTTTGAAGAGTTGTCCACTGCAGTATATGAAAGCATATGGAAGTATATGTTTTCCCTTGGCTGAGGAAATTTGTGTAGTACCTTGCTTCTGAAAGGAGGGAGACACAAACTCCTTCAAGCCACGCCCCTCTCTCTGTTTCATGGACTGTATCTCTAGCCTGAGCTACCATTGACTATTTATTTCCTATGAGTGAGTGTCCATGTGGCCAGAACCTCTTTCTTTCAACCCCTCTTAGGCATGGATAGCACTGATACCTGCCTTGAGGAAAGCCTCCTCTTCATTTATCAGGATCTGAAGAACACCCTGAGCATAGTGTACCTTTCTACCATCTGCTCTGGCTCTTTTTGCACAAAAACTACTTCTCTGTGAAGGCAGGGCCTTCCAGATCTCTGTATCCCCAACATAAAACCACTGTTAAATTCTGATAAAATAGATCACAGAAATGTATATGTTGAGGTTAGAAAATAGATGGTAGATATATAGACCAATGTAGAAATGTTGGTTTCTGCCCAAGGCTCGGCAGAGTACTAAGACCTCTGCCCAGGAGAAGGTACATAAGTTAAGTAGGTACAAATAGCAGTAATGGCTGTGGTCAACAGGTCATTTTTAGTAGGTTCTAAATGAGACATAAAAGAAGGACGTTTCCTCCCATAGTTGGAAGCAGCATATCTTTTTCTCCTGATGCTTTGTAGCTGAAGAATATAGATGAAACATTAGTATGTGCATTCTTAATAAAAAAAGACCCATCAATTTATCTGCTAGCCAATATATCTATCTACTCCCAACCCTCATTCCTATATCATCTACTCATCTACCCATCCATCCATCATCCATCCATCCATCATCCATCCATCCATCATCCATCCATCCATCATCCATCCATCCATCCATCCATCCATCCATCCATCCATCCATCCATCCCAATCATCTACCACCCATCTATCCATTTCAACTGTCCATCACCCCATCCATCTACTCATCCATTAATTATTTATTCATCATCTACCAAGCTAGCATTTATCCACCAACTCATTCATCTACCCACCCACCCATCCACCCACTCATCCATCTATTTTTCCACCCACTCCTATCTGTCTGTCTATCATCTTTCCATCTATGTATAAGTATCCACAGGACATTCATCAATCAAACATTGACTAATCACCAGACTTGTGTCTTTATTTGTGAGAGGTTCCAGAGATAAGTACTCAAAGAGCTCAGAGTTGAGTGAGGTAAACATGTCTGTGAACTGACAATGGGTAGAATGTTATGGAAGAGGGTGGATCCAGGGTGATATGGGGGTGGTTCAAGGGTCTATCAATATCTGGGAAAGAGCATTTCTCAAACCTGCTCCTTTGAACTAGAATTCATTCATTCTCCAAGCAGGCGTAGCCGTGGGAGGACTCAAGGCTTTTTTTTTTTTGGCCTTTCTGATTCAAGTTCTGCCTTTTCCTGTTCATTGCAGGCCTCTCGTCATTCACACGTTTGCTGAGGGCCTTGATTCATTGTGATTAGAAGTACTGGGGAAAAAGGAGAGTGTAGCTAGAGTTTTCCGCCTTGCCCACAGTCAGGACAAATCTCTGTCACCCGCAGTCCCACAATCCACTTATAAAATAATCACTCAGACGCTTATATCACTTATAAACTGTATGGCCATGGCAGGCTTCTTGCTAACTGTGCTTATAGCTTAAATTAGTCCATTTCCATAAATCTATACCTTGCCTCGTGGCTGGTGGCCCACCGGCATCTTCACATGCTGCTGGTCATGGCGGCATCTGGCAGGCCTTCTGCCTTCCTGTCCTTTTATTTCTCCTCTCTGTTAGTCCCGCCTATCCTTCCTGCCTAGCCACAGCTGATCAGGTTTTATTTATTGATCAATCAGAACAACTTGACATACAGACCATCCCCCAGCACAGCCAAGTGCAGACCATCTCAGACACCTGCACTCAGGCCCATGGTCCTAATCATCCTCTATGCGGACCTGCTGGGTAACGCCACAAAGAACCCAAGAAGGGCTCCCACAGGACATACAGAACATCCCACAGCAGGAGAGTCTGTTGAGTGGCAGTCTGGGCCCAAGCTCAAGTAGCACTGTAGACTGCTCTTAACTGGGAGTCAATCCACAGGTGTGGGCGTGGGTCTATGACTAAATAGCACCAGCTGTGAGTAGGCAGCTTGAAGTTCCATGAACATCTTTAGAAATCTTCACACCACCGAGGACTCTCATCTTCTAGTTAAATCCTTTTACAAGAAAAACAAAAACAAAACCAAACAAAAACCCCAAACTCCATATCAACTCATAGGTTGGTTTATATTCCCTCGTAAGAACATCTCTACTACAAGTTTGTATTCTAGAAGGGGAAAGAAACATCAATACAATTCTGTAGAGGTAGGTAGGTGCTGTCAGGATTATAAAGTTAGTCTTGTTCATTGAGAAAATCTTCTTCTAAGCTTGAAAGGCTGGGGACATGGTCCTGTCATCACCTTCCCTGTGGGACAGGGACAGGTTCCCAGTGGCAGGAATGGTCTTTTCTCTGATGTTGGGTCAGCATCTGTGTGCTTCAGGTACCTGAAGAGTGACAGCCATGACCTTGGCATGTAGCTTTCCTTTGGGCTGGGGTCATCATTTTGTAAGCAGTAATTCGTCATGTGGACACACTCTGGTCGTTTCTGTAGTGTCCGTCCAGTTTTCACTCCTATGTCATGAAGTCTGTGGTGATCACAGCAAGGACACAGCTCAGTGGCAGACAGAACTGAACTCTTCATTATCGGCCAGCATGGAGGAAGTGGTCAGCTCTGCCTGGCTGTGTTATAGTATAAAGGGGGAGCTAGTGTGAGCTTGTGTACAGGCCTAATACAGCAGACATTTTTTTTTGGTGTTCTACATCTCTTTTCTTTGGTCTACCTTTGACTTCGGCTTCAGTTGTGAGGGGCAGTAGTTCAAGTTTTTATCTAGGAATCTGTTTCTGTGACATTCATATTAGGGTTAATGGCAGAAAATAATGCATGGGATACTGGGGCAGCGAGGGAAGAGTGGGGGATGAGCTAGAAGTAGCAGGGGCTCTTCCTGTAGTCCAAGGAGCCTGTTTGTTCTCAGAAGCCCCGAGAGGTCAATATTGTCCCCTATTTCTCTCCATTTATGTCCAGTTGTGTTCTTCTGAAATATTTTTAGCAGGCTACTTGCAGCTCAGGTGTGCAGAGATTGGTCCCTTTGACCTAGTTTGTCTGATTGATTATGCAAGATATCAATGAGGGGCCCCCAACCTGTCCAAGAGTGGAGGATGTTGTTTCTCTCTCTCTCTCCTCTTCACTTATTCTCTTCTCCTTTGTGCTTTGCTGTCCTCTTGGAGGATGGAATATCATGAGGGGAATTCCTTGAGAACAAGGCTTCTCTTCTCCACACTGAAGGCCTCTTCTGGTTTCCTTAGGCTGTGGCACCAAGCCTTCCTGCTCATCCCAAGCAAGGAGGTGAGCCGAACCTCTCCCATCCTTGGCTTGTGTGAACAGGTTGGCTCTGTCTCATCAATGCTGCTCTTTATAGTAGTATTCCAGTTTCTCATTTACCATGTCCATGGCCCACATGGCTTGAGTCTGGAAACCTGATGGGGGTGGTGAGGGAATGTAGAAAGGACAGACACATGTACAGAAAAGCTGGGGTCAGGGGCTCTGGTGGAGAGGCCCCACCTGCTACAACAGCCGAGAATCCCAACACATTTATTAGGTAGAGCGCAGATAGGTGGCGTTAGCTAGTCAGAGGACAAGGTCTCTGCAAGCAAAGTATTCTCAGGCTGTGAACATTAGGAGGAGGAAGCTACAGTTGCTAGCTTTTGAACACACTGCTCATTTGTAAACACTTGTACTTGCACACAGTGCCACATTCGCACTTGAGCCAGAGGAAGGCTTGGGCATTTCTGAGCCTGGCCTGTATGGGGAAGGCTTTGCCAATTTCCCACAGGTCTGATGCATTTGTCCTTGACATGGCTATGCCTATGCTGACAATATAGATTTATTCAGGACTCCATCTATTCTTTGTTCGCTTCGTTTTGTTTTTTCACATTCACTCAGGATTTCCTCAGCTCCCCACACCCGTAACTCACAAGCTCTGTGATGGAGCTGTGTTTCCTCTATGGGCCAGTTTCACTGAAGTTTGCCAACCTAATGTACAAATCCCAGATGCATCCAGGATGGCACTGCACATCAGGTGTAGAAATCTCTGCCACTGCGCCACTGTTGTACCGTCACCCAGGCCAATACTCACTCTGAATCTATCAGTGACTAGGGTGGTCTTTCCTATGTTCAGGCTTAATTACCAGCTTTCTGTGCATAGCTCCATCATTGGTACCCATCTCTCCAAGTCTTCCCTGCTGCTCCTCCTTAGCATATCCTACAAGGCTCTGCATGGCTGCATCTTGCCTCCTCTTGATCCTTTCTGATCACATTGTTAACACCATCAGATTGAATGGAGAAGTCAGCCAACCGTGGCCCTCAGGCTGAATCTAGTACACTGTCTACTTGGATAAATGATGTTTTATTGGTACACAGCTGCACCCATCTGCTTATGAGTCACCTCTTGATATGTTCAGGTTTTAACAGCAGTGTTGAACAGTAGTCAAAAGAGACTGTAAGACCCTCAAAGCCTGGTTTTTACTGTCTGATCCTTAATACAAATTGTTGGTGGTATTTAAGACCCTGATGGAGGCTTTGATCCTTTATACTCGAATGATTTTATACATGTTAGGCCATCCCTTTAGCATGCTCCTCTTTACCTTACTGCTCTGTGTCCTGTTATCTGAACAGGTGAGGCGCCTGCCTGCAGACCTCAGTCATGATGCTGATCACACTGGTTCTCTTGGGTGCTGTGTGGATATGCCCATACTCCTATACCTGGGGCAGATTAGGTCTTCTCTTAGCCTAACTTCACCACTTGGGTTGAGCTGCTAAAATAAAGCAAGTAAAGAAAATACCATAGAGCCAGAGGCTCCTTGCCCACAAAGCTCGGAGGACTGGAGGAGACAATTCTGTTGCTTCCCACACCACCCCAGCCTTTTCTCCTCACCTCATTCTTTAGAAATGCATCAGAAGAGAGATTCCCTCTCTTTCTCTTTGCAGATCTCCAATCTCTACCTGTATGATAGTGTTCTGATGCTGGCCAACGCCTTCCACAGGAAGTTGGAGGACCGGAAATGGCATAGTATGGCAAGCCTTAACTGCATAAGGAAGTCTACCAAACCGTGGAATGGAGGGAGATCCATGCTAGACACAATTAAAAAGGTATGTGTGAGGGGGTACGGCTCTGGAAGGTTGTCTAAGGCTAGAGACAAGTCCCTCGCTGTGTCCTGACTAGGTTGGTATAAAGATGTTTTGGTGTGTGTGTGTGTGTGTGTGTGTGTGTGTGTGTGTGTGTGTGTATGTTTGTTAGAGAGATTGCCTGAGTCCTCTTTGTAGACTTCTCTCTTTGTCACTCTTCCTGGGCCTATTTGAAAGCTGAGTGAATTGTGGTCCAGGGACATGTACTTTAAGTCTCCACACTTTCAGGAGTTCTGGCTTCAGAAGGTTAAATGACTTGCCCAAAGTCACAATTAAGTAAAGTCATAGCCTGTCCTATACCTGCCCAATACTCCTTCATGCAAACTATCACTTTTCAGAAGAAAAGCTCATCTTAGGTGATATGGCCATATGTTGCTTATCTAGGACCCCAGCTTGTGTACGTATGTGTGAATGTGCATCCATCTGTGCCCATGTGTGTCTATGCATTATTCACATGTAATATGTCTCACATGATAGAGAGTGGCACTGTGTCAGAGGATAGATTCAAAGTGAGTTGGGGTAGCCCACAGAAGAATAGTTAGAGTAATGGGCTTCTGGAGGCTTCAAAAGACCATTTAGGGAAATCTACAATGCCAGGAACCTTAGTCACAATAAATTGTACACGGTTTCAGTTGCAAGAGCATGTTCCAGTGTTGGTGTAAATTTACTGCAGCTCAGAGAGAGCACGGCCCCTCCTGGACCCATGCACTTTATGGCGTGTTTCTTGCTCCTTGAAGTCACAGGCAAAAAGGCTGGGTAAGATTCACACCCCAGGCTGAAAGACAGAAGGGAGACGGTCACAACTTGCTCAGCCCCACACTGTCTACTGCTCCTCTAGACCCTACTGAACTGTAGAGAGGCATGGGACTAGCATGTTTACCACAGCCATTCTGTGCCAGATATTGCGCTCTGAAAATGTCTTTTCTTCATCTGACGGGCTTTGTGATGTACATCTGATTAACTTCAGGATGAACATGGGAGATGGACAATGGTCTGCCCAAGATGACATGTGTAGCAAGGTCAGGCCTAAAGCCATGCTCATGTTTCCTGCCTAAACTTAAGGTGTATGTTGGACACAACTCTTGCTGGCTTTCGCCTTCCCCTTGTGTCAGGATAAGCGAAACTTCTGGAACAGGTTGCAAAGGCAAAGATCAAGCAAGCTTCAGAATTGTAGAGACAAATACGATCACATTTTAATTTCATGGCTAGCACAGCACTGGCACAGAGCAATAGCTATAAACACATTGACTGAAGCAATGACAGGTAAAAGCCTTTGGGACTTCTTCTGTCAGATTAAGACAGTCTGAGAAACAGTTATCTTGCTCTGATGTCCTGGGACTGTTAGCAGCTCCGTCCATCCTTGCTGTCGCCACTCATATCTGCTCCCTTCTTGGTCACTCCATTCTTGACCACACCAAACTTTTACCACCTCCATCTGTCCTTTCCTCCTCCCCTGCAGGGACACATCACTGGCCTCACAGGAGTGATGGAGTTTCGGGAAGACAGCTCGAATCCCTATGTCCAGTTTGAAATCCTTGGCACAACCTATAGCGAGACCTTTGGCAAAGACATGCGCAAGGTAAGCCCCGAGATCCTCACGTCCTAGTCTTCTTGCTTCAGTGCCTCTGAAGACAGCAACAGCTGTAGTTAGCGCCTCCTGCTCCCAGCAAGGGCTAACTGACAGAGGAGGCCCTTCCCTGCTTCGCTATCAATGCTGATGTTTCTGAGAAATTCTGGGGAGGAGGTACAGAGAAGTTTCAGGCCGGACATGCTAACAGCACAAACCTGAATCCAGGAGGGGTTCCTGGGAACCATTTCCTGTTCTGTGGACTAGTAGGGGGCTGCCTGGGTACCAAAGGGGCTGATAGGTTTTCCCAGAGTTGAGAAGACAGCCTAGCTTCTGAGACAAGTGTGAATTGTGGCTAAGGCTGGTGACAGAAGTTTTAGCCAGGGTGTCTGCCGGACAGGTGAAACAAAACCACCTAGAGTCCAAAGGAGAGGGAAATGAGAGCCAGGAAAACAGGGTGACTCAAGGTATGGCTTGGCTTTTTTTATTTGATGTGGACCTGGCAGGCCAGGGGGATATTTCCAGTGGTACTGTGTCTTTCTTCTGATGGACGACCAAGATGTCATTATAATAGTCGAGGGCTTGGAATAGTGATTCAAAAACATCCCTCAGATATGATTTGGATGAACTTGGGTGGGGCTTATAACGGGTATGAAGGAAGGGCAGAGGCTGCTAGTTAGTGTCTGCTCTGCTAAACTGCCTTTGAAGCTTTTCCAGAAATGTTCTGTGCAGGAGGACCATGTGCTTGTTGGGGCCAGAGATGGTAATACTCATGTGCAGGGACTCGGTCCTCTTTGGAAAGAATGAAAGCATTCATTGATCAGTTTACCCATGGTACAGGCTCATGTTAATCACATATAACCTTTTCCATATTCTTTGTGTGTGGCGGGGGGATGTCTCCACCAGTGATATGCTTCAGAGATAAAGGATATCCTTGTCAATAATGAAGCCTTAACAGGCCATGCATAAACTCTTACCAGAGAGGCCTGTAGCCAAGTCGGGAACAGTGCAGAAGTAGGCAAAGTTTAGATGATAATGATGCACTACTGCCTGGGTGGAGGGCTTTGGTTTTGTTTCTAGAGGATCTGGGAAGAGGGATGAATGTGTGGGGTAGTGAGGGATGAGGTCTAAAGCACTGGAAATGGGCAGTGGCAGCACACACGGGACAACTGATGCTCTAGGGAAAGGCTACTGTGTCCTGGAGTCCCAGTATATATATATATATATATATATATATATATATATATATATATATATATATATATATATATATATTTATATTCCCAGTGCAGAATCGGGTCTTTCAACCATCCTGTACTGGAAGATGGAGTTATGAACTGGTCATATCAAGTCTAGGGGTGGCCAGTACATATGACTTCATGATATCTTAGAACCTAACAGTTTGCTTGTGGTGCCACCCAGAAGGTTAATGACTGTGCTGTGATACCCAATAGAGTTAAAGTGCGATTGGCAATGTCAAAGAGGTTGAGGCTGGCTTATGATTTCTGTAAGGGATTGCTCAGAACTGTGACACTTGGTTGAGGGCTAGAACTGAATGGTTGGTACTGGTCTGGGCCAAGACTATAAGAAAATTGTTTTCTGTTGAGATTTTCATCTGTTAAGAGGACAGAAGGAGAGGGGAGCTCATTCAGTCACTCTGCTGTGATTGTAGAGTATGGCAGTCTGCCGAAACCACTGTTCCCATCAGCACAGTGCATGGGTAGGTGTCATCCTAGAGTGCTCTCAGAGTTAGTACCGAAAGTCTTGTCTGTTAGTTCCTTCAGAATAGCTCACCCTATTCTTTGAGCTCAGCTCCAGCTCCCAGGTTCCCACAGTGTGTGAAATGTCGGCAGCAGGTCTTCTGCTTCCTCTTACTGTACTCAAGACCCATGAACCCCATGCCTGTACCCTGCTGGCCACTCCAGGTCCTTAACGGGGAGGCATGATGTCCTTCACTCTGCATTACTGGTGTCTGGGCCTTCAGTGTTGCTACGGCAACACTCCTCAAAAATCCCGAAGCCAGTGGGAGCTAGAGTCTCTTGGTTATAAGGAGCTTCAGAGCAGGAGGTCTAGATGTAATTGAGTTGGAAGGGAAGCTGATTTTCAAGTGGGATTTATTTTAAAATGTATTCTTTTGTCATTCTAAAACCCTGCCCTTAATAACTGCATATCCCAGTTGTTATCTGTCTGCCTAGCGGCTTAGCATCGGGAACGAGAAGCTATGTGGGATGCAAGGAAGAGGATTTACTATAGCAAATGTTTGCTATTATGGCCCAGGGTACATGCAAGAGAGATGGGATGGGGTTCAGGATGAAGGGAGGAGAGCTGGCTAGGAGTGGGTGTCAGGGCGTACTGCAGCCTTTGAAGGTGGAGTAGGGCTCCAGTGTCCTGGCAGAAAATAATGGGAACGCAGAGTGACTTTAGGAATATGATGAAGAAGAGTGACACAGGGTCAAAATAGCTGAGAGTGGGTGAAGATTTGAGGGTAGCTTTGGGGTGTTCTGAGCCACACCGTGGCAATGTGAAGACTAGTCCAAGGAGCCCCATGGACAGTGGTTGTTTGTGACCCTTTACTAGACATGGTCACCAGGAAAACCAACTGGGAAGATGGCTGGGTGCTGTTTGCTGGGTGAGGTTTGTGCTTTCCTGCCGAGATGATGCATACCACGTATATTTAAATTAAAAAGCAGCTACAGCAAACGAAGGCCAACAAAAACCAAGAGTTTTTTGAAGATTGAAGCCGAGAGGAGTCATCTAAATTGGGGAACATAGAGATATTTTTCTTAAACTAAATACCTTGGAGAGACCTCTCTGGGAGAGTGAGTCACCCAGATGCTTTAGTTTAAGTGGCATCGGGAGACTGTGGATTACTCAGCCCCTGTATAGGAAGGAGTGGGTGATAGCCTTTCCCTGTAGGGTGCTGGACAAATACTGATTAAATTATCTAAACCAGAAAGAGCGTTCTCGTTGAGGGAGCACTGGATGGTAAAATCAAAAGTCTGTAAGATGGTTCACAGCCAGCCTGCTGTGAAGTACAGACAAACGTTAATCTTCTGTTACTGGGATTGGCCAGTGTCTGCCACTGGGGGCAGTGCTGTGGATATCATTCTATATAAATAAAACACTGATGGCCAGTGACCAGACAGGAAGTATAGTCAGGACAAGGAGAGAGGAGAATTGGGGAAACAGGAAGAAGGGGGGGAGACACTGCAGCCACCACCAGGACAAGCAGCATGTAAAGACACTGGTAAGCCACCAACCACGTGGCAAGGTATAGATTTATAAAAATGGGTTAATTTAAGATATAAGAATAGTTAGCAAGAAGCCTGCCACGGCCATACAGTTTATAATACAGCATCTGAGTGATTATTTTATACGTGGATTGTGGGACTGCGGGGTTTGGTGGAACCT
Organism: Peromyscus maniculatus bairdii; assembly: GCF_049852395.1. Taxonomy (NCBI): domain Eukaryota; kingdom Metazoa; phylum Chordata; class Mammalia; order Rodentia; family Cricetidae; genus Peromyscus; species Peromyscus maniculatus. The sequence continues at coordinate 12,003,272 of NC_134860.1, forward strand.
GGAGAGAAGCCCTCCAGCAACAAGGCAGTGTTTGCAAGGAAGTCTCTTCCCATTGCTGTAGAGTCGGTTGGTTTGTTTGGAGGGTCTCCACTCTCCTTGTTGGTGGCATGCTTTTTCCAGCCTCAGAACTGTTAAGAGCCCACAAATTTCTACTTGCTTTGATCCTCCTTGCCCAAACTAACAGAAATACCCAAAGGGCAGTCATTCGTATAAGCTAGTCTGCACACATGTCCTTAGGTTGTGGCATGAGCAGGACACATATATTAGAGACCAGCTACAGTAAAATTTCTCAAGATGGGAATATATGGAAATTGCTTGGCATAGAACACAAGGGAGTGTAACAGAAGCATTGAACATATACTGTATACAAGGGTGCATTGTAAATATGGTTCCTTATTGATGCCAAGTCCATTTGCTCTTTCTGGTCCCATCTCTCCTGAGTTTCAACAGCCCTTTTTCCATGCATGGCTCTTCCTCAGACTGAAGTTCAGGGAAGAATCCTCATCCTCAGGATTTGCCTGAAACAAAGGAGCAGTCAGTGTAATTATCCTGCCCTGCTCTTAGCAGGGAGAGCGTTCCCATTTGATTGGTCCATCAGCTTTAGCCATCTGAGATCATACTTCTTTGAGTGCAGAACAGACAGCCACAGCTTCCTGCCTCATAGTTTTATGGACTGCAGCAGTTCATCACACAGAGTACAAAAAGCAGAGGCCAGAGATAGGCAGCAGCCCTAACCAAGTGTAGCTAGGATTACTGAATTCAGTATGCCAGGGCTGTGCCTAGTTCTTCTTCTATGCCTAGGATCAGATATTTAAAAAGACAGGTATGAATTGCGTCTTAAGAACTTCATTTCTAAATGAAATTTTATATTGGGGATTCTATTAGTATCTTGGTGGTGGTCAGTGGGAGATAGTAAACATGGATATCAGATTCTGCCCTTTGCCCCAAGCATGCTTTTCCTAGATTGTGACACCAGTTGAAGCCCAGAGAATGATTTTCCATTACCAGATCACTGAGATTGCCTGCCGTTCTCCATCCTAATGACAATGGTGTGGGGGCCTTGTTTCCTTCTATTAACACAGGATCGCATGTGCAACAGGACTCTGGGAAATGTGCCCACTGCCTACAGGTGCTTTGAACTTCATTTCCCTGGGTGGCATCAACTTGATTCATTGGCTCAGTGGAGGGCGGTGAATTTCTTTGGGAGAAGGATGGGGAGGTAGGAGGAGCATCCACACAGCCTGTGGGATTTGCTTTAAGACTTATACACTAGGGCTGAGGAGACCCTGGGGTAGCCTTAGAGAACTGGAGGAGAAAATTGAATGAGGACCAAGAGAGGCGGAGGAAGCGTTTAGCTCAGTGGCATTCCAGCTTTTTCTAGGCTCAGAAGTCTAGTCAAGCAGGCTCTCACTGGCACATGAATATAGTAGACAACCATAGAGGACACATGTTGTAGTTGCAGTAGGCAAGGAGACTGGGTAGGGAGATCTGTGCCTTGTTTTGCAGGAACTTCTCTCTGTCCTTCACAGCTCTACAGTTTGATGTACACCTTTTTCTTTTATCTTTCTGAAAATTGATGCCCACAGACTAGAAAATCTTCTTTTCCTTTTTTTTTTTCTTTTTTTGGTTTTTCGAGACAGGGTTTCTCTGTGTAGCTTTGTGCCTTTCCTGGAACTCACTTGGTAGCCCAGGCTGGCCTCGAACTCACAAAGATCCACCTACCTCTGCCTCCCGAGTGCTGGGATTAAAGGCGTGCGCCACCACCGCCCGGCTAGAAAATCTTAATGATATCTGTGATCATGCTGGTACTTGGAAGGCAGGGGGATGGGAGGGGAGGGAGAGGAAGGAGAAAGGAGGAGATGATGGGGGCGGGGGAGAGGAGAGGAGATCCTTCTTAAACATGAGGCAGTCCAGTGATTCTATCCTAACTCTTCTACTCCAGTCCCTTCTCCCCCAAGCCAGCACATTAGGACACCACCATCCCTTCCTGCTGGCCTGGGCCCACTAACTTCAATTCCATCACTTAAACTTGGTTCAGCCTCTACATCCCAACAGCTACCCAGGGAGATGGGAAGTCTCTATCCTCCTTTATTGTTTGATGCCTCTGCTTTTATCTTCTTTGTCAACTCTGGTTCTTTAAAAAAGCTGGAGGTAGACAGGCGTCAAACAGTCCCACTGTGATGTGATGCCCCTTGGAGGACCTTGTGGCTACTGATAATTTACAGAGTAATAATTAACTGATCGTATAGCAATATTGCCGTGCCATAGGATCCCAGTTCTCCTGGGCTCCAAACGTCATTAGCATTTGTTCCCCATCAACCACACAGTGTTACAATCTATCCCTTATTCTCACAGTTTAGAAGTTCTGGGTTGTAAGGACAAGTTGAAATGGACCTAAGAGCCAGGCTAGTTCTGATGACAAGGCAGACCTGCCTTGATCTGATGACTCCAGGGGCTGGTGACAGGAGTCTGCAAATGAGCACAGTAGAGGGGAGGCAGCTGTGTGCTGAGCTGGGGCTCCAGGGTCTAGCCTGGGCATTGTGAAGAGTGTCTAGTAGCTGCTATCCTAGAGGCTTCAGGCTCTGTACAGAGAGAGGGGGAGAAGAAGGAGGAGGAGGAGGAGAAGAGGAGGAGGAGGAGGAGGAGGAGGAGGAGGAGGAGGAGGAGGAGGAGGAGAAGAAGAAGAAGAAGAAGAAGAAGAAGAAGAAGAAGAAGAAGAAGAAGAAGAAGAAGAAGAAGAAGAAGAAGAAGAAGAAACAGCAGTAGCAGCAGCAAACTTGAGTCTATTATATTACCATTCTTGCAGCCTGTTTCCCAAGTAAAATGTCAACTATTCTGAACCTGTGTGCAAGAACTGCTTTTGTCAGAGCAGTGACCCAAAACAAACACTGCTGCTTCACCCCAATAAAGATGTAAGGAAAGGTGCAATTAAGTATTTCATTTTAAGTAACATTTCATCAGCAGGTGATCATTTAAGATAGAATGCTTTGAAAATACAGATAAATGAAATGAAGGATATAAAAGCCAACATAATCTCTAAACTAAGAAATAAAGACCATTTGGATTTTTGGTGTAATTTGTGTGTGGGTTTTTCCCTCTCCCTCTAGATAGGTATACAGAAAGTAGTAGGTATATTTTACAAAATTGCTGTTTATTATATACACATTTTAATGTCTTGCCTTTCCCATTTAGTGGCTTATTGGGAATATTTTCTTATTTCTTCATCTGTTCTTTACAACTATGGTTTTTAAAAATTGAAATGTTTCCTCTAAACTTGTGGTAGGCTATTATGAATTTAACTTTCCCATAGGATGTCTGTTAATGCATTATTACCAAGTTATTATAGGATGGTGTCATAACAAACATATGAAATACATGGGATTTTTCATTATATGTATATTTGTTTCTTTTTATGTGTGTTTTAGGAAGGGAATTTACTAAACCAAGGATGGTGATTATTTTGATATACTTCATACATATTTTCAAATCGATTACAGAAAAGCTTAGTGATTTTCACATTCATTCATATAGAAAACTGTGTTTAATCCTATGTTCAAAAAGTTCAGTGAGGCATTAAATGGCTGCTAATTTAATAGCAATATAAAGATGATGCCACTGAATTTTTATATTATGGTTAAAATATAATTATTGATCATTTATTTTTCACATTTTAAAAGTGATCTCTAAAATCCTTTGCTCATTTATATTGGGGAAGGAAACTTGTTAACTCATAAAAAAATCACTTCTCTTTAGAAGAGAATTTGTAGTTATTTGTGTCAGATATTTGTCTTAATAAATTGCTTTGGGGTTAAAAATATCTGTACATATAGACATTTAGAATTTTATGTGGTCAAATAGATTTCTTCATTTGAGTAGTTTTCTAAGTTTATAATTTTATCCAGTTCACAGAGATGATTCCATTTACCCAAACATTCTTCTACTAATTTTTATAGTCTGATTTTCTTTTAAAAAATCAACTAGGGACAGGTTTGGAATGAACTGCAATGGTACTGCTCAGCATTCATAGTTTTTCACTATATATATATTTCTATACACACCACCTTATATACAGTATATACTTGAATGACCAGCTTAGTCTGAGCTGTTCTAAGTTTGTGTATCTCCTCATTAGTTGATAATTTAATTTTTTATAGTCATTTCCTCTTCTTCCAGATTAAATTTATTTCATTTATTTACATTACGGGATGTGCATGTCTGTAGGTAACCAAATGGCCGTGAACAGTGCCATGAACGGCAAGGCAGCCCTCCCCTCACATTAGAAGAGGCATGGAGCTAAGACAGCTTCAGACTTACCCACTTCAGTGCTCAGATCAAGGTTCTAGTCTGCCCATCCTTCTGTTTGCCCATTCTCAGGACACTGTATTTATTTTCCTTAGAGTTTTGGCATGGCTGTTCCAGTTCCAAAGTCAGCAGCTCGTGGCAGAAGGCTGTTGTCTGCCATAAGTCACTTTTGATGAGTGTGACATGCCTTCGCACTGTGGCCCTGGTGTGTGCTTCTCTATCATGATAATCTGGGGTGTACGAGGGTGTCTTCCAGCATTGCATGGGCACTGGGACTCTTCTGCTCCCAATGTTCTGTGTTCTGCTTGCCCTTAGTGTGTGCTGCTTTCATAATAAGGACAAAGAGAACTCATTCTTTAGGAGATCTCTGGACAGAACACAGAAAAGTTGGGGCTGCTGTTATTTAACTGTGGACTTGTCTGATCTAGCTGTGGGTTGTAAGCCCTCACTTTGCTATTTGAAAACATTTTACCCTGGTTTCTACATTTCATTACATTATTTTTCATATCTACTTCACAGAAAATCTTGGCAAAAAAAGCTCTACACAGTATTTGCAAACAATTTTAAAAATGCATGTTGGAACAGCTCCCTTTTCATTCTGCTATTATACACTGACAGTCTCCTTTGAATTCTCCATGAGACCTCACAAAGGTTCTTATATTTCATCCCCACCCTGCATAAAACTAGGGTTGCTTAGTCATTTTTGCTGTGTTCTAATGAACTGATTTATGCTATCTTTCCTGCTGACCATTTCCTGGGTTTTGTTCTACTATTATTTTTAAAGCCATCATAGGAAGTACTCAATAATTTAGTTTTATGCTTGCATGTTTTAGAATGTGTTGTCTAGAGTAGAGCTGTGACTGAATCCTAGTGGCTTTTCTAATGAAAACAGAAGAATCAATGCTCACAGAAAAGTGCATACATCTTAAGTGCACCACAGTGGCCTTTAAGAACACAAACATGGCCGGGCGGTGGTGGCGCACGCCTTTAATCCCAGCACTCGGGAGGCAGAGGCAGGCGGATCTCTGTGAGTTCGAGGCCAGCAAGGTCTACCAAGTGAGTTCCAGGAAAGGCGCAAAGCTACACAAAGAAACCCTGTCTCGAAAAACCAAAAAAAAAAAAAAAAAAAAAAAAAAAAGAACACAAACATGGCACTGTCACCAACACTCACAGCCAGACTCAGGATGCCTGCAGTGCCCTGAGGGATCTTTTTCATGTCCCATTCTAGGTACTACACCCACCACCGATGCCATTTTTACTTTCTGCTATCCTTAGTTTTACAGTTAACATACTGTCAGATTCTCTGTGCTCTTGTAACTGACCTCCTTTGTGCAGTGTGTTTGTGAGAGCCATCATTACCATCCTTTGTAGTGTTGGATCATTCTCTTTTATTGTATTTAAAGGGGAAGTTTTATTACTGTTCAGATATAAAGAGACCAACAAAACAGCACAAAAATGCTACATTATGAAGCTCTTTCTCATAGATCCCAAGAGGAGAGGGGATACATGACACTAAAGGGTCACATGGAGAAATACAGGTGTCTCTGAGGACAGTGAACATGGAAAGTTTACAGTACCGTTTCAAGATATATGTTGGCTGATCTTGGTTCTTTGCTTTGCATTAACAATTATAAATAACATGTTCATTTTTCACAGCAAATCTGGATTCATGACTAAGGTGTGTGCTAGAGGGTTTTATGTCAACTTGACACAAACTAAAGTCATCTGAGAGAATGGAACCTCAATTGATAAAATGCCTCCATAAGACTGAGCTGTAGGCCAGCCTGTAAGATGTTCTCTTAATTAGTGATTGATGGGGGAGGGCCCAGTGCATTGTGAGTGGTGCCACCCCTGGGCTGGTAGTCCTGGGTTCTATCAGAAAGCAGGCTGAACAAGCCATGAGGACCACACCAAGCAGCACCCCTCCATGGCCTCTGCATCAGTTCCTGACTCCAGCGTCCTGCCATTTTAGTTCCTTTCCTGACTTCCTCCAATGATGGACAGTGATGTGGAAGTGTAAACCAAGTAAACCCTTTCCTCCCTTTTGTCTTTTGGTCCTGATGTTTCTTAGCAGCAAGAGAAACCCTGACCAAGACAGGTTGCACTCACTCTTGATCAGTGTAGGAGGCATTAACATCTTGCCAATACAGAGCAGTAATAAAGGAATGGCTATAGTATACCCCTCAGTTTATTTACAGCCTTTTAAATTTCACCCTGGGAACTGCAGCTTTCATGGCAAAGACCTAGATAACTTTTGTTTGACTTATTACTAGATCTTGATGCTTATCAGGTACATTATATGTAGCAAATATTCAAAATTATTTTCTACTAATTTATTATATGTGAGCAGAAATTAATTTGGTTTCATGTATTCACTTCGTTTCTGGTACCCTATGTTTGTTGATTTACACTAAAAAAAATTGCCCGTATATCCTTTGGATTCTCTAAATACACCATCATGTTGCTTATTAATAAGATTGTCTTCTTTCTAGTCGTTAACGGCTTTTATCAGTTTCTCCTGCCTTATTGTACTTAGTTCAAGTTGAACAGATGGATATCATTTTTCTATTCTTAACGTTAGAGGTTTGTAGTTGGAAGTTTTCCTGTGTCCCACCTGGTCCCCCAATTGCTTGGACCCAAGTAACACACAGAGGCTTATATTTCTTACAAACTGCATGGCCTAATGGCTCAGGCTTCTCACTTGCGCTAGCTCTTACAACTTAAATCAGGCCATTTCTATTAATCTATGCATGGCCACATGGCTTCATGGCTTACAGATACTTTCTCATCTTGGTTCTCCTGGTGGCCACTGAAGTGTCTGCCCCACTCTTCTTTCTTCTCCTCTCTCTCCATCTCGAATGCACCTCCTAACCTTATTCTGCCTCGCCATTGTCCAAACAGCTTTGTTTATCAACCAATCAGAGCAACAAGCTGATTGTCCAAACATTTTTTTTAATCAACCAGTCAGAGCAATACATATTCACAGTGTACAGAAAGATATTCCACAGCAGAGGTTAGCTTTAAGTAACTTTTATAAGTAATTTAATAAGTTCTGAAAACATGTTTATTGTTTGAGAATTTCATGCACACATATGTAAATGTAATGTGTTTTGATCATATCCATCCCCATTCCCTCCATTCCAATCCCGCCTCTGTTTTACGCAATAGCTTCCTCTTGCAGCTTTATGTACTCTTTAACTATGAGACTGTCCTCAAACTTAGTGCTGCCTGTACATGCATGGGTATGGGATCATAGCCTCTTGGGGTCCCATCCTTAAAGAAAACTGGCTCTCCCTTACCTAGCAGCCATAAATTGCAAATGCCTCTAAGCTAGGGATGGGACTTCATGAGTCCCTCCCCAGCCCATGCTGGGAGTTTGGCTGTCCTGATTTGGCAAATGTCTTGTACATCATTCATGTGTGCAATGTCACTGTTGTGTCTGGCAAATACTGTTTCTATGTGGTTGTCTACTACCGCTGCCTCTTACAACCTTTTTGCCATCTTCTGCAGTGGTCTCTGAGCCTTGGGTGGCAGGGGTGTGTTATAGATGCCCCCATTAGTTTCTTATTTTCTGCAAACTGATGAGTTGTGAGGCTCTGTGTTAGCACCATCTTCTGCAAAAGAAGCTTCTCCGATGAGGCATTGAGAGAGACACTCATCTATGGGCATAAAGATAAAATCTTCATATTATATCTATTACATAATTTTGTTGGCATTCATTCTTTCAGATAAAGAATAGTCCCTTAGATTCCAATTTTCTCATTATTTTAAAATTTAAGATTATTACATTTGGCCAAAGACAATTTTAGTCTATCAAGGTGATTATATAATTATGAACTTTTTTTATTCTTACTTTTTCCTAGTAGCATGATAAATTATGTTGACTAATTTTTTTGATGAGGCTTACTTATCTTTTTTGCATCAGGCATGCCACACTACTTTGATGATTTAAAACAGGCTTTAGTATTTGCTGAGACTATTATACTCTAATTTCTTTTCTATTTCAGAATATTGCTTGAACTTTTGTTTTTAGGTTAGTATAGATTCACATGCAGCCATAATTAGTAATAGTTTGGAACACTATTGTTCAATGTCAGAATAAATTTATCAGCAGGAATACAACCCATGGATATGATTCAGATCTACATTGTCCTAGTGTCATGTGTGTTTGTGTGTATTCATGCATAATATTATTTTATGCAGTTGACGTGTTCACTACCACAATCAAGACAGAATATTTCTCTTATCATTATGATCCCTCCCATTGCTTATTCATTTACACACCTTTCTTCATGTGCCTCTGCCCTGGGCACTTCTAACAATGGACAGCCAGTACTACACTTACCTTCTCTCTCCATCTCTAAACTTTTGTAATTTAAAAAGAAGTTACATAAATTGAATCATAGAGTATTATAATTAAAATTCTGTTACTAGCTTTTGTTCATTCAGCATACTTTCCTAGAGATTCATCCCATTTGCTTCATTCATCAATGGTTTCATCATTTTGCTGTCCAGTGCTTTTCAGGGAGTTAATGGCCCACTGTTTGTTTAACCTTTAACATGTCAAGCGTAGAGGATGCCTAAATTCTTTGTAATGTTCGGCTCTTCAGAATGAAGCTGTAATGAAGCTTAGTGTGCAGGTTGTCTAGGATAAATGCCTAAGAGGATGCGACTGCAGTGTCGTCACATGGTAACTGTGTGCTTAGTGCTATGCGAACAACTGTTCTTCTGCCTGACTACCCTTCCATACACCAGTGATGCAATGTGGCACTGAGAAGCTCTCAGCCTCAGCAGTCTTTGGTGTTACCATTTTTTTTAGCTTATAATGATGAAGAGACATCTTGATGTGATTTTGATTTAATTTTTGTGTCCATAATGATCAGAATAATGTGCTTGTTTATCATCTGCATAACTCCTACAGTTAAATGTCTGTCTAATTATTTTGCCTATTTTTCTAAGTTGGATGACTTACCTTGTACTATTGAGTTTTGAGAGTTCTTTACATATTCCAGATACTAATCTTTCATTGACTGTATGGCTTGCAAATATTTATCATATTTTCTGTCTTTGCATTTTCAGTTAAGGATCTTTGTATAAAACTGAAATTTGGATTTTGATGAAATGTGACTTTTCAAATTTTTCCTGTTAGAGTTCATACTTTTGGTGTCATCCTAAGAATTTTTTTTTTGTTTTTTTGAGGCAGGGTTTCTTAATGTAGCCCTGGCTATCCTGGACTCATTTTGTAGACCAGGCTGGCATTGAACTCACAGAGATCTGGCCTGTGTCTGTAGATGTAACCAATCGTCTTTTTAAAATAAGAAACACAGAGCCAATGTAAAAGAGAAAGCCGAGAGGTCAGAGCTCAGAGATAAAATCTTACCTCCTGCAGTGCTCCTAGCTTCCCCGAGAGAGAGCTACTTCCTGTTTGTCTGTGTTTAAATAGTCTTTCTATTCTGCCTTCTCATTGGTTGTAAACCCAACCACATGACTGCCTCATCACTGCCTGTAAGTACCGCCCTCCAGGTCTTAAAGGCGTATGTCTCCAATACTGACTGTATCCCTGAACACACAGAAATCTACCTAGCTCTTCTAACCACCACGCTCTTGCTATGGCTCTAATAGCTCTGACCCCAGGGCAACTTTATTTATTAACATAAAATTAAAATCACATTTCAGTACAAATAAAATATCACCATATTTCCCCTTTTCTATTTTAATAAAAGGAAAAAAGACAAAAGGTTATAACTAACAAAAGAAAAACTATATACAAAAGTACAATAACTATATACAATATATACAAGTAACAAATACCTAAACGATGTCTAGTCCATTTGTATTTGACAAATCAGAGAAAATAATTCCCTTATCTAACCTATTTTAGTAAGTCCAAAATGTATCTAATTCACTTTCTATCCTAATTAATCTTCAACTATAACTAACTAATCTTCAATTCCCTCAGAGACCCAAGAAGGAAATAATATTAGCTAACAAAAATAAAAACAGGAAGTGCACAAAAGCAACTTCCAAAAATTTTGTGAGTTGACAGAAACAGCCAGCTGCCTGGACAGTCACCTGAGGTTTCTTCGCAGTGTTGGGGCATCATCTTCAGCCTATAGGCTTATCGTATCTGACAGACTCATTTGTGAAGTAGGTTGAACACAAGGTCAACAGTTCAACCTCACATTGGGTGAGAGCAGTCCATGTACCAGAAACACCTGAATTCCACTAGTGTCATGTCATGATTCAGGATTTTAAATTCTGGAAATTGTTGATGGTTTTTGAATTCAGCTGTCCGTTCTTCTTGGCTGTGTATATATGGCTTCATCTCAGCATCCCCTTCTTCTCCACATCCCTCTATTAAATGCCAGTCTACTATTGAGAGGCGTGAGCTTTCAGTTGCTGTTCCATTGCACAACAGAAGCCATCGGCCCACTGCCTGTTCAGCTGCCTTCTAAGAAAAGGGCACTGTACCTTTTCCAGATTGTGAAGGCCACTTCAGGGATGGTGCCATATTGTCCTGGCCTCAGAAGATGCCTTCTGATAAAGCCATAACCACACTTGTTTTGGCAGGAATCGGTAGTCCTTTGTTTCGTGTTCTGTCTGTCCATTTTGTCCTGTTGATTTGAGGATACTTTGTTGTCCAGTGGCTAACTTTTGCCACAATGAAAGTTAACTCCATATGCAGTTTCTTCAATGCCCATATTTTCTCTGAAGTAGATTGGTACTGCCAGGAGCCGACATGTCTCAAAAAAGAAAAATTTCTAAGTTATTAAAACATTTTAAATGCCATATTCAGTAGATCTCTGAAGGGTTTGAAGATGACCTGTCTAAAATATATCTGCTCAATTTTTAAAACATATCTAATATGACTACAATTTCTATTGTAATGTCTAAGTACTAACTTTCATTTCTTTATATCCTAATAGTTGGTAATAATGTAAAGTATTTAAAACTAGTAATTGTCTTTTTCTTTTCTTTTCTTTCTTTCTTTCTTTCTTTTTTTTTAAACAAGAACCTTAAATCTAATCCCCTTTGCTTAGCCTTTTTCCTAACCCTTGACAACAACTTGTAACCAACCCCCCTAAACAATGAAAATTATCCCAGACCCAAAACCCATCAAAAAGAACCAAAAAAAAAAAACCACCCGCCCCACACCACCTCTTTGGGAATGTGGGCGTCATTCTTAAAATTGCTTCCTGCTGGGTATGGGCGAAGTTATCTTTATCCTGAAAGAAAAATTTTAGGTTAATTGTCAAATTCTAGGAAAGGTAACTATATCCTTCATTATTATCCAGTCTGTGTATAATGCCAAAGTTCAGGGTTTATCTCAAGTCCTTATTCAAGTAGTCTTTGAGACTGGATCATCTCAGCTAGTCATCTCAAAATTGCTCTGAGCACCTTGTAGTTCAAAGCTGATCTGTAGATGATGTTTGTCAGCTTAGTGATATTATTATTGTCCACGTGGAATTGTTGTTGTTGTTGTTGTTGTGGGGCCCCATCTTCTTCCTGGAGATTTCAGTTGATGTTAGGCCTGGCCGTGATTTCCTGCAGAAAACTGATAAGAGACTCGAACACAAAGACATATATATGCAGCTAATTGAAGCCTTTTTTCTAGAATTAGTTAGTACTCTATATGACCATTCATATCTTAACAAAGTTTAAAATGTATATATATCTATTTATATTAATCTTGTAAATTTTGATATAAAATTTATACTTTAAGAAAAGTTTAAAGAATCAGAATAGAATCAAAGAGTTGAGATTAGTAATAGAATAGTCCCTTAATTAATTTGGCTTTTGTCCTGTCCCATAGCAGAAAATGGCTCTTTTATTCTGGCATGATACAGGGAGTTTGTATTTTCCTTTTAACAACATGCTTGAGTTTAAAGAAGGAGAGAGCCATTCTCCAACTCCAAAGTCAGCTTTAAATTTTAATTGAACTGGGACTATTAGAAGACCAATAGTGTTAAATCTTTAGAGAAAAGCAGAAACAAACATTTAAGAAGACATAAATTTTTTTTTTTTAGATAATATATACCCATACGCCATTTCATTCTGTTTCCTGGGATAGATGATTTGTCCCTTTTCTTCAGTTGTCTCATTTGTCTTGTGTTCTTCAGATTCCTTAACTTTCATCCTCCTAAAAGACAAAAAACAAAAACCTTTCCCCAAGACTAATTTTGGGGATGTTCCTTTTTGGCAAGTTATTATCTGATTAAATGAAAAGACATGTGTTACTGGTACAAGTTAGTTTAAATTGGATGTTCATGCTGGTTGATGAACTATCATCTCCTCTAATTAAGAGGTTTCTCTTGTTCAAATCGAACCTTTATCAATTTTGATGGTACCCACAGCTTATCTTCTCCTGTAGAAACAAAAGCAAAACCTCGTCCCCAACGTAATACATACCCTGGTTTCCATTCTGAGGTCAGCACATCCTTAAAGTATATAGGCTGATTTAATTCTGTAGTTTTTTCTATTACCCAATGTCTCTCTGCAGCTGTTGTTCCTTTCTCATTGGCATTCAGAAAATTCAAAGTTAATAGAGCATTATGCAGTCTATTTCTGGGAGTTTTTGTTACTCCTTTCTGTTTATTTAGCATATCCTTTAGAGTTCTGTTTGATCTTTCTATAACCGCTTGACCTGTAGGATTATGTGGTATACCTGTAATATGCTTTATATTGTAATAAGCAAAAAACTGTTTCATTTTAACAGAGACATATGATGGAGCATTGTCAGTTTTGATTTGTGCAGGTATACCCATGATGGCCATAACTTCTAGCAAATGAGTGATTACAGAATCAGCTTTTTCAGAACTCAAAGCAGTTGCCCATTGAAATCCTGAATAAGTATCAATGGTCTGGTGTACATATTTCAATTTTCCAAATTCTGCAAAGTGAAACACATCCATCTGCCAGATTTCATTCCTCTGAGTACCCTTTGGGTTACATCCTGCTGGTAATGGCATTTGATTATAGAAGGAACAAGTAGGACATTTCTTTACTATTTCTTTGGCTTGTTGCCAGGTTATGGAAAAATCCTTTTTTAAACCTTTACTATTGACATGATGTTTTTTATGAAATTCTGAGGCCTCCAGCACATTTCCTATCAATAATTTATCAATCTCATCATTGCCTTGTGCTAAAGGGCCTGGCAGACCAGTATGAGATCGGATGTGAGTTATATATAAAGGATGACTCCTTTTCCTGATTGTATCTTGTAATTGAATAAATAGTGAAGTTAATTCTGAAGCATCAGGGATAAATTCTGCAGTCTCAATATGTAATACCACTCTTTCAGCATACTGAGAGTCAGTTACTATGTTGAGAGGTTCTGAAAAATCCATTAATACCAACAGAATAGCATACAATTCTGATTTTTGCACTGAATTATAAGGACTTTGTACCACTTTACTTAAATTTTCTGATTTGTAACCTGCCTTTCCTTGTTTGTTGGCATCTGTATAAAATGTACGAACTCCAGATATGGGTTTTTGCTGTACAATTCGAGGCAAGATCCAATCAGCTCTCTTTATAAAATCAATTCTGTTGCTTTTGGGATATTTGCTATTAATTTCTCCCAAAAAATTACTGCAAGCTCTTTGCCAAGGTTCACTTTCTGTCCATAATTTTTCAATGTCCTCCTTAGTTAAAGGTACGACAATTTCTGCTGGGTCTATTCCTGCTAACTGACGAAGTCTCAATTTTCCTTTCCAAATCAAGTCAGAGATTTTTTCCCCATAAGTTTTTAATTTTTTATTTGGTTTATTTGGTAAAAATATCCATTCCAATATAATATCTTCCCTCTGCATTAATATTCCAGTAGGAGAATGCCTAGAAGGTAAAATAACCAAAATGCAATCCAGCTTTGGATCAATACGATCCACGTGCCCTTCATGTACTTTCTTTTCTACCAAGGCCAATTCTTTCTCAGCTTCAGGTGATAATTCTCTTGGACTATTTAAGTCCTTGTCACCTTCTAAGGTTTTGAACAAATTAGTCAGTTCATCATTTTTTACCCCAACAATAGTTCGTAGATGAGAAATATCTCCAAATAATCTTTGAAAGTCATTAAGAGTCTGTAGTCTATCTCTCCGAATTTGCACCTTTTGGGGTCTAATTTTTTGTAGCTCTATTTTATATCCTAAATAATTAATAGAATCTCCTCTTTGTATCTTTTCAGGAGCAATTTGTAATCCCCAGCAAGGCAAAATTTTCTTTACTTCTTCAAACATTCTTTCTAAAGTATCTGCATTTGAGTCAGCTAATAAAATATCATCCATATAATGATAAATTATAGATTTAGGAAATTTTTTACATATCACTTCCAATGGTTGCTGTACAAAATATTGGCACAGAGTTGGGCTATTTAACATTCCCTGTGGGAGGACCCTCCATTGAAATCTTTTAACCAGTTGAGAATTATTATAAGTAGGCACCGTGAAAGCAAATCTTTCTTTGTCTTTTTCTTGTAAGGGTATTGAAAAGAAACAGTCTTTTAAATCAATAACTATGAGAGGCCATCCTTTTGGTAACAGAGTAGGCAAAGGAATTCCAGATTGTAGAGAGCCCATCGGCTGAATTACTTTGTTAATTGTTCTAAGGTCTGTTACCATTCTCCATTTACCAGATTTCTTTTTAATAACAAATACAGGAGAATTCCAAGGCCTGGTTGACTGTTCAATATGCTGAGCATTTAACTGTTCTTCTACCAGCTCTTCTAAAGCCTGGAGTTTCTCTGTTGTTAAAGGCCATTGCTGAACCCATACAGGCTTGTCTGTTAACCATTTTAAAGGTAGAGCTGTTGGTATTTTTGGAAGATTATCAGTTGTTGTGCCCTGTTCTTGTATAATATGGATGGCTGGTGACCACTCAAAATAATGCCTTCTAATATTTCTCTCAGAAACATGTGCTAGTTTATGATTTGTTTCTGAGATTGGAGGGATTTTAATCTGAGTATTCCATTGTTGCAACAAGTCTCGACCCCACAGGTTCATAGCTATGTTAGCGACATACGGTTTTAATTTTCCTCTCTGTCCTTCTGGACCTATACATTCCAGCCATCTTGCACTCTGTTTCACTCCAGATAATGTCCCAATTCCTAACAGTTGAACGTTTACCTCCTGAAGAGGCCAAGCTGGATGCCAAAATTCTGGTGCAATTATGGTAATGTCCGCACCTGTGTCTACCAGACCAGACAACAAAACACCATTTATTTTTATCGTTAATTTTAGTCTCTGTTCATTAATAGAAGTTTGCCAAAAAATTTTCTTTATGTTTTCTCCTGAATTTTCTATTCTCTCTGTTTCATCATCCTGACCAGCATGATTTATTCCAATAGTCATTTGGTTATTTAATCGCTCAGAGCAGGGATTTCCTCTACAGCTGCAGGAAAGGCTTGAACTGGTTTTGCTATGGGGGCCTGCATGAGGCCCCTCCGGGAGTTTCCCGAAAACTGAGGCAAAGGATTACCCTGTCTGTCCTTTGTTGATCTACATTCATTGGTCCAGTGTTTTCCCTTACCGCACCTTCTGCATACTCCAGAAGGAAGGGGCATTCTGTTGCCATTTTTTCCTTGAAGAAATATTGCTTCTAGGAATGACCTGTTTGCAGTCCCTTTTAAAATGTCCTTGCTTTCCACACCCAAAACATCTAACACTCCTCAAACCTTTTGAAATTACTTCTCCTACCCACGTATCATCATGCTCATCAACCTCAACATTAATTGTTTCTCTAATCCAATCTTCCAAAGGTGCAGATCTTGCCTTTAATGGCCTGATTATTCTTTTGCATGCTGCATTCGCATTCTCAAATGCCAAAGCTTCAATTATTGCCTTACTAGCTTCTGATCCTGAGACCATTCTGTTTACTGCTGAAGCCAGTCTTTCTAAAAAATCTGTGAAAGATTCTTTTGGGCCTTGCATAACCTTTGTGAATGACTCAGGTTTTTTTCCTGGTTTCTCAACTCTGTCCCATGCATTCAAGGCTGCCATTCGACATAAAATTAGGGTTTGAACATCATATAAACATTGTGTTTGTATTGAAGCATATTGGCCTTCTCCAATAAGCTGATCCTGACAAACTTGTATTCCTTTATCCTTCCATTGTTTTTCTACATTTCTAGCTTCCTCCTTAAACCACGTTAGAAATTAAAGTCTCTGGCTGGGTTCCAGAACAGCTTGTGCAAGGTCCCGCCAGTCCTGTGGTATAATCCTATTATATGTTGACCAAGAGTTTAACATTTGCTTTACATATGGGGAATGCATGCCATAAGATACTATTGCCTCCTTAAACTTTTTAAAATCCATCAGTTCAATTGGAGCCCAAATATTTTGTGTAGCCATTTGATCAGGCATCTGCTGTACGGTTACAGGATAAATTAAGGGTGACTGTGTGAAAACAGGCTTTCTTTCTGTAACCTTATGATCCAAACTTGAACCAACTTCACTGTTAATTTCTCCTGTCTGAATTTTTACAGGTTTAACAGGTTTTCTAAAGCTGTTATCCTGGCACTTAAATCGACTATCTTTTTAAATAGTAAAATGAGAATAAGCATGGTGATAAACTGCATAATTCGATCAACATTAATCTTCTCATATAGTTGTTCCATTGTCAGACTGCCTAAAATTTCAAAAACCCAATTTTCTTCCAATGTACACAGAAAACCCATTTTTTTTTAATGTGGAAAAAAATTTGTCGTTTAAATAGTTTCCTTTATGACTTACCAAATCTGCGTAGAACAGTAGAAATCCGAGCGAATTTCAAAAGAGCCACCTATTGTCCTAGGTGTGAATCCAGAAGAGAGAGAGAGAGAGAGAGAGAGAGAGAGAGAGAGAGAGAGAGAGAGACAGAAACAGAGAGACAGAGAGAAAGCAAGAGAGAAAGCGAAAGCGAAAGTGAAAGTGAAAGCGTAGCTGGCTAAAGCTTAAATCCAGCCACTTGTTCCCTCTTGAGCCGAGTCAAGGCTTGGCTTTACAGGCAGGGGCCCTGTTTAGCAGGGCAGGCCTGAGTTGTTTGTAGCACTGGCTTTAAGCAAGCAGCTCACAGTCCCGCCTGAGCCCAAGCAGACCTGGGCCGGGGCTAGGGAGCCGGCTGCTCCGGCTAGGGAGCCGGCCCCAAGCAGTTTTTAATGGATTCTTGTCACGTTGGGCACCAGATGTAGATGTAACCAATCGTCTTTTTAAAATAAGAAACACAGAGCCAATGTAAAAGAGAAAGCCGAGAGGTCAGAGCTCAGAGATAAAATCTTACCTCCTGCAGTGCTCCTAGCTTCCCCGAGAGAGCTACTTCCTGTTTGTCTGTGTTTAAATAGTCTTTCTATTCTGCCTTCTCATTGGTTGTAAACCCAGCCACATGACTGCCTCATCACTGCCTGTAAGTACCGCCCTCCAGGTCTTAAAGGCGTATGTCTCCAATACTGGCTGTATCCCTGAACACACAGAAATCTACCTAGCTCTTCTAACCACCATGCTCTTGCTATGGCTCTAATAGCTCTGACCCCAGGGCAACTTTATTTATTAACATAAAATTAAAATCACATTTCAGTACAAATAAAATATCACCATATGTGTCTGTCTCCTGAGTGCTGAGATTAAAGGCATATGCCACTATATCTGGCATTGTAAGTATTATTTGCTTATTCTTTTTTTTTTTTTTTTTTTTTCGAGACAGGGTTTCTTTGTGTAGCTTTGCGCCTTTCCTGGAACTCACTTGGTAGACCAGGCTGGCCTCGAACTCACAGAGATCCGCCTGCCTCTTCCTCCCGAGTGCTGGGATTAAAGGCGTGCGCCACCACCGCCCGGCTATTTGCTTATTCTTATAATCCAAAGATGCTTTTCCCTTACGTTTTTATAAGTATATTCACATTGTATGTATATAATTATCCCTATCCATCCATCCATCCATCCATCCATCCATCCATCCATCCATCCATTTATCATTTAAACTTTGATTCGACAGGCCTTGGGATAGATTGGGGTTGGTAGCCAGAGGTTTCTACATAGCTTTCTGTAGTTCCCAAGGGAGAGGAATGGGGTGAAGTTAACTATAAGACTGTGGGGTGTTTACCCACCACCCCCACAGTTCCCCAGAGTTTCCTTGAGTGTGAGCAGCAGGAAATATTAGAAGGATTTATTGCAGAGAATATTGCGGAGATAAACAGAAAATAAAGGACAGCCTCGAGAGGGCCTGGAACCTATTCCACGGGCCCCGACTGTCTCTGCCAAGGGTTTTTATAGAGATGCCAAGGGGTGGAGCAAAAGACCTCCTCCCCCAGCACAGCCAAGTGCAGACCATCTCAGACACCTGCACTCAGGCCCGTGGTCCTAATCACCCTCCATGTGGACCTGCTGGGTAAAGCCACGAGGAACCCGAGAATGGGCTCCCACATAAGACTGTCCTCAACCTGTACCTGGAGGTAAAAATGGTCTTTTGTCAAATACCAGTAGCTACTGAAAAAGCCTTACCTGACCGGTAGATCATCAGTTGTAAAGGAGTTATATACACCGTGCTAATGCTGCTACCCACTTTGAGCTACATTTCAAGTTGTGAAATTTAGGTTGAGGTTTTTGTTTTGTTAGTGTTTTCATCACCATGTGTTTTAAAGGCTACTCGATCCACCACTGAAGTGCCTTCAGATTTTCCCACCATCATTAGGGATGTTTGTGTGTGTTTACTTTTGGGTCTTGCAGTCTGCTTCACTGTCAATATGCCTGAGTGTCTGCCAATATCACTGTGTCTCAATTACTGCAGCTTTTGTCCATTATTGGGTCACATTTGCCATAGTGAGGAATTCTGTTCAAAGTCCCTGAGATATAATCAGGCTTTAATTTTCCTTAACTGTACTGTATTGGTCTATTTTCTGTATTCAGGGAGTACTAGAGTCATAAATTATGTTTAAAGCATTCATTTGTCTCTCATCTCATGGAACATGCTATGTAGAATCTCTCTTGTTTTATTTAAATTTTTTTCATTTTACTTAACAGCCCCAGTTGCTCCTCCCTTCCCTTCTTCTGTCTCCCCTCCTCCCCCACATCCTACCCCTCCCATCCACTCTTCAGATGGGAATAAGGCCTCCCATGGGGAGTCAACAAAATCGGGCATACCAAGTTGAGGCAAGACCAAGCTCCTTCCCCCAGCATCAAGGCTGAGCTAGGCATCCCACCATAGAGAATGGACTCCAGAAAGCCAGCTCATACACCCAGGATAGATCCTGGTTCCACTGCCAGGGGGCCCTTAAACAGACCAAGCTGCACAACTGTCTCCCACATACAGAGGGCCTAGTTTGGTCCCATGCAGGTTCCCCAGCTGTAGGTCCAGAGTCCTCGAGCTCCCACTAGATGGGGTCAGCTGTCTCTGTGGGTTCCCCCCATCATGATATTGACCCCTACCCTGATCATATGATCCTTCCTCCCAGTGCTTGGCTTTGGATCACTACATTTGCTTCCATCAGTTACTGGATGTAGGTTCTATGATGACAATTAGGGTATTCACCAATCTGATTACCAGGGTAGACCAGTTCTGTGGTGATATTGTGTTCCCCAAAATATTGTGCAGCCTAATAAACTTATCTGGGGTCAGAGAACAGAACAGCCACTAGATATAGAGGCCAGAAAATGGTGATACACACACCTTTAATGCTAGCATTCCAGAGGCAGAGATCCGTCTGGATCTCTGTGAGTTCAAAGCCACACTGGAAACAGCCAGGCATGGTAACACGAGCCTTTACAATTCAGGCTACACAGTTCAAGCACCCTGACCACTATTGCTAGTAGTCTAGTTTGGGGTTGTGGGTTCCTGGGAATTTCCATAGCTCCAGTTTCTCCTTTACCCCATAATGTCTCTCTCTATCAAGATATCTCTTTCATTGCTCTCTCACTCCATCCCTCCCCCAGCTCCACCCACTGTTCCCTCATGTTTTTATCCCCCATCCCCTCCCCCATTACCTTCCTCTTCCCCAGTTTACTCATGAGGATCTCCTCTGTTTTCTCTTCCCATGGTGACCCGTACATCCCTCTTAGGGTTCTCCTTGTTTCCTAGCTTCTCTGGAGCTGTGGGTTGAAGTTTGATTATCCTTTGCTTTACATCTAGTATCCACTTATGAATGAGTACATACAATGTTTGTCTTTCTGAGTCTGGGTTATCTCACTCAAGATGATATTTTCTAGTTCCATCCATTTGCCTGCAAATTTCATGATGTCATTGTTTTTTACAGCTGAGTAGTACTCCATTGTGTATAGGTACCACATTTTCCTCATCCATTCTTTGGTTGAGGAGCATCTAGGTTGTTTCCAGGTTCTGGTGACTGATCTCTCGCAGGTGTGTTTACCTGCTGAGCTATCTCACCCTTTTATGATGTTTTGAAGATTTTTCTTTTTGTTTTACTTTTTTATTCTATTATTTCTCCATTTTATGTTTTAATACTTTCTACTTTTTTGGTTATTACCTTTTAGTTTTTGACCATTTTGGGTTTGCTTTGTTTTCCCTTTTCCTGATTTCTTGAAATAGAATCTTCAATTATTTGAGACAGATGGCATTTTGTAATGTAAGCTTTCAAGGCTATGTATTTCCCTACACCAGAACAATTTTAAGCTGCATTCTATTCATCTTAATATGCTTTATTTCATTTGCATTCAATTCTATGCATTCTATAAATTTCCTTTGAGACTTCCTGTCTGGCACATGGATTACTTAGAAGTGTAATGTTAATTTTCACATGCCTAAGGGATTTCCATCTCTTCTTTGTAGTATTGAATCCTTTTCAGATTCTATTATGATATAAGAGCCTAACCTGTATGATATCAATTCTTCAAAATTTGTTGAATTACTTTAATGGTCCAGGATATGGCATATTTGGTGAATATTCAATAAGCACTTGAAAAAGCATATGTTCACCTGATATTTGTGGGTGTTCTGCCTATGTGGTTAGACAGCATTTACTGGCTGAACTGTTGAGAATGTAAATACCCTGTTACTTCTTTCTCTAAGATACTATAATGGGGTTGTTGAACTCCTTACCCACACTTCATGAATTATTTTCCCTCAGCTCTATCAGTTTCTGCTTTATGGATTTTGAGGATCTGTTATTGATGCATACATATATAGTCTCATCAGATCATTAGGTCTTCCTTGTGGATCTTTCCTTTTAAGCTTATGTAACATTCTTCTTTATTTCTGGTGATTTTCTTTATCTGGTACCACTCTAGATACTTCTCCTTTAAAAATTAATTTCATATGATCTGTCTTCATATTATTTGACTTTAAGACATCCTTGTCATTGTCTTTAGAGTGGGTTTCTTGTGAGCAGCATATAGTTGAATAATTTATTAAATTTAATCTGATAATGTATGCATTTATTGGTGTATTTATATCATTAAAAATTAAAATGATCTGTTGAAATGGCTCAGTGGATCAAAGTCCATGCCACCAAATCCTGATGACCTGAGTTCAATCCCTGGAACCCACATGGTGAAATTCTTGTGAACTGTCCTCTGATCTCTACAGGCACAGCTTGTCACGAGTGCTCATCCCCAATACATACGAACATGCATGCATACATATATACATGCACATACACAAACATATGTATGGGCATACATATTTAAATGTAATAAATTTTTTAAAGTTTTTTTTAATGCTTATAATGGGGAAACCAACTCGGAGGCTCATCCCTGGAGAAAACTGATTCTCTGTCTATCAGCAGCCATTGATTACCATTTAGGCTGAGGCCTGACTTGGCTGGCCTACTGCTCTTGTCATTGTGCAGGTCTTGTTTGGGCAACCACATTGTTGAGATTCCATGGATGCAGCTTCCTTGTTATCTTGAGAAGAAACTCCTTCAGAGCGGCAACCTCATCTTCTGGTCCTCACAGTCTTTCCACAGCTCTTCCATGATTTGCCCTGAGTCATAGGTGTAAGGGTTGCATTGTAGATGAATCAACTGGTGTTGGGCATCCCATGGTCAGTTATTCTCAGCATTTAAAAATTTTTTATATAGTTTTCCCCTTCCCTATCCTCCTTCCAATCCCTCCCCTCTTCCTGCTTTCCAACTCATGCCCTACTTTCTCTCTCTCAAATTGATAGCCTTTGTTTTGATTAGCATTGTTACATATATTTATGCATTAATATATAGCTACAGGCTGCTGAGTCCTTTAGTGTTGCTTATGTGTATATAATTGTAAGGTTGACCAGTTGGCTATAGAGAAACAATCAGTAGCGTTATCTTTGAGAAAGACTAATTCTCCTGCAGTTCATTGGCTGCAGTTCTTTGTCTAGGGGTGGGGCACAATTGGATTTCCCCCTCCATATATACATGTCTTCTGGTGGTATTATTGTTCGGGACTTATTTAGGTAGCCATATCATTGAGATATCATGTGTGTGGCTTTTCTGTCACTTCTAGGAGACAGACTCTCACAGCTATTTCTTGGTCCTTTGGCTCTTACAGTCTTTCTGCCCCTGATTCCATGATGTTCCTAGAGCTTTAGATTCAGGAGTTATGCTATAGATCTATCTGTTATGTCTAGGCACCACATGATCCTTGTGGGATGAAAAGCCACCAAAGGTGGTCTCCAATTCTTTTCACTCTTGGTTATTTTGTCATACAGAGCTTTGAAAAGAAACATTTGCTGATTTCACTGTCATTTCCTGAGCTATTGGAATCCTATTAATAAAGTCATTATCTCTTTTTAGAGTTTAAAGTGTTTCCTTTATAGTTTCCTCTAGATCAGTGATTCTCAACCTTCCTAATGCTGTGACTCATTATTATAGTTCTTCATGTTGTGGTGATCCCCAACCATAAAATTATTTCATTGCTACCATGTAACTGTAATTTTCTACTGCTATGAGTCATAATATATATGATATGTAGGATATCTATATATGTGACCCCCATAGAGGTCCCTACCCACAGGTACCGCTTAGTATCGTTAGTATTCAGTCCACATTCTCTGTTTTATTTTGTGTCCAGTTGTTCCTTACTCTTTAACTTCTGATTCACCAGATTTTTGTTGTTGTTGAATATTTTCTTGCTGTTTTCTGATGATTCATATTTTAAAATTAGTTCTTTTCCAACATCTTTTATCTTATTCATACAGACTTTCACAGACTTTTTAATTATTCACAGGATTGTGAATAACTCAGATTAAAATATACATTTTGATTCATTATAATTAAATGCCATTTCCCCCCTCATGACTAATGTTTCCAACATTAACCTCTTTTAAACCCCAACTCTTTAGACTTATGGTTAAATTGTACATTTATTTTAAAATGCATAATATATTGTTATTGTATTTAACTATCATTATTCAGTTACTATTTAATTATGCTGTCCTAGATATTCACTCTTCAATCATTCTTACTCCTTCCTCTACATCATCCAAGTATGAGCTACAGAAATTACACCTGAAAATACAGTCTTCTTTTTCCTTTCTTCCTATTTTCATCTGGTATCACTATGTACTGGAGAACTGCCTTCAGGGTTTCTTCCAATTCAAATCTACTCTTCAGTGCAACAGCTTCTCCTTGTTGTGGTCTTTCTGAATGTATCTGTATTCCACACTCATTGGTGAAGGCTGTTTTCACTGGGTATAGAATTCTTAGTTGATGTTTTCCTTCCCTCATTTTAAATGTGTCGTTGTATTTTCTGTGATCCTACTATCTCTGGTGCTTTCCACTGATTGTTTCTCATTTGAAAGTAAGTTATGTTTCCCTGTCTGGATGCTATTACATTTTCAGTAATAGTGCAATATCTAGGTAAAGTTTTGCTTCATTTCCCAGCAATAGGATTAATGGAATTATTCAATTCTTTATATTTAAATTAATTATTAGTTTTGCACAATTTTCAGCCTCAATGCATTGCTTTTTGTGCAGTCTTTCTCCTCTCTCAAAAACTCTGGTTGCAGCTACAACATCTATTCATGACCCCAGGTTGATGTTTTCCTCTTTTTCTTTGTTTTAAGTCAACACATGCCATTTATTTTCTATTTCTGTTAACTTTATTCTTATATTTTAATTATATTCCAGTTATCTCGTAAATTATCCACTTTTTTTATAATTTTCTTGAACAGAATAACATGTAATTTATAAACTTATTTGGAGAATATTTTGCCATTTTCCATGGTATATTTCAATGACATTTGGCAACTGTATAGAGTCATAACTGGGACAAAAGTCTCACACACATACATATACATGTGTGAGTACACATATATATTCATACCTCCATGTAGCAAGGGAATGTCTCATTACAATCAATATTTCAAATCTTAGCATCCCTTCAAAAATCTACCTGCCCATCTTTCTACTTCACACATTCATTCTCAATCAACTACCCATTTGCTTTTTACTCTAACAAGTTAATTTGATTTTTAGAATTTTATAGAATTTTATCTTCTCTTTTGTTCGTTTACCCAGATTGAGCATTTTGTGGTCATTTATGCCATTCCCTTTTGTTGTAGATTGTTGCCTTCTGTTCCTTACAGGGAAAAACCACAATTTAGTTATCTGTTTATCTGTTAATGGATATTTGTGTTGTATTTAGATTTTTACTACATTCAATAAAACTGCTACACATATTTGTGTAAAAAGGCTTTGTGTGGACATAGATTTTACTTATCTTTGTAAGTATCAAAGAGGGGGAATGCCTGGGTCATATGGCAGGTTGATGTTTAGTTGTAAAGAAAATTCCAATCTATTTTCCATTCTGAATGTTGTATTTTCAGTTTCCCCAAGCAGTTTAATAGAATTTCAGTTTTTATGCATCCTTGCCTACACTTGGCATAGACAAGCTTAAAATTTCTAACCATTTAATTGCTATATAGAGTTATGTCTCTGTGGTTTTTATAGTATGTTTAAAAATAATTTCATTTTTCTCAGAAGAGTTGCAAAGACAGCACAGAACATTACTCTATACAGTTCCCTCAACTTGCTCAAATGTTAGCATTTTACATGACAGATATGTCAAAACCAAGAAATTAACTTCAGAACAATGCTACTGACTATGGACTTTATTCTGATTTTGTCTCTGTGCATAGTAATGTTCTTTTTCTGTTTCTCTATCATTTTTAGGAAGCCACATAGTATCTAGTTATTGTGATTCCCTGGTCTCTACCATCTAAGACCTTTATCAGTTTTTCCTTGTTTTATACCCTCAATTTCTTTAAAGAGGAGTAATCAGGTGTTTTCAGAAAAGCTGAAACAGTATTTCCAGCCCTCTGCGTTTTGAATCTGAGATTTTTTTGTTTGAGTAGATGGGAGCTGTATGTTTATGGGAAGAGCTCCAGGAAGGTGAAGTTCTCTTCTCAGTGTATCTTATCCATGGCTGGACATCTGATACCCATGTTTCAGTGGTGATGTTAACCTTGATCCCTTTCTAAGATGATGTCTAAGGCTTCTCCAGTGTAATAAAAAAAAACTGTTTTCTTTTATATGCATTATTCATTAGAATCAAATCTATGTCTAGACCATGCCTGAAGGGAATTAATATTTATCCTTATGTGTTAGTAGTATAAAAAGATTGTAGCTATATGGTGCAATCATTGCACTAATTAGTAACAGTCTAGGGGACTAGGAGAATATACTTTGCAACTATACAAAAATTCTGTTTGCCCTGAAATTTTTTCCCAACGATTTTAGCATTTGTCTGTGTGTTCTGCCTGAAGCATTTACCATGGCAATGCTTCAAGGTTCTTTTATATTTCTTTGATTCCTCTCACATTACTTAATATTCTTGTATAAAGAGGATTTTTTTTCCTTTTTCCATGTGCTTTTCTAACCTTCTATCCCCTTTGAAAACTTCTTGGTTTTCTTATGCTTAAAGACTCTGAGTATATCTTGGATTTTCCTTGCCTCTGACATAGACTTCGACATTTCTCACAGAATCCAGGTCTATTTATTTATTTATTTATTTATTTTGAGGACTTGTATTTGGAAACTAAGATCTCGGTGATGGATATGTCTGTTGTTGATGAGATATCAATGCTTCCAAGATCTTTTAGTGGACAGAGTAAGGATTTACACATGTGTATGTTATTCCAAGTAAATTCAGAGATGTATATTTCTGTATCTACTTTTATCTGTCATCTGTCTGTCTGTCTGTCTAAGTCTCTCTAATAGCTATTATCTAATTATCTGCCTGTCCATTTTTATTTGTCTTCATCCTCTGTGTATGCTTGTGTGAATGTGTACAAATAGATGCAAATACACACATATATGCATGCATAAATAATTGTGGTTTTTAAGCCTTCTCTCCTTGTTTATTTGTTATTTCTTTCTCTAACAGTTGAATCTGGTTCTTCTTGCCTGCAAATTATTACTTGGGAAACCCTTGAATATATGTAGTGTCAGATTCCTAATAGGCTTGTGAGAGACAAATTGGCCAACTAAAGAACAGTGTTTAACTATAGTTCTTTTCATATTTAGCCTCACAGAATCCAAGCAAAACACCATTTCCCAAAGCCACTTAGGTCAACTCCCTTTTCCCTCACTGTCTTCAGTGAAGTTGTGCCTTACATTTGTAATGGAATTACATTTGTGTTTTCGCAGTCCATTTTCCATCCTGGGATCTGCTGACATTCTGACTTTAATTTTTGTTAAATTATAAAGTAAAGCTTACAGCCTGTGGTATATAGTTCTATGTGTTTGATGAATGCACAATTTGTTGCATATCAAACAACAGAAAAAATTCAACGCTTTAAAAATGGCCAAATGCATTCTTTCTACATTTGACCCTCTAATCTCTCAACTCTCTAGCAGGTCAGTGTCTTGTCCCTACAGTTTTGATGTTTCCAGAACTTCATATAAATGAGTTATACAGTTTGTAGCTTCTGGAATTTGTCTTCCTTTATTTAGAAAAATCTACTTAATATTCACCAATGTTGTTTTGTAATTTAATGTCTATTTCTTTTATTGTAGAATAGTATTCCATTCCATGAGTGTACCAGTCCATTTATTTATTCAGCTGTTGAAGGACATTTGGGTTATTTCTAGATTTTGGAATTTCAGAATAAAAGTGTTATCAACATTTGTATAAATACTTTTATATGAAAATAAATTTCAATTCAATGAAATAAACTCTTTGATGTGGGATTGATGTGACATGTGGTAAGTGTGGATTTATTTTCATAAGGAGCTGCCAAACTCTTCATCTAAGAGGCTGCACAGTTTTGCATGTGTACCAGCAATGAATTAATGTGTTTTATGCTTCACATTCTTTCTAGGATTTTGCATTTTCAGTTGTTTATTAGTATCATTAATTTTAATCATTCAAATTTGAAGTCTGTATGCCTTTTTTGATCATGTGTTCAGCTGGCTGTTATGTCTACTTTCAAAGGGGAATTATTTTGATTAATTGTTGAGGAGAAGCTGTTAATTTTCTCTGTACTCTTCTTTACAATATTTTTATTTATCTTCTTTGTTTTTATTTTATGAGTATGTGTAAGTGCCTGCATATGTATATGCATACCACAGAGTGCTGTTCTGGAGTCCAGAAGAGGGCATTGCATTCCCCAGAGCTGGAGTTATAGGTAGTTGTTGGCTACCTGGTGTAGATGCTGGAAACTAAACTCAGGTCCTCTGCAAGGGTTTTAAGTGCTCTCAATAGCTCAGTCATCTCTCCAACTTGTAGATGTGTCTTGACACAGCTGTCCCTTGTCTTAAAACTATTCCAGTTTTCTTGTAATGTCTTTTTTGTTTGATTATTAGGGTATATTGACCTCATAAAATGTGTGAGTAAACCTGTACTTTCTCTCTCTGTATCTGAAAGAACATGTATAATTTGTATAGTTTCTTCCTGACCCATTGATGAAGTCATCTGGGCCAGTGTCATCCTTTTTTGAAAGGTTTTTTAAAAGTACACAGTGGGTAAATTTAATCCAGATTAGCAGGATATTTGGATTTTGTATTTCTTCTCAAGCAGACGTTGGTAGTTTGTGTCTTTCAAGGAACTTCATTTGAAAGTTTCCATGGTAATTTGCTTATTTCATTACAGATGTTAGAAATATTTGTCTTTTCTATGTATTTTTTTGGCCAATTTAGCAATAGATTTATCAATTTTATTGATGTTTTTAAAGAACCAGCTTTTAACTTCATTGACTTTCTCTATCGTTTTTCTATTTTAAACCTTAATGAATTTTTGTTCTTCATCATTTTGCCCCACTGTTTAAGTTTTATTTCTTTTTTTCCTTCTAGTTACTTAATGTGAAAAAGTTGACCTATTTTGTGTGTTTATTCCTTCTGTAATATAGTCATTTAATTCAATACATACATTTTCCTCTATGTCCTATTTGGTTACATCCCACAAAATTTGACAACTGATCCACCTATCCATTTATTTAATTATTTTTTAACTTTTATATTTATTTATTTTTAGTGTTCATTTATTTTTAATCTGTCCGATATTTGTGTTTTAACTGTGGCTTCCCGCGGCAGCATATGGCCAAGCATTGCCATTTCACTGTCGTCAGCACCTGTCTTTAATTGGAATGTTCTGAATCTCATCATTTTATGATGTCATTCATAGGGCTAGATTTCACCCAGAATATTCACACCTTCAGTGTGATCCTCCATGTTTCTTGTCTTGTTTTGAGCTATATGAACATTTTTATTTTATTATTGGCTTTTTGGATGTACTTTTTTGTATCAGTGCTTATGGGATTCTCTAGAGCCCATGTTGTACCACTTCATATCAAATACAGAAAGCCATGACTCTTCTTCCTTATCCTTACATTGATTTTACTATTACAGTATGTTAGTTATGTCTTCACCCATTGAAAATTCCACTAGACAATGTATTTTTAAGTTTTCATCAGTTACACACATTTAAAAGGCATAAGACAAGTCAGGGATGTTAAATATTCACTGTTTACTTTCTTCTTTTATTCCTGTGTCTCCACATTCCTCTTTGGTATCATTTTCCTCTAGATGGAGTTTATTATACAGTTTTTTTTTTTTTTTTTGGTTTTTCGAGACAGGGTTTCTCTGTGTAGCTTTGCGCCTTTCCTGGAGCTCACTTGGTAGCCCAGGCTGGCCTCGAACTCACAGAGATCCGCCTGGCTCTGCCTCCCGAGTGCTGGGATTAAAGGCGTGCGCCACCACCGCCCGGCTTTATTATACAGTTTTAATACTGCAACATTGGTGGGAAAAAATCTTTCTTTTCTGCCCTCAGAGAATGTCTTAATTTTATTTTTTATTGAAGGATTTTTTTTCACAAATATAAAATTCTGGCTACCATTCCTTTGGTCAGTGTTCTGTGTTTCAAAGACACTGTTCTGACTTTCCAGGGCCTCCATGTGCTCTTCTGAGAAGTGTGTGGTCATTTTGATGCTGATTTTTCTGCATATGATGTGTTCGTCTAGAGATGCCTACAGTAAGGTTCTTTTTGGTTTTCAGCAATTTGTTTAAGATGTGTCTAGACACGGATTTCCTTGTGTTTATGTGTTTTGGAATTCATTAAGTATTGAAATCTATACATGTATATCTTTTATCAATCTTGAGGGAGTTTCTATAAACATTGCTTTAAATGTTTTGTGCCTGAAAAGCGTTCTCTTTAATGAGTTGTCGTGGGACACGCATTAGAACTTTAACATTGTGCTCTAAGTCTGGAAATCCTAACCATCCTTCAGCCATTGTTAATCCTCATTTCTCTTTGGTTTGAATGATTTTCAATGCCATCTATTTAGGTGCAAAGAATAATACAAAGCAATAGATGAGTATTTCTATGGTAGCTTTATGTACAGGTACTATGCCTGCCACTACCATGATATCCATAGGACTCCACTCAAGGGGAACATAGAACAGAGGGAAAGAAACACACACTACCACACCACCACCACCACACCAACACCACCACACCAACACCACCACACCAACACCACCCCACCAACTCCACCCCACCAATACCACCACACCAACACCACCACACCAACTCCACCACACCAACTCCACCACACCAACACCACCACACCAACACCACCCCACCAACTCCACCACACCAACTCCACCACACCAACACCACCACACCAACACCATCACACCAACACCACCACACCAACTCCACCACACCAACACCACCACACCAACTCCACCACACCAACACCACCACACCAACACCACCACACCAACTCCACCACACCAACTCCACCACACCAACTCCACCACACCAACTTCACCACAGAGAGATGGAGAAGGGAGAGGAGTGGGGGAAGGCAGGAGGGAGGGAGAGAGGGAGAGGGAAATAGAAGGAGAGGGAAAACATGTACCTTTGAACAGTTGGCTTTCTTAGTTTTCACTTTCATAATTTGTTTTCATCTCCATAATTTGTTTGAACTCTTCACTCTTTGGAACACTCGGGCAATAATTTTCTACATTCTGTTCGAAAATTATATTTTCAATAAACTAGAGGACTGCCAGCCACAAACTCTTGCTACACGGGAAACTGGAACTCCAGTCCTGTGCATTTCAAAGGCATTTAGGGAGGTGAGGGAATCATTTAGCTTCCATATTTGCTGTCTGGAAGAAGGCCTCTACAGCTGCTTTGTTACTGCTGTGACCACAGGCAGCACTGTTGTGGACAACCTGTGTGCCATTTTGAAGACTATTTTACAGATATTGTTGCATATTTCTAGTTCTCTTCCTTTTCTAGTTTAAGAAATACAACTTAAATCCTCTATTGTCTAAGTTATTTAAAAATATTGTTTGAGAATTTCATATATATATATACACACACACACACACACACACATATATATATTTATAGTGTGTGTACGTGTTTTGATCAAATTCACCTCCTATTCCTCCCATTTCAATTCCTCCCTGATTCCCTTACCACTTTCTCCTCCTAACTTCCTGTGCTCTTTCTTTTAAACCTACCGAGTCCACTTAGTGCTGCCTATATATGCATGGGTATAGAAACATCTACTGGAGCCTAATCAGGCTTTCAGGCACTCTATCCCTAAGGGAAACTAACTGTCTCCCAGCAGTCATCAACCGTTAATAGCTCCACAACCAGAGGTGAGGCTACATGAGCCCCTTTCCCATCTGTGCCAGGATTTTGGCTGGCTTGATCTTACACAAGTCTTGTGCATGCAATCATAGATACTGTGAGTTCATGTGTGCAATGGCCCTATCATTTCTCCAAAGTCCTTCTGTACACTCTTCTGTGATAAGCTCTGAGGCTCAGGAAGGTATGAAATGGATGTAACATTCAGAGCTGAGCATGCCACAGTCTTTTTGTTCTCTGCATATTGGCCAGTTGTGAGTCTCTCTATTAATCATTATTTACTGCAAAAACAAGCTTGTCTGATGAAAGTTGAGAGGTGCACGAATCTATGGGTATAAAGATAAGAACTCAGGGAAAATTTGTACTCTATCCTTTTAGCATAATAGTAGCATTAGGTTCTCCTCTAGGAGATTGTTTCTGAAGTCATCCATTAGTTCATCATTGCTCTTTTACAGGAGTATGTTTTTCTGTAGCTGAAGATTTTCTCTGCATCTGATTTTCAATAGTTTGTGTATAATGTATCTTGTAACTTGTGGGCCTGTCATGCCACAATGGTCATTGTTATGGTTGTAGGCATCACAGCTGGGTAGGACTATTGATTGTTTCTTCCCTTGGTAGCTAGTATAGATTTTCTGTACTATGAGAGTTAGTTTTCAGTAAGGGAGCATCCAGGTCAGATCCAACTACATTTCCTCCAGGTCCTGTGTGGTGTCTCCAGTGATAGTATCTTACCCTCAAATTCTGGGTGGTAACCAAGGCCACTGGCGATAGCCTATGTTTTTAGACCAACAACTTGAAAGGAGATTGCTTATATTTGGTACTCGGATTTTTGTTAGATAGTTATGGTTTTTGGGGTCAGTTATGGTTATTGGGGTCAGTTATGGTTATTGGGGTCAGTATTATTATTCTTTGCTGGTGAATTGATATTTAAGCTACAACATAAAGTCTTCCAAACCTGCATTTTCTTTGTTGGAAATTTCAGGTTATAAATTCAATTTAGAATTCTAATTTTCTATAGTATCAGTTTTGGTGATTTGAATCTGAAAATACTTTTCTCAAATTTATTATTCCAAATTTTGTAGGATATTAGTTTTATAACAGCTATTAATTGTTATTTTCATATCTGTTGAGTCTGTAGTGATGGCTTTTTTTCAATCCTTAACAAGATGTTTAATGCTTTCTTTTTTTTTCCTAGAAATCATCCTAAATGTTGTTTTCTCAAGTTTTACTGATATTTTCAAAAGCTAATTTATGTTTTTTCTCTTTATGTAGTCAATTTCATTGATTACTCCTATTAAATACTTAATTAATTTTATTTAGTAGAAAATATTTCCCAATTTTTATTACAATTTTGACATGATGAATTTTTATAACTTGGTATTTAAATTTTATTATTTAGATTTATTTCAAAATATTTTCATCATTGTTGATTAATTTTACTTGGGTCACAGAATATTCTCAGTGTGATTTTTTTTAAAGATCTATTTATTATGTATACAATATTCTGCTTGTGTGTACGACTACATGTAAGAAGAGGGCACCAGATCTCATTACAGATGGTTGTGAGCTACAATGTGGTTGCTGGGAATTGAACTCAGCACCTCTGGAAGAGCAACCAGTGCTCTTAACCTCTGAGCCATCTCTCCAGCCCCCATCAGTGTGATTTTTTTGTCCTCTAAAATCATTGGAACTTGTTTGGTGGAAGCAGTAGTTAGTTAAAGTGAGTAGTGTGTATGTATAACTAGGTGATAGACATAGTTAATGCTCCATAAGTGCCTGCTAGGTAAGGATATGACTACTATAATATTTTCATGTACTTACTAATCTTTTGACAGTGTTTAGAAATGCTGATTGCTGACAAAACATCTTAAACTGTGTCAGTTTTTTGTTTAGTATATTTAATATTATTTTATTAGACACAGTTTATTGTGACTTCTTAATGAATTAGTATTGTCATATAAGAAAAAAAGCCTCCTTCTTTGCTGTGAAGTATAGTTGATTATTCATCTAATGGGATCATTATATCATCTTCAGTGGCTGGCCTTTAGAAGCTCATTGTTTTATTTTTGATAAGCTTCCTTTTTGCCAATTTTCAGTATTTTTTGTTATTATACAACACAATGGATTTCATCACACACACACACACACACACACACACACACACACACACACACACACACACACACACACACCATTACCCCACCATGTACAATTTAATTTTTCTCAGGTTGCCAAACCTGTTATCTTTCCTATGTCCTCTTCTCCCTCCTGCTGATGCCCTTCCTCCCTCCAAATGAGCCCTCCTTTGGATTTTCATATCTCGATTCTCCATATGAAAGAAAACACACAGTGCTTCTTTTCCTTGCCCATTAAGCTCTCACCTTAGGCTGATTCCGACCTGTCACATCACCCACTTCAATCTCATGTTCTATATTTTTAAGAATCTAGATTCACACATGAGAGAAAACATGGGTAAGTCTTTCTTCCCTCCACTGCACTTCTTATTAGCTGGTCACCACTCCCTTCAGGCCTTTTCCTCTTCCCACCTAGTCCCCCTTCCTCTTTCATGTCAGATTCCAAGTATGAGCAAATGCGTGATATTTGCCTTCCAGAGTCTGGCTCATTTCATTTAACATGATGATTCTATCCATTTTCCTACAAATGGTGTAATTCTTCTTTATGGTTGAGTAAAACTCTACTGTGTGTATACACCACATTTCCTTTATCCATTCATCTGGGTGTAAGTATCTAGGCTAGTGTGAATAGTGCCATAATAATGATGGATATTCAAATATCTGTTGTATGTTGATGTGGACTCCCTCAAGTATACACTCAGGAGTGATGCAGCCATGTCATTCACAAGTTTTGTTTCTAATTTTGTGAACTTTCTTCAACTCTGAAGAATGTTTTATAGATGGCATATTTTGTTTAAAAGCCCTTTCCAGCACTCTTTATTTTTAGTGCTTATTTACATTCAATTTTATTGTATAGTTTTAAGTTTGTCACTTTGGTATATGACATTGCCCATCTAGAATTTTTATTTATGTATTTCCTTTTTTTACATTATTGCATAGCTCTTCATGAATACTTTATTACATATATTTCAGTATCTTTGATATTAAAATTTCCTTTTGTGCCTGTTCTAGCACTTAGGCATTTTAAATTTATTACCTCTGACCTTTAAATTGGTGGTTCTCCACATGTGGGTCACAACCCCTTTGGGGTTGCATATCAGATATTTACATTATTATTCATAACAGTAGCAAAATTACAGTTATGAAGTAGCAATGAACAATTTGATGCTTTGGGGGTCACCACAGCATGAAGGTCACATATTTAGAAGATTGAGAACTGCTGCAACTGTAAATAATACCATATCAGATAATATATAATAAATAATCTTGCACCCATGCATTTTCAGTTTCCACCATACTGTTCTTTGTTATGTTGTTATAAATTTTATTTATACTTAGGTTTCAGACCAAGAGAGTATTATTTTAATTTTCTTAATATTCTCAAACTTTTAAAAATGGAAAAGGATATCAATTATTTCTTCCTAACTTTTTATTGATTTGTTAGCTTCATGTTTCCATAGATACAGTTTTCCACCAGCCTTTGCCATTTTTGTTGGGCATTTGTTTAACCTTAAAGTGACACTCTATGCACCTTGCATGTGTGTCCACTTGCATGTGTGTACACATGTGTGTTGAAACAAGATCAAATTTAGATGTTGGTCCCCAAGATGCAGCCACCATGTTTCTTTGATAGTGTTCCTCATTGACCCAGGACTCAGCAAGTAGTCTAGACTGGCTGTCCAGCAAGTCTAGGAATAGGGCTTTTTTATACTTTCTCAGAGCTTGGATCACAGATGTGTGCCACCATGCCTGACTTTCCATGGGTGCTGAGATTAGAATCATGCCCTTGAGTTTATGGGTCAGACACTTAGCAATTGAGCTAGCTACAAGATTTCTCTACATCTTTTAAAAGGACTTTATTTTCATCAAATTTAAAATTGTTTTTTGATAATTTTCCTCCATCCTTTTTTTTTCATTTTTCCTTTCTTTTGGATTTGTAAATCTTGTGATGATTATTTTTTTTATCTTTACTTCTTTGGTATTTGCTCCACCCACCCCTGGTGATTAATATACTTCTTTCATTTTAGCAATTTTTGTTGATTCTGTATTGTGTGTGTGTGTGTGTATGTCTTCTGTGTGTTATATAAGAATGAATTTGCTACACTTTGGAGTTCTGCTAAGACTGTAGGTGGTTCCCATCTGTTTATCTTCTAAAGGCGATAATCCTACACTCTCTTTTTCAGCTGTTGATTGTTTACACATTTAGTTCAGCATTTTAGTTACTTATGGTAGAAGAACTAGGTTAGTGTGATGATTACTCTGCTGTGGCTATGATTAGGATTCTTTTCTCACACCATTTAAAGCTTCTCCTTTAAATATAAGATATAAAACTGGAGATAATTCTTGTGCATTACATGAGTTCATATTTATATTTCACCTTTTATGCATTTTATGTGTATCTGTTCGTGTGTGTGTATATACAGAGCTTCATGTTTGTGCATAACCTCACACACATGCATCCACACACATGAACATGTTCACTCACACAATGCTACATTTAAAAGTTATAGGTACTGTGTCCCAGTTTCATTTATTGAGAGTCCTTCCCCTAACGATTTATCCTATCCCTATTTTCACACAGACCAATTTCCACATGCATGTGAATGTGCCTGTGTGTGCACGTGTGTGTACTTCTGAGTTCTCTAGTCTATTGTGATCGTCACTTGGTCTGTCACCCTACAATGCTGAATTATTTAAGCTCCTATGATTTCATAATAAATAATAAAAATCAGACCAAGTTGGGTCTCTATTCCCAGTGATTCTGACATGCCTGAGCTGCTGAGGCTTCTTTCTTCTTCTGAGTGTCTTGTAAATGTAATTTGAAAAGCAATAGTTGCCTGCCTGGAGAGACTGATTTAAAGAGAACCAGTGTCTCTGCCACAAGATCGCCTTTCTCTCTCTGATCACAGCTTACTATCCATTGTAAGGAAATACTTTTGTGGACTTCAAGTCATTTTTATCATTTTTTTCCATGTGGGTTTTGATATTTTAAGATTTATTTACATTTTTTTGCTGTTTTTAAAAGGTATGTTTCTAATTGTTTGGTGCATAAATATGCAATTGGCATATATATATATATATACATACATATATATATGATTAATCCATCTTCCTAAATTCCTCTCTTAGGGCTACTACATTCTAAAAGTTTTCCTATTTTATAAATAGATAAACATATAATCAAAAGTAATGACCTATGTTTTCTCATTTATGATTCATAGCTGTTTGTCTTTTCTTTTCATAACCATATGTTCTAGAATATCTACTATAATATGGAATACAATAGATAATAGTATCATCCTATCATACTTATTATTTTCTTTACTATTTACCCATTTATGACTATAGTTATTAAATGTACATTGTAGATACTTTTAGAATAACAAACCTTTTTTTATATTCCTGATATTGTAATTTGCATTATGAAATATAACAGAAAGCCTTTTGTGCCTATGTGGTGATATGCTTTTTCTTCATTAATTTACTTAATTCAATTTATATGTTTCTAAATGTAATTATTTTGAATTATGTTTCAGAGATTTCAGTTTAGCCATTTTGCATCCTTGTATGAATGGGACTCTGAGATTCTTTTCTTGTATTATGTATGTTTCCCTTGGGATCAGATTTATACTAGATTCATAACATGAGTTAGAGTCTACTTCCTTTTCTTATAATTTTAACAGGAAACATACTTGAAAATGCAGTAAAAATTGACTGTAAAACTGCCAAGAACTTCCTTGTGGGAAAATTTTAATTACTGCTTTTAATGTCTTTCAAAGCT
This sequence comes from Peromyscus maniculatus bairdii, assembly GCF_049852395.1. Taxonomy (NCBI): domain Eukaryota; kingdom Metazoa; phylum Chordata; class Mammalia; order Rodentia; family Cricetidae; genus Peromyscus; species Peromyscus maniculatus. Next base: position 12,040,486 of record NC_134860.1, read on the forward strand.
GTAGAAAATTTCATGTTTTATTTCTTCTTAAATGCTTTTTATATTAATCTCAACATACTTCTGTTTTCTATAACTTCCAAAAAGTTATTAGCATGAAGAAATTAATAATCTTCACATTTTAGTATGCTATATTGGTAATTGTGTCAGTTTTATAATTTAATACAGAGGCTTACGTGTTAATTCCTCTTAAATTATTTACATCTATCTCAAACCCTCTCTATTTTAACAGAACAAATAGTCCAAACTTCGGGGCCATAGCGTTGCCCTGGAAATGACTGTTCATTGCAATGAGCCATTGGTATTGTTCAAGGCCTCTGGTTTCTGCTACACTATTGATACTGGACCCTTGCTGGGACTCCTCTTGGATATCCTGTTGTTGTCCCATGTCATGGAGATCCTTCAGCTTTGGATCTGTAGGACATGCTCCAGCAGATCATAGATGGGGTGGATGTTAGGGTGGGCCAACTCATATCCCTTGTTCTGGGCCTGGGTGGTTGCTGGGTTGGTCAGCCTGACAGCTTTCCCTCATCTCATCTACCAAGGGAAGCTCTCCAGCACCTATAGCTAGTTCACCCTATGTACTCATGCCCTCTGGAATAGCTCACCCACACCAACAACACAAGAACCGGCCCTTCTGTGTTACCCAGGCTAGGTGCAGAGGCCTCTCTCCCAAGTGCTGCAGCTGGTGAGAGGCAGGGCCAGCTCTCTTGTGACCTCAGGGCCAGCTTCCCACTTGCCACAGGTACAGGGTTGGGAGGGGGAGAGGGGTTCACCTCTCCCAACGGAATCGAGAAAGAGCTATCAATCTGTCAATCCTGTCTGTCACCAGGGTCAGCTCTGTCTTACGGCCCAGGTGAGTTGCAGGACCCAAGTTCTCTTGAGTGTTGCCTTGAGGGACAGGGCCAGTTCTAGTATTGCAGCCAGTGAGGGGCGGAGCCAACTCTGTGCAGCCCTATCCTGTCAGCCTTCAGTGGTTACAGGAGCCCTGGAAGTCAACACAGACCACAGCTGAGGCAAGGCCATGGGCCCAGACATGGTCACTGACAGCAAGCGGCCAAGGCCCAGACATTACTGTGGCCTGGATGGCAAGCAGGCCACCCACCTTACCTCTCTTCACTGCTTTCACTTCTTAAGATCTGCCTCTCTCCACAGGACATGAACTATTCTCTCTCTTTCATACCCCACCATATAGTTGCTCACTTTAATAGCACCTAGTGCAGGGTGGGCCCTGTTTTCTCTTTTCTGAGCTGGGGCAGATAGTGTGTGTGTGTGTGTGTGTGTGTGTGTGTGTGTGTGTGTGTGTGTGTGTGTGTGTGTTTGGAAATAGGAGGAACTTAGCAGCCCTGCACCTTTAGTTTCTCCTCACCACCCAAATAATGCTATTTTCATTTTACTTTGTTACGTACATCCTTCTTCATGCACTGTTTGAAAGTGCTCTTAGATTTTTAAAAGAGGAAAGCAAACCTTACATGTAGTTTTATTCATCTCCTTCATACACTTTTGGCAATATCTGCTAAGTTGTTTCTTATTTGGGTACTTTCTCACCGAGTCTTTTAAAGTGCTTTTCAATGAGATAAATCCAGTGCAGCCTTATATGTCCAAAGACATACATCTCCATGGCATTTGGAAGACTGTTTGGCTGGATATAAAATTTCGGGTGTCTTTCTTTCATCTAAATGTCTTGAATTTTTTTTCTATTGTCTTATTGAACCCAACATTGCTGTTGAGAAGTCTGATGTCAAATTATTCTTTCTCTTTGGAGACAGCTCTAATGCCATTCCTAGAGAGATGGAGGCAGGTAGATCCTGGGAACTCATTGGGTAACTAAATCAGTTCACTCCAGTTTCAGTGAGTTTCTGTCTCAAAAAGAAACTTAAGATGAAGAATAGTGAAGAAAGACACCTCACATCAACTTCTGGACTCCACACACGTGTTTGTGTATCCTCACACACATGTGCACACAAACTTCAAGCAGCTATATGCATAATACATTTCCTAGATTATTTTGAAGATGTTGTCTACTACATCTTACATTGTTCTCTTTTTTTTTGGTCACTGTCTCTGGATTACTGCTAAGGAACTACAATTCATGCTATAAAATACTGGGATTCTTTCTATATCTGTCTGAGCAGAATGTGCATTGCTTGCAGGGACTGCATTTCCCAGGATTCTTTGCTCCATGGTTTGCCTTATTTCTCCTCCACTTCTTGTCCTGTTCTTATATGGAAACAATTTCCCCTGAGTGGATTTAGAACATTGTCTGAAAATATGTTTTAAGAAACATTAGTTCTTTAGGAGATATGTCAATGTTAAATGAAAAATTACAGTGCCTTGTATTCACATGGGTTTGAGGAATGCACTGAGTTAAACAGAACCAAAGCAGGATTCTTTGCTGAATGGCATCTTTAGAGCCATTGGTGGCTCTGCAGCTTCTGGAGATGGGGATAAGCATCTCTGAACAACATCAGTCCTGTAGGACTGATACTCTGTGAAGCAATCTTAGGGGTTCTTTGATGTCACCACTGATTTAGGGAAATGCAGAAAGTTGTATGGCCGCCCTGGCAGTAGGAAGCATGCCAGCAGAATCGCTGTGTCCGTTTTTGGCATAAAACTTGGGCCTCTGATCTTAAGAGCAAGCATGGAAGGGGTGGGTAGGTTAGGATATACTCCTGTGTGATTTCAGAGTGATGATATTGTCCTGTCTTTTGGAGGAAAGAACAGACGGCCCAATGACTTAAGTTTTTCTGTCCATATTCATCCACTGTGTGCTTTCAAATCTTTGTAATAGGACAGTGACTAACTAATTAAGTCTTCATTTGTGTGTTATTGTTTCTTTGTCTTCATAATGTTTATTTATTTATTGATTAAGCAGAGAAGGTGTCACCTGTTATTTTAAGTCAGAGACCCAAGAGACTGTTAAATCACACATTGGAGCAGGAAAAGCAACCACTCAAAAGCAGCTTGCACCCAGATTCTGGTTTAGAACTAAAACTTTGAACTCATTGCAATTTAACCCTCACCAAAGATGGCTTTAAAAAAACCAAAACACTTCTAGCAGATTATCTAACAGCTATTTGCCTTAGGCTGTTCTCTATTACTATAACAAGTTTTGGAGATTGAATTCTTTATAAAGGAAAATAAGTTTGCTTTGATTTACAATTTGGCAAGCTTGAAAATTAGCTTGCAATGCCAGCATCCTTTTGGTTTCTGCTGGAAGCTTGTAGTAGAGAACATCACATGGTAGCAACTCAAGTTAGAGTGGCCAGGGAGCAAACACCTACAGGAGAAACTGAGGCAGTCTAACAGAGTTGTTTTGAAGCAGCCACTCTTGTCTACTAAAGCCATTCCATGAGTGAGAACTTGTCCCTGTAAGAAAAGCATGAATTCCTCTCTACACTGTTACACTAGAGAGTCCAATTTCAACTTCTTCTTCTTCTTCTTCTTCTTCTTCTTCTTCTTCTTCTTCTTCTTCTTCTTCTTCTTCTTCTTCTTCTTCTTCTTCTTCTTCTTCTCCTTCTCCTTCTCCTTCTCCTTCTCCTTCTCCTTCTCCTTCTCCTTCTCCTTCTCCTTCTCCTTCTCCTTCTCCTTCTCCTTCTCCTTCTCCTTCTCCTTCTCCTTCTCCTTCTCCTTCTCCTTCTCCTTCTCCTTCTCCTTCTCCTTCTCCTCCTCCTCCTCCTCCTCCTCCTCCTCCTCCTCCTCCTCCTCCCCCTCCTCCTCCTCCTCCTCCTCCTCCTCCTCCTCCTCCTCCTCCTTCTTCTTCTTCTTCTTTTGTAGAGACAAACTACTTCAAAACTGTGGCATTATTCTGTCCATCAATCCTTTGGACACTAATGTTAATAATCAGGTAAAGGGGGTATTCAGCACACTTACCCCTTCTGTGAGAACTGCTTTCCTCCTTGAACACCCATCTCATCAAATATTTTTGGTGTGATGTCATGGACTGTCATTCAGGATGTGCTCAGACACATGCTGATGAAACTCATTCCTGTCTTTCCTGTGAGCGTGATCCTGGTAACATTCCCTGACTGACACATTTCCCCTGTCAGCACCGAGGCTCTGTACTTGAGGACCAGGGATGGAAATAGTGGTGCTTGTTTTTATCTTGTGATGTTATAAATCATAGAAATGATTAGGTTACTGATCATATTAAGAAGCTAAGATGATGGGTGACGAACTTGATATTTAAATCATTATGGCAGGCTGTGTGGAAGCTAACCAAATAACCTCAGCAGGGGAAAATCTACAGCCTTCATTTGGGCAGAAACAATCCACCGGAACACCTGTTCTGATGGAGAGATTAATTTGGCTTTTCCAAAAGTGTGCTCTGAGCAGGCGCTGCTTCGTGGAGATGCTTCCCTGAGGAAGGGCGCTGGGGAGAGCTCAGACTGGGAAGCTCCCTATGTTAAATCTGCCTTAGCATGATTCACAGCACACATTAGCACATTAAAAGCCTGTGGTAAAGAAATCAGTTTAATTTCTTGTCTATTCTTTTCTTCCCGAGTTTATTTGTCTCAGTACTTTTGCTGTGGCTGTTGTCCCATGGTATCTGAGTCCCTCTCTGCTTACCTCACCAGGCTAAATGATCCGATCCGACACCACGGAGACCTCACTGTCTGTATGGATTGACTCCTACTATAATAATGATTTCATTTTCCCTCATGCTCCTCACTTTCTGCCTGGAACTTTGTTTTCTTTGTAGTGACAGGAAGAGCTAGCATTATGGGATGTGGAATAGGTTCCATCTAATCATGGTTAGCACCCATGAGCATAATAGAGATGCTAATTGTGGAGCCTTGGAGTGACCATCCGGTAGCATGCAAGTTGGAGACCGCATGCTAACACTGTCACGTCAAGCACCTTACCTTATGTCATTCTTGACTATCTTCCAGGACTGTGTTGCATTTTATGGATAAAGTTGTACATTTTGTCTCTAAGGGCTTAAAATAGAAAGTAGACACTAGTCAAGTGAAGGAACAAGGGCCCTGGCCTGCACAGGAGGACTACTGTGAGATTCTGCGAGAGCAAGTGATTAATAGGTGAAATTCAGGTAGTTTGACCAAGATAGTAGTGCATCTGTACTTTGCTGGGTAGACTGGAGATGATTTCTGGGCAGTAGGCTAATTCCCAGCAGAGAGTTAAAAGTAAGTCCCTACAGCATGCTGCACAAAGGTCTACTTTGGGGTGTGCCCATAGTTGCTTCTGGCTGAGGCAGTGGGTGTCCTATGTTGGGATCATAGACTCCTTTTAGAGATGAAGACAAGCAGTAGGCTTTGAGAGGCTGCCGGGTCCGTTTTCCCCCACAGAACCCAGAGAGTGGGCACATATCCGCTCTTCTGCAAGCAACACTCTTGGTTGACTGTAACAGCCAGAATTTGCCAGACAGATGCTGGATCTTGTGAAAGCTCCCCAGAGTCAGAAAAGACAGGTGTGGTGGAGCTCCAGAGCAGGCTCTGGCAACAACAGAGTGGGCATCTACCTCATCCTGCATCATCCTCAATGTGGTCACGAGGAAGAGTAGGTCCTTCTGTGTTTACCTCCCTTTTCCTTTCTAAGAGCCCCCTCTTCTGATGCCTGCAGACTTAGGATCCTCAAGACTTTGCTGCAGAACTCTCTAGGGTGTTATTGATATTATTCTTTTAGGACCTCAGGAGCAGGAAGCTTTGACTTCAAGGGGATGGGGATGACTGAGAGCTTCCCTTGTGCAGGTCTGGAGTGAGCCTGCCTTTGGCCTTGATTCCCAGTGGACCTCTGTGTGACACAGAGCTTCAGCTGTCACTTCATGTAGCTGTCAGTGCTAGGAGGGGAGAAAACCAAGAGTTTCAGTAACTCTCAGTGTGAGCATGTTATCTGAGCAGTGAAGAGTGCACCCTACCAGAGAACAAATCACTGCATTTCAGAGCAAGAAAGCTGATTCTGGCTTCCAGCACCCAATGCCTTCTCAACAAGTACAGCCAAGAAGAAAAAAAAAAAAAAAAAAAGAAAGAAAAAAACACTTAAAAAAATACCAAAGGGCACCTTGCCAGGGCTCCCTCCACTGGTAGAAATATCAATGTGAGATTTATTTGAGTCATGTGGCATCATCCAGAGATGGGGACAACAACCCTGCATTTCAGAGCTCAATGGCTACAGCTTTTCTCTTCTTCCTGCTGCTGCTGTCTCCAGCAGAAGCTTTGTATGTCAAGATGGCTTTCTGAAGACTTTGATGGCGAGTGTGATTAACCTCCTGGGGAGTGATGGGTCCCAAGGGGCAGGGATCCATGCTCTGGGAAAGAAGGATGTGTGAAAGTCATGCCTCACTGGCTGGCGGGCTTGAGTGGAGATCTTTAGCTGAAGGCCAGGGCCACACTGCAGCTTTTAGAGCCTAAGGCAATGCTTCATTTCTGGACCATTCCTCCCTCATCCCCTCTCCCTGGCTTCCTGTCCAGGCCTCAGGGACTAAGCTGTGCCCTTGCCTCCTAGGCTGCCTCCATTTCCCTGGACTCTGGCCCTAGTCCTTCCTCTGTGACTTCTAAATGGGTATCTGGGTCCCTCCTGGCTTTGTTCTTTTTCTAAAACCCATTGTTAGCACTTCATTTCCATCTTCTGTTTTATAATCTCTTCTTTGAACTCCAGTATCTCTTAGATTTTTTTTCCCTCTCAGAGACCTTGTTATCTGTAAATTCTTTGAGGTTAGGAACATATTTGTCTAAACTCTTAATCGAGAGAATTCTCCACAATGGAGTTTATATATTTTCATTTGCTTTTCTGGTGTTCTTTTCTTCCCTGGGCCAGCTTCTCCCTACAGCATTCAGCTTTGGAGGGGGGCATTCTGTTTACATGTTTCCTGCAGCCTCCTTCCTGAATACCATCCCATCCCTGAAGAGCTATTAGCAGTTGATGAGAGAGTCACTTTTCTTTGGGAATATGGTCTCTAGTAGTTTCTCCATCCCCAGTGAATGAACCCACACCCAGAAGCTTGTGGGCAACATTAATGGGACTCAGTGGGTTAAAACAATAATTTAAAAAAAAAGGCTTCAGTAGAAGGGGAGCCATAGAGAAAGTCACCCATGTTCTTAGGAAAACTAGGGCCCAGTGGGTATCTGTTCTTTCCTTATAGTGTTGGGAACTGGCTGCTTGATATCTTGGAATCTTTCCTTCATGGAAAAGAAGGAGCTGGGGCACAGGGCATTCTGTGTAGCTCAAGGGCTAGATGAAGACAGTGTGGGACCTGAGGATGGTGTGGTGATGAGGGGGATGCTGAGTCGGATAGTCCACACAGTGATAACCTCAACAGCTTGTTAAGGCTGGGTGTCAGTTAACAGCCGCCTTCTTCTCAGCCCTGAGGTGCTTGCTCTGGGAGCATTATTTCCTATGTACCCTTGACCAAATCAGAAAACAGGCAGGGCCAAAGGCCTGGCTACCCCCCACCATGTGTTGATTCTACCTGTGCTGATTCTCCACGCTGATGGGTCTGGAACCCTTCTTCCTAATCCATGCCATCTGCTATCCTGTTCTCTGCGCACTAGGCCATCTCTGTGATCCACGTGCTCCCTGCCAGTTCTGAGTCTCCCCAGCAGTCTCTCTGTAGAAGTATATCTTTTTTTTTTTTTCAAATTAACCTGAAATAGGCCCTGGGTATAGAGCCAGTCCCCCCAAGGACAATTGTCTAGTGACAAATTGCAGATGCTTGGCTATATCATCTCATTTAATCATTCTACTCAATCTGTATTTATTGAGTTTCTGGTATTTGCCCATCATGGGATTAGGTGATAGGAAATGATAGGGGATGAAGGGAGACGCAGCCTTACCCTGCCACATTGTTGCGGCTGGTGGCTGGTTCTTGCCCCCTTTGTCCTCAGGTTCAGTGCTGCTGTGCATTCTGGTGGAGGAGATGGGTCTGTAAAAGAGCATGTAGAGATGCTCTCAGCCCCACTTCATAGGTCAAGAAGCTTCATAGGTGAGGAGCTTCAGGTCCAGCTTCCAGACCAAGGATCTTTAAAACTAAGGCTGGAAGCAGTGTCAGCCTACAGAGTAGAAAAAGACAGGGCCTCCCTGCAGATGCTGGGAGAGGTATGACTACCAGAGGCACACAATGGCAAAGCGTGCTGCTCTTACAGTGCCCTGGTTTCTTCAGAGAGGGGAAGCGAGGGTAATGGGTCCTGCACTCAGACGTCTGTGAAGCACACTACATGGACTGTACTTTATGCACACTCTGCCTGTGTGTGTGGTGGGGGACGGGGTATCAACAACTGGCTGAGGCTAAGCCTGGGGGCATTGTTCACTTTTTGCCAAGTCTCTGTTTCTTTTTACTAAGCAACTCCCAAATTACACAGAGTCTGTCCCACTTCTGACCATGGGCATGTCTGAATCAAGTCAGTTTCCTCCTTCTTCCCCTGAAGGCTGGCTGTGGCTGTTTCTCTTGTGGCCAAGGAATCACAAGGCCATAGCTGGGAAGGTCCCATCTCAAGCTGCCTGTGCTTATCTAGCAAAGGCATTGCATTCAGTGCTTTGTGATATGTGCTGGTCCCCAGAGGGGACCAGTCTTGGTCTTCAACCCTCTCTTTCAATAAATTGAGCTAAGACTGGAGGGGCGCAACCCTGGATTCCCCATTACTCTTCTGTCTTAGAAGTTCTGCCCCAAATCTAGAGGTAGACAGGCCCTTCCACTTTCCAGAACCTCCAGCATCTCTCCTGTGGAGTATGAACCTACGTGCGTAAGCAATGGGGCCTCTAGAGATCACCAGCTCTGGCGGGTGTCTTGGCCCCAGAGCCAGCTCAGCAGTTCCTGCTTACGCAGTCAGAATCCTTAAATTTGAAAATAGATCATAAATACACATGTGGATGACCTAAATCCAGAGTGGGGCACCCTGGGGGAAGACAGAGCTTGTTTATTTTTATTTATTTATACCATACCTCATTTCCAGAAAAGGATTAGTAAAAGCTTATCCTTGTGCAGAAATATTTAATGCACAACTGGAGATATTTTTAATTTTTTTCCTAATTAAGAAATGGGGGAAATCAGGGCAAGAAGAAAATGAGGGCAGCTATCCAAGACGAAGCTGGTGGAAAGATGGGCAGGTGCACGCCATACACACCCTACTCTGTCTCTCTATACTGCTGAATTCCCCACCCATGGCGTTCTATCTGGTGAGTCTCGGCTGAGTGAACAGCCTCCAAACCAGCCTAGGCCCTCCTGGTTGGTGTAATTTGGTGCTTACCAGCTCGTATGGCAAGAGTTGGCCAGTTACTCCAAGTCAGCCCTGGAAACTCCTGATGCACCTACATGCCACACTAGCAACAGTGAGTGGGAAACAGGTCTACTCAAGGGCCCTCTTAAGAAAAGAGTAAGCCAGTGGCCCAGGGAAGAAAACCCTTCCCAGATACTCCAGCCTGAAGAAGCCATCAGTTCATGATTTACATTTGGAAACATGACCGTTTGTCTTTCTTCATGAGAGAGTAAGTTAAAATGGTCAGCCAGCAAATCTGCCAGTAACTAAGCCAGCACCATGCTAGGAGCTGCAGACAGGAAGATGGGAAGATAGACTGGTTTTGGCTTTCTTGGATATTCTGTTCTTCAGGGCTGACAGTTCATAAGCAAGAACACAGCTGCCCAATAGTCTCCCAAACTCGGACTAGGCAGAGGAGCTCTGGTGGTGATGGGGAGGGGCATGCCAGCGGTGGGATGCTTTTGTACATTCTCATCTGCAGACCCTTTCTGATGGGGGCAACATACAAGTAGATCCTAAATATGGAGTTGCAGCAAGCCACCTAAAGAGCCAGGGGAACTGCATTCCTGGCTGGGGAAAGAACAGCACAAAGCTTCCAGGCATGGCAAACCTTGAGAGCCCTAGTAAGAGACATCCAAGTAGCTCTGATTGTGTCTGGGGCTTGAATGGCTGAATACAGAGTGAAGACTTCATTTTTTCTTGTATGATTTGTCCTACCTGACAATAATAGGCAGACAGTGAACCAGGAGCTAGCCTAGCCTTGAAGCCCTTGAAGATTTTGAGGATGTGAGTGCCAAGGGCAGGGGAACAGACATCCTCTCAGACCCCAGGGTCTAAGCGGTGACCAGGGCTAATAGCTTTCGCTCACAGTCTGTATGCAGAGGGTCCACCAGCCATTATTGCTTCAGTTTACCCATCAGCAATCGCCAGGAATTCTCCAGGAAAGATGATAGTCACTCCCAGTAGTGCATTTATCACATGAAATAAATCTCTTTTCCTGGCTTCCATCACCAGTGATGTCTGAATGATGAAGATCAGACATATCCTACTTTCCTCCTGTCACAGAGCCACTGGACACTGTGGGCAGATGTGGATCCATGCAGAAAAGCTGCCCCTGTGGGTCCTGCTCCTGGAGAGACAAGATCCTGACCCTCTAACATATGACTAGCTTTTTGAGACTCTGCATCCTGCAAATGTCCACAAGGCGAGGGGAGAAATACATGTTGGGGATGCTGGCCCTTGGATGTTTTGTGGCAGGAACTGAGTTCAATTTGCAGGACAATGCATTGATACCAATGAGGCTTCCCATGTACAAAGACTTCCCATCTGTACATCTGTACACCTGCACTCTGATGTCCTCTCTGGAACACAGAGACCAAAGGGCAGATCTGTGAGTCCCAAACAAAAGCAGCCCAAGCAGTGATTTGGAAAATTTAGGGAAAATGTTGAAGTTGTGTTTAATTTTTCTTGGTTGTAGTGAGCAGAGATGATTCTTTAGCCATGAAATCAAGACTGGGGTGCCCAGATTTGTGGGAATGAGGCCATGTGGAATTAAAAGTCTGCTAGCTTGGGTCCACCAGCTAAGACTGTATCACAGGGGTACAATTACCTATGCAAGCAGAGTGCCTGCCCTTCAGAGTTGTTTTCAGCTCCAGTGCTTTGCCAGAGAAACACGGGGTCCTCCCTCCCCCATCCCCTCTTCCCACTTCTATTCCTCCTTTCCTCCCTTCACTGGAACCCATAATACTATCCTCTCTCCACCTAGTACCTGGATGAGCCTTGCCCCTAAGAAGACTCCCTGCGCCTTTGGCTGCAACCCTACTGAAAATTTTCCCCATACAGAAGAAGTAAATCAAGAAAGTAGAAGTCCAGATGCTTCTAGGCATCCAATAACTCCTGACTCTGACTTTTTCATTAATTCATCAAGTCTTAATTGGTGTCTGCTGTGTGTCAGGCACTCTGCTAAAGGGTAATTAAAAGGCAAAATAACTTCTATTTTCATGACTTTATAGTCTCTAGAGGGTGACCAATGAGCAAGCAGACACTTGGGGTGTGATAAGAATTTGCAGTAGCCATGGGAGACGGGAGCCGAGAGCATATCCAGGGCCGATCCCTGGGGAATGCTTTTGGAGCAAATTCTGTGAGCTGTAGAGGACCTTCTCAGACCCTGGACTAGAATGTCGTCATTTGTTGGAATAAACTTTAGAGGGGAAATACTTGTGTAATGGTACCTCTGATACAGAGCAGTGCAAAGAGGCCAAGAGAGGGGCCTTAGCAATGTACACACATTCAGTGTGGCTGGGGAGCAATTTGTCATGGATTGTGGAAAGGTCTAGCTAGTGGGCAATTGCTGGGCTGGGCATAGCTTGGCACCAACATGATTCACACTAATGGGTAGCCCTAAAATATTGAGTTATGAGGCTGGTTCGGCAAGACATATTTGTTACTCTCCATTTATCCTGCTAAAGGATCCTGAACATGCCTCCAGGAAGTAATAATATGATACTTTGACCTTGGAACCCAGTATCAGGAAGGGACCTTACCAGTGGCAATACTACTGTGGGAATCAGATGAAGGGCACAATGTAGATGTTATAGCCAAAGTAGTGGTAGGTCAAGTCCTTCCATATGGGAACACATTGATCAGCTTGGGGTAGTAAGGATGAGAGCACCAGCAGGTCTGGCTGGGCCCCAGAAGGGCCAGGGCAAAAGAAGGGGCAGACACTTTTGCTGAGCTTCCCTCCCCGCCCCAGGCATTGTCTGCCCTGGACATTGTCTGTGATCTCACTACACTATCACATGAATGGGAATGACTTCTCCATCTGACCTGTGTAGAGAATGAAGCTACTCACCCAATGTCACTACTGTTCTCATTAGATACAGGGCCAGCAGATGTACATGACACCAATGTAGACAGAGTCCAGAGCAGGAAGACAGGTGGGAGGCCCCTACCCATCAAGCAGTTTAGGCTAGAATGTGCCAGGCAGGGCCAGCCCTGCCACAGTCCTGGTGTACACATGGGCATGACCTCCAAGCAGGAGGGTGAGAGGCGCTACTCCCTAATGGCTGGTTTATTTTTCAGGTTGATGGCTTTTCCCTCCTACCACCTCTGCTCTGTGCCCCTGCTCTTTGCTGCTTGGACCCTAGGAGGTCATAGTGGCAGCTAAAGCTCGCAGCATGTTTATTGTGTTCAGCACAAATCTCCTTCAATCAGCTAGTCTGTCTGGGGAGGCGGGGAGGGCGTGTTAATCTAATCGGCCCTTTCCTTGTCTGTAATTACGGTAATCTATAACAATAATTATAGTCCATTTTATTTTAGTACCACTTATCTAAATGTGGATGCACACTAGTGAGACTGCCAGTGGAAATAAGCCCCTTAGTGAGGGGGCAGAGTGGAGAGAGAAATGGGGGCACTTCCACCTCCAGGCTCGAGCAGTTCTAGTATGTAACTCAGGAGCCCTTTGCTGCCCTCCCACAGACACCCCACTTTCCCCCAGAGTCCAGTGGCCTGCAAGCAGGTAGGTTCCTGAGTCCCTTAGAAAGAAGGGTTATCAGGTCCATTCTAGACCTCAGTTCCTCCATGGGGAGGGGAATACCTCAAGCCTAAAACCAGAGCAGAGAAGGGACCCTCGTGGGCCAACTCCAGCCACTGTGGTATGGTTATAAATCTCTTTGGGAATAAGGATAACGTCATCCCCACCAAGTTTCTCAAATGCCAGGTGCAGCATCTGGTGTATGGTAGAAGCCTAATGAGTATTTCATGAGCAGTGGAGAAGTGATAGAACAAGACACTGTGTAATTTAGGCTGGCCTTGATTTAGGCAGCTTTCTGTGAGTCAGGACTCAGTGCCCATATCATTCTGGGAAAGATCATTGCTTGAGAGAATGGCTTATTTAAAACAATCAGTTTATACAGTGTAATATAATGGGTCCTTATATTGGAAGGCTCAATAAATGTTTTGTGTATGTGTGTGTGTGTGTGTGTGTGTGTGTGTGTGTGTGTGTGTGTGTGTGTGGTGTGTGTGTGAGATGTAGATGTGTGCATACAGTGGATGTGTGTGCTGTCTACTATACATTATCTGTGTCCTGTGTATGTGCATGCACACAATCCTTTCAGTCATACCGGGTCCCAGACTTACATGACTTCTTGCCAAGCAATATAGGGTGAGGATATCCCTTTTCAAATTAAAGTAAAGCATCATGTATCTCATGGAGGTAGCATGGCCAGGCTTAAAAAGTGTCATTTGTCACATCTCATTGAGCACAATTCAATCACATGGCTGTGCAAAAGTGGAAGCGAGGTTGGAAATGGAGTCTGACCATATTTTGACAAAAGGAAACATACACACACACCACCACCACCATCACCATTACCACCACCACCAACTGTCTGGTAATCAGCTAAAACATTCAGCTACAGATAGACCTCCTGAGCATCAGTTAATGCTTTGCCTTTATTCTATCACAAAGCATGCACAAGAGTATGTTGCAGCAGACAACCTGTTCTGATCTCATCCAAAGACTGGACTTCACCCGTTGATGATGAGCTTCCTAAAGGCACTGCAATTTGTGATGGTAAAAACAATCAAATCTGTGCCCCTGGCTGCCTCCACCTTTTGCCCACAACCACCCGACCCACAGTCTAAGAAACAGGTCAGGAAAAATGCAGAAAGCACTCTCAGTGCAGATAGGAGATAGAAGTGTAGTTGGGTTTTTTTTTTCCCCCACTGTTTAGAGGCCCACCACCCAGCTCCCAAATAGATACACAGAAACTTATTCTTACTTATGAATGCCCGGCCTAGCTTGGCTTGGTTCTGGCTAGGTTTTCTAACTTAAATTATCCAATTTCTCTTTAACTTCATTTTGCCTCTGGGCTTTTTACCTTTCTTTATTCTATATATGTTTCTTTCTTCTTACTCTATGGCTGGTTGTGTAGCTGAGTGGCTAGTCCCTGGTGTCCTCCTCTCCTTCTCCTTTTCTTGCTCCTCACTCTTCTCTTGAGCCTAGATTTTTCCTCCTATTTATTCTCTCTACCTGACACCCCCACCAATTTTTCTCTCCTTTCTAGCTATTGGCCATTCAACTCTTTATTAGGCCATCAGGTGTTTTAGGTAGGCAAAGTAACACAGTTTTACAGAGTTAAACAAATGCAACATAAAAGAATGCAGCACGTCTTTGTACCATTAAACAAATATTCCATGGAATAAACAATCTAACACATCTTTTTTTTTTTTTTTTTTTTGGTTTTTTGAGACAGGGTTTCTCTGTGTAGCTTTGCGCCTTTCCTGGAGCTCACTTGGTAGACCAGGCTGGCCTCGAACTCACAGAGATCCGCCTGGCTCTGCCTCCCAAGTGCTGGGATTAAAGGCGTGCGCCACCACCGCCTGGCCTCAATCTAACACATCTTAACCTAATATTCTACAGCAGAGAAGTGTTTCTCTGCACTATGCAAAGTACAGGGATCCTGGGAAGCCTCTGTGAGTGCCTCTGCCTTACCTTTGGACTGGGTTCTGCTCTCTGCAGAAACCCTCCCCCTCCCCCTGTCCTCATGGCCTTTGACCCTCTCTTTGGAGCTTTGTTGACATCCATAGATACATCTGTGGCAGGAAAACATGCATATGGGCTTGTGGATTGTTTCTATAGTCAAGGCTTGTGACCCCTCACATACTCAGAGATGAACCTGATCCAGTGTTACCATGAGAGTAAACAACTCTCTAATGAACATCTACCAAGATTTAACAGCTAGATAGATTATTCCAGGCCCAGAAATCCTCCAAAACAATTCTTCCTAGAGAATTCCCATATTTCAATTTTCTTAAAATATGTTATCCTTTTTCCCCATCAATATAATATTTTGTTTTGAAAGACTGACATGGTAGAGATCAATTACTTCACAGTCTCACATCCAGAAGATTACATGGAAGTTAAACATTATATGACCTTGTTCCGATGAGTTCCCCTACCTCCCCTGATGCTGCCTGTATATCTTGCCCCTTAGTCAATTATCCTGTACAGCTTTAGTCTTTGTCTTAGTTAGTTTTCTTGAAGTTTTTCTTTACTGGGCACTCTTGGAAGGTTTTATTTTGACCTACACAAGTGTGTTATGATGTGTTTATATTTTCAGAATAAAATGGTTCTAACAATGCTTAATGAAAGAATCCCAGCGATCATAGTCTATACATGTGCACACACACATCACCTTGGAAGAGTGACTGCCTAAGCCAGTGTTACCACTCAGACCACCTCATAGTTAAAGTGGGATTTGTGCCTAGTAGAACCTTTGCTTGTATAAACATTGTCATAATACCCTGCTGTATTAGTGCTATTCCCTGATGCTATGACAAAATGCTTGACAGGATGTCTTTAAGGGATATTGAATATCTATATTAATTCACAGTTTGAAGGGACACAGTCAATTATGATGGGAAATGCATGACTGTAGTAACCTGTGTGGCTCAGGAGGCATAGAGAGATTAGATCTGGAAGTGGGGCCATGCTGTATAACTCATAAGACCCACTCCAATGACCTGGTCCTCCCAGCTAGGCCTTATTCCAAAGGGCTTCTCAATCTCCCAAAACAATGTCACCAGCTAGGGGCTAACTGTTCAAACAATGAGACTAGAGGGGCTTTTTCACTAAACCTTGACATTCTGTACCTGGCCCTATAGGTTTATGGCCATCTTATGATGTAAAATACATATACTTTAGCTTCAGAAGGTACCGAAGTTTTCCATCCCAATGCTGCCCAAAGACTCTCATGAAACCCAAGACCGTCCCTTCACTGTAATCCCTGGAAATCACAAGTTACATATTTCCAATATACAGAGGTGTAAGAGTAAGCAGTCCCATTTGAAAAGAAGGGAAGGGAGACAGCCTGGACCATGGCAAGATTGAAAACTATTGGTGCAAACTCTAAACCTTGCACCTCTGTACCTGGCATCTGTGGCAGCATCATCTGCAATGTTCATCTTGGATAGTTCTACCCCGGTCGCCGCTGCCTGTAGCATATTGAGTTTCTACCCCTTGGAGCAGCTCTACTTTGTGCTTGTAGCTTTCTTGGGTGGATATACTGTGGTATGGTCCAACATCCTGGAGTCTCCATTACAAATTATGCTTTACGAACACACCTTCCTGTGATAGCATCTCACGGTTTTCTTAAAGGGAATCTGACTTTGCCATATATTGCCTGACCACAGCAGCCTCTTGAAATCTTGGCACAAGCCTCCATGAGCCCCATTACTCTCCTGTTTTTGCATGCCTGCAAAACCAGCATCACATGAGCAATGCCATGTTCTGTTTCCAGCTTGAGATTTAGCCCATGCCCAGTAAAATAAAATGGCCTCTGATGCCTAGGCAGATGAACCTATAAAAATATTTCCCTTGAAGTTGCTTTTCAAACGGGGAACTCATGAAACTGAATTCTCATCAGGCACTCTCTTTTTAAATGAATTTGCTTTTTCCATCCTATAGGCTTTGATTGGTAGGATATTGGTCTCTAGTTGCTGTTTCTATTATCTCTATGCAGACTTCATGAGTTTTCTTTAACTACACATGTATAACATTGATAGTTCCTGGTACTTTGTACCTGGTACGTCTGCAGCTTAAACTCACTCTTGTTCCTTTCTCACCCAACTGTAAACCTCTCATATCTTTCTGTTCCACTTGCTGCTTTATGTCATTGCAAACCCGAGTAAGACCAATTAGAAGTATTGACAACGATACAACTTCCATATAATTTCCTCTGCCAAACAAATTAGTCTGTTGCTTTTGAAATCAGTCCCACTCAAACTTTCAGGACAGTTTCAGAATGTATCCAGGTGCTTTGCTTTATGTGGCACAAATGACCTCTGATTCCTGATATAGTACTCTGACATCTCATGAGCCTGGCCTCCACTATCCGTATTTTCCTTGGTGTCCTGGTCTTCTTAGCCTCCACGATACTGTTCCTATTAAGCATTGCTTTTAGCTTTCCAGGGCTTTTCTAGTCTAGATCTTCAAATTCTTCCACATTCCTCCCATAAACTAGCTCCAAAGGCCTAAGAATTACACAGTTCTATCATAAAATTAACACTTTTTTATTTTGATGTCATTTTTGTTGGTTTTATGTGTTTGTATCCATGTTTGTGTGTATATGTGTTAGCAGATATACATGTATGTCTGTATGCATTGGAACAAAATGTCAATGTTGGACATCTTTAATTGCTTTCCACCTTAATTTTTGAGACAGTGTCTCTCACATAAACCTGGAGTTCACTGATTAGGTTAGATAGGTCAGCCAGCAAGTCCCAGGAGTCCTCCTGCCTCCACCTCCCTAGTCCCAGGATTACAGGTCCATGCAACCATGTCTAGCTTTACATAGGGGGCAGATAAGGATCAAATACAAGTCCTTTGTGGGGCTAACCCTTTACCCTCTGAGACATTTCCTGAGTCCCAACTTTTTGGCATCATTTTGTTTGTGAGTGTATTAGTGACTTTGCTCATTACTGTGGCAAGTTATCTGGCCAAAGCAACTTAAGGGAGGAAGGATTTCCTTTGACTCATTATTTGCCCGGTTACAGTCAATTATAATAGGGAAGGAATGTGTTAGCTCCATGGCAACAGGAATGTAACATAGGAATTCCCTTCTTTCTTGTATCTTAGAAGAAGAAATGGAGAAAGATGGATGATAGCACTCACTTGACTCTCTTTTTCTCCTTTGCACTCAGACTAGGACCCCACCCAGAGGTTGGTGTTGCCCACATCCAGGATGGGTCCTCCTTTAGTAATCTTCAGAAATACCCTCATGGACACACCAAAAAGTGTGCTTCACTAATGACCTAGTTATCATCCCAATCTAGTCAAATTGGAGATGAAGATTAACCATCAAACTTTCTAAACCTCAGTGTTTTGTGTTCCCTGGCACCCATAAAGCCATTCTCTAGTAGTCTGTGGGGCAGCGACAGCCAAGGACTTAGTTCTTTGTTAAATTTCTGTCCAAAAAGTGGCTTCAAAGAACTCCACTTAGTGAAGATGAAAGATAAGAAGTCTTTTCTCTACATTCTTTTTTACTTTTTGAGATAGTATTTTATGTACCCTGACTGGTCTCAGACTCTTTAAGTTACCAGGTGTTGCCTTGAAATCCCAACTCTCTTGCCTTAGCCTTCCAGGTGCTAGTATTACAGGCAAGCACCACTGCACCTAGATTCTCATTACTTGACATTCCAGAATGTGTTCTGTAGTCAGAACGTGTTCATGGGAGTCATGCCTAATTCCCAGAATGCCCAGCACCCTCAGCAGGAGACCTGAATTCCTTATGCTTTGCCACATAAGAGACAGGAATCTGTCTCCATGGCAAGAATACTGTGAATGACCCTGTTGTCCACCTGGTTTAGTAGGGTTTGGGTCTACGATGCCCAGGAGATGGTCTTTGATCACAATGCCCAAATCAGTTATAATTTCTTAGAGTAATTAAGGACATGCTGTGTGTATGGCTAGCAGCATTTCTCTGTTCCCGGAAGTCTGACTCTGAGGACACTGAGAGCAAAAGTGTGGTACAAGCCGTGGAGGCTTTTCTAGTCCACTCCACTTCCTCCCACTGTTACTTCTTTTCTTTCTTCTTTTGACACCATGCCAGTACATGCACTCATTGAATGTCTCAACGAACATTGTAAACTGTCTGAAATCTCTTCTGGAAGAAGATCGAAAGGCGCACATACTCTGCCTTACATATAAATGTTTTCTAGGATAGTCTGAGAAGGCCTCTGTGACCATACTAGTTCATACTCTGAAGCAGGCACATACCTGGTAGGCATGAGGAACAGCAAGGCCAGGGGGCCTTCCAGCAGTCAGGGAGGGGGTGGGTTGATAGCCATTCTCTTAAGTTGGATTGGTTTCTGTCCAATACTCATTTGTCTTATTTCCACAAATCCTTTGAGTTTTGCCCAGTTATCTATTCTTCAATAAGGCTTTTTGGGGTCCATTCTACTTAAAATTTAAACCCCCAAATGCATTATCTCTCATTATACAACCACCCTTAAATGCCTTTCTTTTGCTGTGCTAAAATACCATGACCAAGGCAACTTTTTAAAAAGGATTTATTTGGGAGCTCACAGTTCCAATGTGTTAAAATCCAAAGCCATGATGTCAGGGAACATGGCCGCATGCAGGCATGACTGTGGGACAGTGGCCAAGGACTCACATCTCACTCCATAAGCAAGAGACAGAAAGAGCTAACTGGGAATGTCATGAGCTATGCCTGTCTCAAGTGACATACTCCTCTAACAAGACCACACCTCCTATCCTTCCCAAACAGTTACACTAACAGAGAGCCAAGCTTTCAAAACTATGAGCCAACAGGGGCTATTCTCATTCAAACCACCCCATGGTGACTCACATTAGTGTTCTAGGGCTTTACCAAAGAAGCAAGATCCTAGAAGCAGAAGGGGAGGAGGTAGGGAGGAGAAAGGTAGAGAGAATGAGAAGGAAAATGTTGGCTGAATCAATGACTGGTATAGCCTCAGGCCCATGCCATGAGAGGAAGCCCATGCCTAACACTGCTTGGATGGCCAGGAACTGGAGGCTGGATAGCCCAGAGACCTAGGATAGAACCAAACATGACATGCAAACGAAAAAAAGCAATGAAATTATCTCTACTGATAGTCTGCTATACTCATAGGTCAGTGTCTAGCCCAATTGTCATCAGAGAACCTTCATCCAACAACTGATGGGAGCAGACACAGTGACCCACAGCCAAACATTAGGTGACACTTGGAGAACCTCACAGGAGAGGGGGAGGAGTGGGAACCAGAGGGGTCGAGGGCACTGAGAGAACACAGTCCACAGGATCGACTCGGTAGAGCTTATGGGGGCTCACAGAGCCTGGAGTGACAGTCACAGAATCTGCATGAGTCTGTGCTAGGTCCTCTGCCTTTGTGTTATGGTTGTGCAGCTTGGGGTTCTTGTGGGACTCCTAACAGTGGAAGGGAGGGGGGTCTCTCTGGCTCTTTCACTTACTCATTGAACCCTTTTCCTCCCGCTGGGCCGCCTCCTCCAGCCTTGGCAGAGGGTTTGTGCCCAGTCTTATTGTAACTTGCTATTCTGTGTTCAGTTTTTAATCCCTGGGGATGCCTGCTCTTTTCTGAGGAGAGATGGAGGAGGAGTGGATCTGGGGGAGAGGAGAGTGTGGCGGGGGGGAATGCAAGGAGTGGAGGGAGGGGAAACTGTGGTCAGGATGTAATGTATGAGAGAAGAATAAGTAAAAGAAAGAAAGAAAATGTAGGCTGAGGAATCCTAAGATCTGTGAGTTGGTAAACCAGAGACCCTGGAGCACTAACAGTATAAGCTCCAGTGTAAAGACTTCAGACTCAGGAGGAGCTGGAATTTCGGTTTGATCATGAAAGCAGGAAAAAGCCACCGGCCCCATTTGAAGGACAGCAGGCATGGAGAATATTCTTTACTCTGAAGAAGGTTGGGTTTCTTGTTCTGTTTAAAGCTTCACCTGAGTGGCTAAGTCCCACCTGCATTGTAGAGGAAGCCTTCTTTGCTCAGGGTACTTCCTCATTGAAATGACAAACTGATCCAAAGCACCCAGGAGAAGGACTGTGTCTGGGCACCTGGTGCCTCCTCCGTTGACACATCCTGCCAACCGTCATGCTAATGAACTGTTCATTTTGACTTGTGGGGTTTGGCCTGTCTCCCCACACTAGGCAGCAGTGTGGAGAGGTACAGTGATTTGGTTTGCTCTAGGTTTTGTTTGTCTTCAGGGTTTAGAAGACCTGACGTACTCAATAAATATTTGTTAATGAAAAGAAGAAACATTACTTTCAAGCTCTCAATATAACAACACCAATAACAATAAAAATAATAATGATGACAATAATGGTCCCCCTGCAGAGGTCTCCTGAGAGGCATTGATCATCAATGTTCCAAGAACTTTCTCAGTTATGATGTAGATTTAGACTTCTGTGTGCATGTGTGTGCAACCCCCCCCACACACACACATTGCTGGTCTGAGTGTTAATTGTTAAGCGTTGTAATTAGTATTGTTACTGTCGTTATCATTTTGTGCTACGCTTGTGGCTCCCTGACCTAGCTGGCTTTTCAGTTTAGGGATGTTATGAAATTCTTATGAGAACATTAATTTGGATTTATTATAATTAAACTTCTAATTTGTGCCTTTAGGAAGATTAATTTTGAGACAAAAGGCTAACAAAAATAGGTCAAACAAATGTTTAACTACTGGGAATGACTGACCTCCTAAAGAACCAACATCCTCTATAGGACATTTTTGGAGTCAGACTGATTTAGATGGTCTTTTTAAAGACCACACATTCCTGAGTTCAAATCTGTGCCCACCTATTATTGGCTTGTGACTTTGAACCAGGTTTTTAAATATGCAATACAACTCTGTGTAGGAAAAGGGAAAGAATACTTTTCATTTCTTAGGCTTAAATTGTGATCCTTGGAGGCTGAGGAGATGGCTCAGCCAGGAAAGTGCTTGCTGAACAAGCATAAGGACTGAAGTTTTATCCCCAGCACCCACTGAAAAAGCTGAGTGTGTATCTCTACTCCTAGAGCTGTGGAAGGCAGAGAAGAGAGGATTCTGGGGCTTCCTGGTTGGCCAGTTAGCTGACTCAGTGAGCAACAGGTTCAATGAAAAACATTATCTTAAAAAGTAAAGCAGAGAATGATTGAGGGAGACATTTGTCATCAACCTCAACCCCCACCCCACCTTACATGCACATATACAAATGCATACATACACCCCCATGCACATATACAAATGCATGCATACACCCCCCATGCACATATACAAATGCATGCATACACCCCCATGCACATATACAAATATATACATACACCCCCATGCACATATACAAATGCATGCATACACCCCCATGCACATATGCAAATATATGCATACAACCCCATGCACATATACAAATGCATACATATACATGCCCCCATGCATATATACAAATGCATGTATACACACACCCCATGCATATATACACATGCATGTATACACCCGCCCTCCACACATACACACACATGGAATCCTTGTATGTACAATGCACAACACAAGTCCAGGCATGAATTTAGTATTTTCAAAAGTTTTTCAAGGGCAGAGAAATGCCTCAACAGTTAAGAGCACTTGTTGCTCCTGCAGAAGACCTGGTTTCATTCCCAGAACCCACATCAGGCAGACCACAACCACCTGTAACTCCTCCAGTTCCAGGGCATCTAATGCCCTCTTCTGGTTTCTTCAGGCACCATGCACCCACATGGTACACGTAGATACATGTAGCTACTCACACATAAATATAAAATAATAAAATAAACAAATATTTAAAGTTTTAGTCAAGAGATTTAAAGCAATGAATTCATGTGTTTTCAGTCAAGTCCTTCAAAAAGTACCCCATGAACTAAGGGTTAAAACTACTTTCTAACATCATGGTGGCATTTTCATATCTGAGTTGCTTATTTTCAACTGGCCTGTCGCCAGTATATTTCAGCTTCTATAGTTAACAGTGTCACATTTTACAAAATAAAAGGTTATTCATTCGTCAGAAATATGCTACAAAAATAACCATATGGATTTCAGAGGACAAAGGATGCATTTCTGGCAGTACCAATAGCACTCCTGCAGCATCATGGGAACATATAGAGGTGTCTCAATATTTGAACAAGAGCGTTCTTCCCTAAATGATGTTATGACTCAAGAATCTAGGAGAATTGGCTTTTGCTTCTTTCTAGTAGAGAAAAAGTTATCTTTGATTTGATAGTGACTTTTAAAAACTACTTCTGTTGCCTTCACAGTGTACATGAGAGCAGAGATTCAAATGCATTTCCTCACCTCACAGGTACCTTCCTCCTCACATCGCTTTTAGTGGAGAGCCGGGGGAGGCCTCAGAGTTCTGCAGGCACCCAGGCACCTGAGGAAACTTCTGTGACTCAGAAAATGTGTGATTCAGACACTCCTGAGCCAGGCCATTGCTCACACCTGTGAATGGGGCTCCCAAACATGTTTGCATACTCAGGACATGTGATTCAGACACTCCTGAGCCAGGCCATTGCTCACACCTGTGAATGGGGCTCCCAAGCATGTTTGCCTACTCAGGACATGTGATTCAGACACCCCAGAGCCAGGCCATCACACCTGTGAATGGGGCTCCCAAGCATGTTTGCCTACTCAGGACCCACTGCCTCTTTACACAAGGCCATGCCCTCTGGAGATCCAGATAGCAATACGTACCTTACCAAATACTTGCTATCTTCTGGCAATTCATCAGACTGCTTTGTATCTTGCTGATGTAATCTTCACAATAGCACCATGGCTTAGTCTCTGCTATTAGGAATCCATTTTGGCCTCTTTCTCCTGGAAGCACAGGGCAGTGCAGCTCCCTGGAGCCACACAGCTTGACAGGGGCAGAGACTTGTCTCAGAGTGCCTTTAGGAAGCTGACTTATGAGCACGGTTGGCTTATCTAATCTTATATTCAGCTTATTGTTTACCTACCATATTGTCTATGAAGAATCTTGGACCTTAAAGGAGTGGCTTATGGTCCACATTTTAGTGGTGGGTGGACAGAGCTGATTTAAGCCAAGCAACATGCTTTGGAGTCCCATGGATAGTCAGTCACTGGGAGCAATAAGACTTATGCCCAATGATGTGGGCTGAAGTCTGGGCTCTCTCTCACCCTCCGTATAACACTAGTTCTTCATTGGTAGTACTTGGCCCTAGCCCTGCCCATAATGTGATCCAAGCTGGCCTTTATCACAGGGCTGTGAAGAACTTGTGACAAGTTGAAAACTGGCCTCTGGTCCCCATGATGCAGCAGATATGGCAGGAGGGTGAAATGGTCAAAACCCTGGACTCAGAATACACACAGAACCTGGACAGCCACCGTGTGAAGTCTCTGTTACCTGTGAAGATGACGTCCTGTGTCCATGTGAAAATGAGAGACAGAATAGGAACTGGAGCCAGTGGGGTGCAGGGGATTGCATCTAGGCATACTGTCAAGTGTTCAGAAGGGAGCAATGGCCAAAATGGAAGAGGTGCTGTGTACAAGCCATCACCCCCCAGGAAATCCTAACTGGCTATGACAGCAGCTGTGGAGTCCCCATCTTCTCCCAATAGAGTCCCATGGCAGCAACTGGGTAGGTTTTAATCACTATGAGCGTGCACATAACAATGACAAAAATACCCTTCTTCCTATAAAATCAGGCCATGAGGGGAAAAATAACCCATTCTTTTCCATGCAGCAAATGTCCTTGGCAGCTGTGGGTTGAATAGGTGAGGGTCCTTTGTGGCTGTGGGCTCTGTAGGCCAGGGTCCTTTGTGGCTGTTGACTCTGTAGGCAAGGATCCTTCATGGCTGCAGGCTCTTTAGGCCAGGGTCCTTTGTGGCTGTGGACTCTGTAGGCCAGGGTCCTTTGTGGCTGTGGGCTCTGTAGGCAAGGATCCTTCATGGCTGCAGGCTCGGTAGGCCAGGGTCCTTTGTGGCTGTGGGCTCTGTAGGCAAGGATCCTTTGTGGCTGTGGGCTGTATAGGTGAGGGTCTTTTGCAGCTGTGGGCTGTATAGAAGAGGGTCCAAAGCCACTTTGAGCACAGTGCTAGGTGGAGCTTCTTGTCCCCTGATTTATCCAGTTCACCATTAGCTGCACACTGGGGTTGGTCGAGGGGACAGGGACCTAGGTTAGTCTGTGGAAAGGAGATAGCTGCAGAATCTACACACCATTGTCCACTTTGGGGCTCAGGAGATGAGGAGATGGAAGCAGGAAATGAGGGAAGCAGGGCTGCCACAGAGGAGGAAAGTGGTTCTGAAGAACGGTTGTGGGGGGCCCAGCTCTGGCAGAAGAGGGGAGGTGCCAGTGAGGCCGTGAGAACTCAGGTGCCAGTGAGGCAGGGATGACCCTCCAATGGGGGCCTCGGAGGCCACCCCTTCCCTGTCCTTGCAGGTGTCTCTCTTTCATTCCACTCTTTCAGTGTCCAAAGCAGCCAAGTGCTCACGTAGAAGACCCTCTGCCTGAAAGCAGTGCCGTGTTCCCAGCCACTGACAATCCCGTTAAGTTCCCCTTTCCCTTCCCAGCTGTGTCTAGGCAGCTGCTCTCTAGTGTACTGGGTGAGATCAGGAGTCATTACTGGCTGCTTCCCCAGGGGCAAACTGATAGGAGAACATGCCTGCAAGGGGCAGTTAGGACCTCTTTAGACGATGTAATTAACCTCCTCACATTTCAGCTTGTAGCGCGGATAACACTGTCAAACGCTGTCCAATCTTTCTGGTGTTCAACATGCTTTAATTAAAACAGAAAAGCCTGGGTTGGGCAGAGAGGAGCACCCGAGCCTGTCTTTCCTGATTTGCAGCAGAGCTGATCATTCTCTTCATCTCTGTCCTGAACCATGTAGAAGCAGTGTGTGTCTGCTGTGAGCACATAGTAGGAATGTGGAGAGCACACAGTAGGTGGCCACCAAACCCAGGGCAGCAAAGACACTTGTTAGGAAAGCTCAGCAGGCTGCCTTTGCACTTCACAGATGTCTCTCTCTCAGAGCAAGTTTGGGGGTGTTCTGGTAGAGCGGGGCAGGAGAACGAAATATGGCTGCGCCTCTATTCTCTGTGCTTGCCTGGAGCCTTCAGAGAATACAAAACAGCAGCAAACAAGGCAGGGTGTTTCTGGGCTGGCTTTCTAGAGCTGCACATTTCTCTTCCTTGAACAGCAGCTGAGGTTTTTTTCTCTCTTTATTTTCTCCTTTTTTTTTTTTTTGTCTCCAGCAGCCACTTGGGATTTTTATAAACAAACAGAAGGCAGAGAGAAAAGTATTTTACTTCACTGAGGATATGTTGAAAATGACATCTAAGACATTTCTACAACTATTCTATACTTAAGTGGATGGCGTTTTCTCGTCCCTCTCTCCAGCTTCCTTCGAAAGGTGATTGTTTTTCAGGGATGCTGACTTTGTTGCATCCTCTTCCCAGTGACTATGTCAGGCCTCATGGCCTCTCCGTGACTTCATCTCTAGCCCCTTGCTTTCCTAAAACAAATTTCTGAGGACTCTATGCAGTTGAGAATTCTTGATTTCCCATTGACTCAAAGTTAAAATTCAAATCATTTTCACAGCAAGTATGGCATGCTGTCTCTGGCCCTGAATTTATTTCTGAGAAGCCCCCCCCCCACACACACACAGTAGAGTCTGAGCTTGCTGAGGCCAGGAACCACATCTTTCTGCTCATCTGTGTCTGTAGAGGGTATAGGATGACAAGCAGAGAAGAGAAACACTGTATATATTTCTGCAGGGGATTATTTTGAAAAGCACTGACAAACTGGACTCTTGTAGCCATCTTGCTAGGTGTCATCCCCTTTCACCCCCCACCTCAGCCTCACTGAGCTACCTGTTTATTGTCTTGTTTCTCCATGGCCCACTCTCCATCCAGGGTCTCCACTGGCATCTCCCTTCAGAGCTGGTGCTTCACGTACATGCACCGTTGGACCCCTTTCTTCCTCCGTGGCAGCACCAACCGCGTTGGTGCCTGTTTTTATCTTCCATTTTCCCATCTTTTGAGATCCATGTGGGCATTTCCTATTCCTACAGGCCAAATGAGCAACAGAATTTGACCTTGAGACAACCCAAAACTAGTTAAGTAGGTAGATGTGTTTCATGACTGTGCTGTGGGTTTTGTTAACTTGACTCAAGCTAGAGTCATCAGAGAGGAAGGAGCCTGAGTTGAGCAAATGCCTCCATGAGATCCATCTGTAAGGCATTTTCTCAATTAGTAATCAATGGGGGAGGGTCCAGCCCATGGTGGATGGTGTCATACCTGGGCTGGTGGTCCTGGATCCTATAAGAAAACAGGCTGAGTAAGCCAGGGGAAGCAAGCCAGTAAGCAACACCCCTGCATGGTCAATGTATCAACTCCTGCCTCCAGGTTCCAGCCCCGCTTGAATTTCTGTCCTGACTTCCTTCAGTGATAGACTATGATGTGGAGGTGTAAGCCAAATAAGCCCCCACCACCTTGCATTTCGGTCATGGTGTTTCATTGCAGCAATAGAAACCCTGACAAAGACAATGACAATAACCTATGAGCTTGAGGAATGAATGCAGCCTGTGCTCATTTCGTTCCCTGTTATCTCACTCTGAGGCAGACTTTAGCATGTGAGGGTATAGAATGATGACTAGTGTCCTGTCTCTAATGCTGAGCATTAGATTGTACTGAGTTATGGCAGCCACCAGTTATGATTCTGACTTGTCTGGAACAAAGAGATTTCTTGGGAGTGGCCCTCTTATCCTGAGGTATGACCAGTTGGAAAATCTCTTTAGCAGATGAAGATCAATTCAAGTTGGGTATTTGCAGCTATCTGAATCTTAGCTGCCTTTTTCATTAGACTACAATTTTTAGGGAGACAGATGTTAAGAATGTCAAAGACATAAAGTAAGACAGCAATATGATATAGGTCCTTAGATGCTGCTGTATATTAGAATCACCTGGGAGCCCTTAAAAGTCCCCCTTAAATCATACATTTGGGGGTGACAGCCAGCATCAGTCTGCTATAACGACTTCCAGGGGGCTTCAAAGTTCAACAGAATTGGAACCCACTTTGACAGGGGTTCTGAGGGCATATCCCAGGTGTGAGTGGAGTTGCCCAATGGACAAAGCACTTTTCACAAGATTTCAGGGTCATGGAAGAAAGAACACAGGGAAAGAGGAAATCTTGGCCCTTGAGAATATCACCTTAGATCTCCCGCTGATTCTTGAGGGTACCACCAACTTCATGGTCTAGAGAGTCAATTATTAAGGCAGAGGGCAAAGTTGATAGGACTGATGGGGAAGTGTCTGTCTTAGTGTTCCCTTACTGTGAAGAGACACCATGGCCATGACCACTAATATGCAGGAAAGCATTTACTTGGGGCTTGCATACAGTTCAGAGGTTTGTTCTGTTGACATCATGGTGGGAAGCATAGCTGCATGCAGCAGATGTGGTGCTGGAGAGACAGCTTGAAGGTTCTACACCTGAATCCTCAGACAGCGGGAGAGAGAGCCACTGGACTTGGCTTGAGCTTTTGAAACCCCAAAGCCCACCCCCCAGTGACACACTTCCTCCAACAAGGCCACATCTCCTAGCCCCTGCCCAGTAGTGTTAGTCCCTAAGGACCACACATTTAAATATATGAGCCTGTGGGGGCTATTCCTATTCAAGTCACCACATTGTCCACCTGTGCATATATGAAGGGTGGAGTGTGGAAATGGACGTGGTGATACTGAGGCCGCTAGCACTTCTTCATAGTATGGGGAATGGTAAATTGTTGATATAGTCCATTATGTTCTTTTTTTGTTTATTAGGTAATGATCATCCACAACCAGTAATTAAAGGTAGCTGGAGTCTTTCCACAGACTGCCTTTCTCAACCATATGCCCCTTAACTCTTGGATAAAGAATAGGCTACACAAAGATAAGTACTCAGGCTTTGATGGCATAGGAGAGATGTCAGGATTTTGCCAAAGCTTGGCCATCAGTCCCTTCCCTGCCTCACCATACACAGCTTGGTTTACTTGATCCAGAGAGCAATTGATCTTGCAGTTCTCCTCTGAAAGAACTAGAACAGAACATATTTGACTGTCTTCTTTTCATTGATACAAATTATTTTTTAAAGTTATCTTGTTGAAATTGTTTTACTGATGTAAGATTATTTATTTCTTGTGTTTTCATGCTTGTAGTTAATCTTCTTGGTTTGGAGTTTTCCTTCTAGCACCTTCTGTAGGGTCAGATTTGTTGATAGGATAGATATTGTTTAAATTTGACTTTATCGTGGAATGTCTTATTTTGTCCATTTTATGGCAACTGAAAGTTTTGCTGGGTATAGTAATCTGGGCTGTCATCCATGGTCTCTTAGAGTCTGCAGCACATCTGTCCAGGCCCTTCTGGATTTTAGAGTCTCCACTGAGAAATTAGGTGTAATTCTAATAGGTGTCTTTGTATGTTTCTTGATCTTTTTCCTATGCAGCTTTTAATATTCCTTTTTTATTCTGTATGTTTAGTGTTTTGATTATTATGTGATGTGATGAGGGGAATTTTCTGCTCTAATCTGTTTGATGTTCTGTAAATTTCTTGTACCTTTATAGGCATCTCTCTCTTTAGGTTAGGAAAATTTTCTTCTATGATTTTGTTGAAAATATTTTCTGGGCCTTTGAGCTGGTATTCTTCTCCTTCCTCTATTCCTATTATTTAATGGTTTGGTCTTTTCATAGTGTCCCACATTTCCTGGATGTTTTGGGTCGGGAATTTTTTTAGATTTAAGATTTTTTGGCGAATGTATCAATTTCTTCTATCATATCTTCAGTGCCTGAGAGTCTCTCTTTTATCACTTGTATTCTGTTGGTGAAGCTTGCCTCTGAGTTCTTGATCTCATTCCTGAATTTTTCATTTCCAGGATTCCTCAGTTTGTGTTTTCTTTATTGCTTTTATTTCCATTTTCAGGTCTTGAACAGTTTTATTTCCTTCATTTGCTTGTTTTTTCTTGGCGTTCTTTAAGGGATCAAACTGAGGGCTGAAATCAATGAAATAAAAACAAAGAGAACTATACAGAAATCAGTGAAACACAGAGTTGATTATTTGAGAAAATCAACAAGATAGACAAACCCTTATCCAGACTAACTCAAATACACACAGAGAATATCCAAATTAAGAAAATCAGAAATGAAAATGTGGACCTAACAGTGGACACCAAGGAAATCCAGAGAATCAGAAGGACATACTTTAAAACCCCCACCAAAAAAAAGCCCAGGGTCAGATGGTTTTAGTGCAAAACTCTACTAGACTTTCAAAGAAGAGAAAATTTCACCACTCCTCAAATTATTTCACAAAATAGAAACGGAAGGAACACTGCCAAATTCATTTTATGAGGCCACAGTCATCGTGATACCCAAACCACATAAAGACTCAACAAAGAAAGAGAATTACAGACCAGTTTCCCCCATGAAAATAGATGCAAAAATACTCAATAAAATATTTGCAAACCAAATCCAAGAGCACATCAAAAAGATCATCCATTGTTATCAAGTAGGCTTTATCCTAGAGGTGCAAGGATGATTTGTCTTAGGGATTCTATTGCTGTGAAAAGACAATATGACCACGGCAACTTTTCAAAAAATTAATTAATTTAAAAAAAAATTTTACATCCTGGTCTCAGTTTCCCCTTTTTCCTCTCCTTCCAGTCCCTTTTCCTCCCATTCCCTCTCTGTCCCTACCCCCAATCCACTCCACCTCTGTTTCTGTTCAGGAAAGGCCTCCCATGGATATCAACAAAACATGGCATATCAAGTTTCCGTAAGACTAAGCACCTCCCCATGTATTAAGGCTGGACAGGGCAGCCCAATATGAGGAATAGAGTTTAGAAAGCCAGCAGAAAGAGTCAGAGACAGCCTCTGCTCCCACTGTTAGGAGTCCCACAAGAAGACCAAGCTACACAGCTGTCACATATATGCAGAGGGCCTAGGTCAGTCCCATGCAGGCTCCCTGGTTGGTGGTTCAGTCTCTTTGAGTGCCTATGAGCCCAGGTTAGTTGATTCTGTGGGTTTTCTTGTGGTGTCTGTGACCCCTCTGGTTCCTGCAATTCTTTTCCCTGTCCTCTGCAGGATTCCCTGAGCTCCACCTAATGTTTGGCTGTAGGTCTTTGTGTTTTCATCAGTTGCTGGATAAGGCCTCTCCAATGACAACTGGGCTAGGCACCCATCTATGAGTATCACAGAATATTGTTAGGTATCATTACATTGACATTTTTTTCCTCCAGTCATGTTTAACCTGGAGTACATGTGGAAGCCAGGAAAGTATAAACAAGTCACTGGGAGCCAATTCTTTAAGAGAGGAAGAGATAGTAAAATATAGGCAAAATGAAAGCCCAGAGGGAACTGCTGAGAAAATTCCAAGTATGGAGGGAGGTGAGGAATGGGGAAATAAAGTGTTGGCAGAAGGCTCAACCACAGTGAAGGGAGCATGAAAATGTTACATTGAAACCTATGACCTTTCAACTCCAGAAAACCTTTCAACTAAAGGTGGTAGGATAACACAGGTCCCATGAAAAATGGCTACACTAGCTTTACAGGGTTTAGTGGGGGCATGGGCTTTGCTGGGAATTGAAGGTTAGCCAAGCTAAGGGCACACAGAAGCCTTATGGGAGTCTACTAGTTGGTAAATTAATTCAATATACATACACACGTAGATGTGTGTTTATATAGTTTAATTTCATTTTGATGCATTTAAATCTTTAACCCTTTTGGAACTCAGTTTTACTGGACTGTGCACTATTGAAATATTTCTCTGGATGGTTGCCCAGTAATTGTATCACCTTTTGTAGGCTATTTCGTATTCTACACATGTTCTTAGGGTTTGGCTAGAGAAGAAAAACATCCTCAACTTCAATTCTGTCTTAGTGGATTTTGGTTTGGGATTTCCTAAGATGCTAGAATTTTTTGCCTAGCCTCTGGTGTTTGTGGTTCCTGTTCTCAAGCTGTTTCTCAAGCCTTTGTGGTCTGCCTCTGTCACCAAAAGGATTGTTGTCTAACAAACAGTCATGTCAAGGCCAAGTACCTGAAAGGCCTTTGTGGTCAGGGTTTCTAAGAGGCAGCCGCCTGCCATTTGTAAGCAGGGAACTCTCCATGAATCCTCATACTTGGTAAATTCTGCCTGGTGATTCTACCGTCGGTCTGGACAGGCAGCAACAGTCTAATGAAAAACCAGAGGTGGAGCTGGGGCCGCATTTGAGAAGGAAGCTCTGAGATAGAGGGTAGAGGTCAGCTGTCAACATGTAAAAGTTTAACTGGAGAAATGCCTCTCATTTCCTTCCAATTCCATTTTCACCCCTTTCCTTCTCTCCCACACAGCAAGTCTTGCAGGTAGAATGATTAACTACAACTATAAACTCCAGCAAAATGAAAATGATGTGGGACTTTGGGGTTCTGCTTCTCCACTTACACATTTCTTTATGAGGCTTATTTTGCTATTATATAATAAGCATGCTTTTGACCACTATGTGTCTGTGTCTCTTTCTGTGTGTTTATGTACACACGAGTATGGTTGCTCATGGAGTGTGGAGGTGTTGGATCCCCTAGAGATGGAGTAACAGTTCTGGATAACAGATGTGCGTTTGGAGAACTGACCTGAGGTCCCCTGCAATAACAGTGCGTGCTCTGAACCACTGAAAGATCTCTTCAGCCTTTTTTCTACATTTGTAAATGAATCTGATTCACCAAACAATTTGAATCAATTAGTGAAATTGAAAGAAGGAAAAGAAAAAATAGTGTTGGAATTGGGGCCTCAATAATGACGAAGGACAAGGGATTAATAAACAAAGGCTGGGATGGATGGTGGTGTGGGAGGAAAATCAACTCATATAAATGGAAATTGTATGAGTTTGTGTCATTGCTACATTGCCCACAAAGCTACCTGTACATTTCCCAGCAGATGAAATAGGAAGGGAGGTATTGCTTATCACTTTTGCCATTAGACAGACAGCTGTCCATGAGGAGGCCAGTTTCTCTTGAAGCCGAGTTCTGGGCCACTGCTCTGTTAAAGAACAGAATTCTCATTATAAAGAAAATTTTGGTCTCATGGTAATTTGGCAGTCACATATGTGGATTTGATTACAGGAAGCAGGGGGAGAGTAGACAGACGTATCCTCACCATATGGATGAAAAAAAATCCTCTTTCTAACTGGCTTTGCAAGAAAAAGAGTTGCAGGTTTTGAGACATAAGAAACATATGCAATTTCAGAAGTTGTGAAACTATGAACATAAAATCAGGTATGAAATTGAGTATTTACTTAGTAGGAAGCAAATCATCACGCCAATCATTAAAAAATGGAAGATGCTGTGGCCCAATAGCAGTGTGCTCTCTAGATCTAGCTTGTGTACTGTCTTTGGTTCAAACCCTGGTGTACACATGTGTACCTCCTCCCCACCTCCACCCTCCACCGCACACTGCTGGGTGCACAGTTCTGTATTATATTTCCCCCCAACTCTCTTTAGTTTGGCTGCTCATGGACTCTCTCTTCTTGAGATGATCTTTGCAATTTAAGTTCTGCAGAGAGAATAGGGAGATATTTAAATCTCTCTGCTAGTATGGCAGACTGAAAATTGTTTAGCAGGTCCAAAGTCTTATTTAGCTTCTCATCATTGCTAGTTTGGTCAATTTATGATTATTGTAGAATTTGAAAAGGTCTCCCAAGTTACTTTTATACATGAGGTGAAAGACTTGACCTTGCTTCATTGTTAGTATGATTATTTCATGCCTGGAGCTCTATTACACCCCATCATACTCCCTGTGTCAGTGTTTGCATGCCGTAAACAGCCATGATGACACTTCACCTGTGACCCTCTACATGATGAGTCAGGTGAATCAGGATGAGAGTAATACAAATTGTTTGTAGCTTTCCATCCAGGGACAGCCAGGATTACTTAATCCTGGTTATCATGTTACTGATGGCACATTAGGTCATGTCAGTACATCCCAATCGGTATGGCAGACTGAAAATTGTTTAGCAGTTCCCAAAATCCTTATTTAGCTTCTCATCATTGCTAGTGTGTTGTCAATTTATGATTATTGTAAAAATCAAAAAGCTTCTCAAATCCACACCAATCATATCCCAACCCTAGCTTCCTATGTTTTCATTTAAGAAATTGTGTCTAAAGGTAAGTCATCGGGAGTATGGGTCTTCATCAACGTCAAAAAATTATTTTAAAATATTATGGAAGCAAAGGCATAGTGAAACCCATTAGTCAGGCCCTCCCCAGCTATTGGCAGGGTTAGAGCAACAGAAGGAGCCTTGAAGACCAAGTCCTCTCCTTTAGTGCAATTGCTCTGCAAGATGAGCCATTTAGGGACAATTGAGAACCCTTTCCAGGCTCTTGAACAAGGAGTTGGTGGCAGTTGGTAGGCCTAATGAACTGCCATCTTGTTATGAACTAGTCATCCAATGTCTCTGAATCTCAGTTGTATCACTTTGAATGTTGACATATTAATAATACAATAACAAGAGACCATTTTGAATATCAAATAAAAGATATAGCCAATACTATTTTGAATTCCTTATATTCTCATAAATCTCAGGTAAAAATAAAGCTCTATAGGGCAACAGCAAAATATGAAAACAAGATACCATTGAAATTTGTCCTGTCCTCTTTGGTCACTACATGTATGCTTCATATCTGACAACCCTCCACATTTAATGACACATTGAATTTTAAAAGTGTATGTCACTGGCTTGTTTTCAGTGATGCCCTTCTTGTCTTTGACTCATGTGTGCTGATGTCCAGGCTAACAGCAAAGCAGACACAACCATAGAAGCTCCTGCTCTTACAAGAGTGGAAGAGAATTCTTAGCGCTGAAGGTGGAGAACTTGAAGCCGCGTCTCACATAGAGGCCAGAGGGAAGTCCAGGGGCCTGCTCCTCCTGAGCACAAGTGGGACTGAGTCTCTCCCTGTTATCATCACATCCTGGGGTTCCATGGGACCCAAGAGTCACCTGGAAAAGTCCAGATGGCTAAAATTCTCTACTCCAAGGAAGCTAACTCTTAAAGGGATCCAGACAATCCATTTATGCTGGACTTGCCCTGTCCTCACAGTACTCAATGAGGGCTTACAAATCCTGCCCCAAAATGCCATTTATGGCCAAGTGAAGGCCCCAGGTTATTTCTAGAACCTTGTAGGGGATTGATTTGTTAGGTTTAGCAGTGCATCTACTAAGAAACTACACTTATCAGGGGACGCTGTGTTTCTTTAAGAAATTTACACCAATCACTTTGCACCTGGAGCTTGAGAGAAGAACAAAACTGGATATGCGTGGCTTGATGTTTGGTTTTGTTTGCAGGAGGTGGAGAGATAAACCTGAAGTTGGGAGGGCAGGGAGGTAGGAGAATCAGGGAGGAGTTGGGGGAGGGGGAAAACATCATCAAAATATATGGACAACTTTTAAATAAAAACAAAAACAAACAACAAAAGCCAAACCAAAACAAAAAGCCAGGCTGCTTGCCATGGGCTTGGATAGAACTTAATTAAGCATTGTGGTCAATTCCCGTCTCACCCCATAGAATGACTCACCATTTCAGCGCCTCGTTGTCTTGTTCTGAAACTAACTGGATTCCCATGGGCAGAAAAGATATTTATTTAACTTTTATTAAGAACTAATGGGGAAGCCTCCAGCAGTCTCTGGAGGTGCCCCTGTCTGTGG
Organism: Peromyscus maniculatus bairdii; assembly: GCF_049852395.1. NCBI lineage: Eukaryota > Metazoa > Chordata > Mammalia > Rodentia > Cricetidae > Peromyscus > Peromyscus maniculatus. Next base: position 12,075,883 of record NC_134860.1, read on the forward strand.
CCTCCCCTGTAATTTATGCATTATTTAATCACCAGATTCAGTCTCTCAGAGACCAGGCTAGGTTTTCCTCATTTGCCACCCACTCCCCCATGCAGAGATGAAATTATTCCCTGAGTATCCTGGATCACGAAATGGTACCTTTTGGAAATGAGAAGATAATGCTGTTTATGTATGAGTGCAACAGAATTACTTTACTCGCCTGTAGTAACAGTAATTAAGTTGAAATGTCAGTCATGATCTTACTGTTTTGAAATGTTATACATACTCAAATCTGCCTGAATATTGAGGATTCTAACTGATGCAGAGGATGTTGTTGAAAATATGGGTGTATCCAAGCCACTGCACAAATGCCAACTGTGTTCGCCACTTCTGGTAAATGAGGTAAAAATGTGTGTTATGAAGAGGATCCCTGATGGTGATGTCCTCGATGGTATTTTGTCACCTGGGGTTTTTATAGGTGAGTTGGTTCTGTGATGAGAACCGTAACATTTGGAAAATGTGTTCTGAAGTAAATTGTGTTACGTAAATCAAAGGGGTGCAAATAGGCTGTATAGTGAAGCATGGTGGGAAATATAGTGTTTGATTCAAGTATACAGGGAATTTGATGGGGGGTAGGGGATAATGTCCACCCTTCCCTCTCACAGTCTTACAAAGGCTTACCATTTGCACTGCTTCTTATACATAAGAGAAAATGGGGTTGAGGACTGTGAGCTGAGTGGGCATCCTTGGGCTTTTGGGTGGTTATGTCTCCTCTTTCAAGGAGGAGAAAGAAGTCAGAGAAGAGGACAGCTAGGAACAGGAGCTAGAGCAGAGAGCCGCAGGGGGAGTAGTGGCCAAAGGTCACCCACAGTGGAGACCAAGACTCCCTCCAGCCTGTCCTCCTGAAAGTCTCTTTCTCTGGACGTGAGAAGTCATTTCCTGCTTGCTGGTCACCCCACCCCTTCGCCCTAGATGTTCTGTGCTCTGCTATGGTTTTCCATTTTGCAGAAACAGGTTGAGATTGTAATCCTGTAGGTACGTTTACCAATCCTAGTCCTCCACCTGTGAGGTCTATTAACCCTGCAGCTTCTCCAAGGTCTTCTACATTGAGGGGATAGAAATGCCCCTGCCCTAGTATCATTCTGCATCATCTGTGAGATCACGAGCATCATGTTGGTGGCGAGGCACCTGGCACACAGCAGGCACTTGCTTTCCCCATCTTCCATCTGGATGGCCACACATGTGCACATCAAGTTTGGGGCTCACATCTCATCCAGACTGCATTTCCCCAGGCCTGGTTTTTCATGACAGAGTCCAGGGCACCTTTCATGTCAACAAAAAGGGATTAAACAAGCCTCTTCCTTTCCCTGTGGCATGTAGTATACAGTCTAGGGTTATGGAGTCATGGAGAAAGTTAATAGCATAGCACCTGCATTGGTGCCATTCAAGGGGTGACTTGTGTGCTCTAGTTTTACAGTGTAATATCTGTGACAGCCCTGACTGTAATTGTGGACAGGTAGCTCATCACCCCAGGGGATTCTAATTCCACTGGATTGTACCACCAAATGACTAGAACAAAGAAAGGATATATTAAAGTGTGTATTAGGGATCCTGGTTATTAAAAATTACATTTTTTGAAGTCTCATTTAGATCCAGGAGCCAGACTGCATCTGGAAGGCTCTGAGGATTAACCCTTTCAGAACAGTGGAGTGTCGGTGATCATTTGGAAAAGTAATTGTACCAAATTTAATTATCATGTGTGTGTTTCATTGGCATTGCTGTGAATACCCAGGCTACAGCAGGGGATGGGCTGCCCCAGCATGGGTTCTGGACTGAGGATTGTGGTGCAAAATGCTGCATGATGTAACTAAATATCATTTGCATAGGGACCTTGATGGATGCAGAAGTCATGGGTAGAATGTGTGGGAGGGGCCTGTGGCCCACTTAGGAGATGTTTGAGACACTTGGAAAGACCTTTAACTGTTTTTATCACATTGGAGAGGAACAAACTACATTTTGAGTAGGCTGACACAAAGTGCTTCTCACTTTTGTTCGCTGTGCTTGTGGTATCCTGACCTCTTCTGAGTTGAAGAATTCAGTTTGAAATATTCAAGAAGAGTGAGCTACTCAACAGGACTTTGGCTCCAGGAGCGTGTTTGACTGAGTGGAGGGGTGGTACAGGAACTGTTTGGCTCACAAATGGGCTTCGGCAGCATGGACTTGAACGATGACCTTTTGGAGATTCATGGCAGTTTTTTCCTATCTCTCGACTCCCATTTAACTCTCTGCCTTGACTGGATCATACCTCTCAGGAACCACTCTTTTCTAGGGAGATTCTCCCCATGACCCTGATGGGCAGGCTGCCCTGTACTTATTTGCACAGCACAGCCATGTAATTGCTCATGTATAGGCCTGTTCCCAATGTGCACTGTGGTACTGGGAGAACTGTGACCTTGTCTTGGCTCAGTATCAGCTCCTGAGTCCCAAGTACAGCACCTGCATTGAAAAGGCTTTGTAAATATTTGTTAGAATGGATGATTAAAAAACGTGAAAGTCTGGGAGTTGGTTCCCCCTTTTCCACACATCCCTGATGATGCCAAAACCCAAACAAGCAGTCTTCAAAGCTGCTATCATTGGTTTGGGCTTTATCTGGAGATAAAACCATTATGTTTGAAACAGGGATCTTCTGCTTGATCTGTGGCCAGGAGCTAACTGGTGAACCTCTCTGGGGCCCAGTGAGGATTGTAAAATGACAGCAGGCATCAGTGAGAGGACAAGCTGAAGTGTGTGACAGGTGTTCTCTTCTTCCTGCCCTGCATGTGAAGTTATTTTTTGTTTTTATGGCTGAACCCAGTCTTTATATTCATGAGGAGCAGTCTAAGAATCTCCATCAAAGACACACAAACTGAAATCTTTCATGTAAAGTTACAAATAGCCTTAGGTTAATCAAGTGTATGAAGCTAAAGCCTCATTAGGTAGGTGGGAGGGATTAGTGGGCTGTCTGTGTTGAAGAAATGCTTCTGCCTTCCAGCTGAGGACCTTGCTGTTTCTGGTAGAATTGTATGGCCAAGCTGAGGTCAGGACCCATGGTATGTAGTTTTCTGTCGCAGGGTCCTTTTGCCAAAAACTAAATCCTTCCCATCACTACAGTCAAACAGAAGGTTTGCCCCAGGAGCAATTCATAATTGCCTCTTATGTCATGTTACAGAGTTCTTAGAGACTATGAAGTGATAAAGCAGGGAGGCTGAGTTTGAGAACACATAGAATATATTGCAATGGACACTAATTGCTTGAACTGTTTTACTGGCTAGTGTAATTCAGGGTGACCACCCTCAACTGCTTTTTTAAGACAAAGGCAGACTTAATGATGAAAGGATTCAGGATCTCTCAGGACTTTCGCTGACTCCTTCCAGTTCATTGGGAAGCAAATGAAAGGGACATACCCAGAATGGATATGTTTCTAAAGTGGCTCAGGAGCCAGAGATGTTAAGCACATTTACTCAATTAATTTGACCTGATTTTGGAAGTAACAAGTTGGTGGTAGTGTCCCCACTTAGAGGTGAGTTGCCCAAGTCATTCTGGAAACAACAAAGTAACATTTAAAATTCATTGAGTATTGCTCTGTGTCAAGCATTTAACAAATCCTAGCCAGGAAACACTGCCATCTGTATAGGTCAAAAACAATGGAGCTTTTCCTATGGATTTCATTTGTGGATGGCCAAACCTAAGTCAGAGAGCACTGATTGACTCCAAGTTTTAAGTTATAATATAGAATGTGCTAAAATGGGTGTCAGAATGCTGTCTTTTATATTTATAATAAAATCAGTTAAAGGCTGCTTTTATCAAGGGTTCCACTAAGAAGGCTTAGTCATGAAGATTTGAAAATTTTGTGGTGTGGAGCAGTGTGCATTGGAGACCCCTTCTTGTATGAATGCCTTACCTGGCATGGCGGGGAACCCTAGGAGGCAGAAGTTACTTTTGCTCTATTAGGTTGAAAATGTCATCACTAATTAGCTAGGATTGCAGGAGGGAGTGCTCTTATACCAGACCTGGGGTTTAGCTTTGTAGACACAAAATTGAAGGGAAAAATACATTTTCCAAACACACTTTAAAAATAGTTTCCCTTGGAAATTAAAACCATTAAATGTACATCATTATGCAGATCAGCATTCATGCTTTGAAGAAACAATTTTGCCTTCATTTAATTTGTTTCTCTAAGACCTAATTATGGATTGGATAAAAAATGTTATTTTTCTAACGCCCTGCAAATCGCCTTTTACCACCCAGGAGGGAGCATTGTTCTGGTTAGAAAGGGTTGTTTCTGAGAAGTTATTAGTAAAAGAAGTCAGGGGGAGGTTTTCCAAGAGGAAGTTGGTTGTTCATTGAGAAAACAGAATATGAGTGGATGTGTTCCAGTAATATAGAAAGATGAGAGCTGGTAAGGGTGAGTTTCAGGTTTTCTGTCAAGAGCAGAGAAGATGCTTATCCAAGGTCCAGTCTGCTGCTAGCCAGTCCCACAGTCAGCAGAGTGGCTGAGGTGCATCACTGGGCTGCCATGCAGAGATCACCAGGTAGCAGGAGGGACAAGCTTTAGTACCTGTAGCTGGAGAGTTTTCTCTCCGGGTCCTGCCAAGCCCTGGCATTCCGACAACCCATTTATAAAATAAACACACAGACGCTTATAATACTTATAAACTGTATGACCGTAGCAGGCTTCTTGTTATCTATTTTTTCTATCTTAAATTAACCCATTTCTATTAATCTATAGGTTGCCATGTGGCTCATGGCTTACCGGTAGCTTACATCTTGCTTGTCATGGTGGCGGCTGGCAGGTCTCTCTGCCTCAGCCTTCCACTTCCCCCAATTCTCTTCTCTTTGTCCCACCTATACTTCCTGCTGGGCTACTGGCCAATCAGTGTTTTATTTGTTATCCAATCAAGCAACACATGTAACATATAGAACATCCCACAGCAAGTACCCTTGACTGCTATCCAGGGATGGAAGTGGAAGACAGTCTCGGGAAGTGACTTGACCCATGGCCAGCACTCAGCCATTGGAACTGGCTTTGAATAGGCTGTAGACTAGCAAGCAGCTCTGCCATGTTTACTGTGTGGCTGGCATGATCTCCAGCAGTTTCCAAATGTCAGCTTATGTACTCCTCACGAGAGGTCCATGAGGCAAATGCGAGTCTTATCTCCATTTTATAGACAAGGGATTTGAGCCCTGCAGAGCTTAAGGAAGAGGTGAAAATGGACAGCTGGCAGGAGTCTGTCCCCCAGCTTGAACCATTCTGTTGTACTATTGGTGGGTCATTTCCAACTTGACAGGTGCTGTATATGCACGGATATTTTTGTTCCTATTAGCAGCTCTCTGAGGAAGGTATGACTCTGATTAGCTGTTATTCTTGTGGTACCTGGTCAGTTGTGTATCTTAGTATTTATCTGCCTATATGTGAGAGTCTGGAGGAGTCCAGCTCTAACCTGTCGAAAGGTTCTTGCAGGGAGGAGAGAAGAGTAAGAAAGTATTAGATAGAAAGATAGAAAGAGACAATAAGAAAGACAGAGACAAGGGATAGCTTTGGGAGGGCACTGGGTCAATACCCAGTCGCCTCGAAGTTTATTCCAAAGGGCTTTTTATACAATGCCAAGGGGTGAGACAAAAGACCTCCACCTTTCAAGATTAAAGCACAACATACAGCCAAGTGTAGACCCTTCAAAACACCTGGTAACCACTCCCATGGCCAAATCATCCCATTATGCAGCCCTGCTGGGAAAAGCAAGCTCAGATTCTCTGACCCTGAGTAAAGTCTTACTAGGAAGCCTCTGTGGGCCATCACACCTATATAGTCCCCACCCCTTGAACATGGGTTTACTGTGACTTTGTCTTAATCACTGTCATGTGACAGAACAGGGCCTCTAACATCAGATCACTTTCTCCAATGAGGAATGAATGATGTTTGTCATGTTAAATGTCTGAGTACCCTTAGACCCCTGTGCTCTAAATAGAGATATGGGGAGGGAAACTTAGGCCCCAGATAAACTCCCAATGGATAGTCCCACCAATTTATTAGCCTTGTGAATTAAGTCATCTTGGGAGGAGATTGTCTAGTCTTACTGTCAATCTTGGCTGGTGCCACACAGAGTGGAGCTGAGCTGTTGTCTAACTGTATTCAAATCACAAAAATAACAGCAAATAAAGTAAAATGATTAAAAATGATTGCTCTCTTAAACTACAAACTTTGCAATTATTTGGCAATGTAGTAAAAGGTAGTTGAATCAATTATTGCCCTTACTTTAGAGATGAAAAATGTGAGGTACAAAGAGGTCTTGGACTTGCTCAAAATGAATAAAGGAGAGAAGGGAGCTTACTCAGCTCACTGCAGTCATTGGTTCCTTCCATTGGTGCATCTGTGAGAGTTTGCTCAGTGCTCAAAGACTGTCACCTTGTGTGAGGCTGTTTGAGTGTTGTAATATGGGCATCCTGAGCCCTATCTACTCTGCCTCTTCACTAGCCCTGTCTACTCATGCCTTCCTGTTGTGGTTGGAACTTACACTCCTTTTTAGAACAGTTCCTTATGTCGAAGAACATTGCAGAGAAAGCTGAGTTGGCAGATTATCAGATTTTTTAAAATCAGATTATTGTGTGATGTCATAGTGGATAGAGAGGATTATTATTCCCTACTTTGCAGGTAGGAAAACTGAGACTTGGAGAGGTGAGTAATTTCACTCAGAATCACCATGCATATTTGGCTGTTCATCATACATAGAACAGGGGATAACATTAAATTTTGTGTCTACTCTTTGCTACCCCCGCCCCCACAGACTTCATCATAGTATTTGAGCACTTGCCAAACTGTCCAAGTTGAGCCTTCTGCCCTCCTTTCAATAACAAGTCAACAACCAGCATGCTAAGGATGCATTGAGCACTTGTAAGATCACACAAATTTGGCAGCCTTTTATTACAACTGCTGGTCAGGGCCCATTATGTTCATTTTTCTTTACATACCAGCCCTCATAGTGTCAGGTGGGAGGATTTTCTGCCTTTATCCCATCCATGTACATCATGTACATATTGGACATCAGTCCTACTCAGCATTTGGAGGCTGTTCACAGAACAGCAGCACTTAGGCCAACTGTGTTAGACTTTGCCCCTGGCTGTACCACAAGAATTCCTTTTGCACGCGCAGCACAGGTAATTAGCTAGGAAGTATTCCTAAGTCAGGTGGTGCCTATTCCTAAGGAAGAGACCACAAATGACAGTATCATTGAGGCCATGCCCAAGGCCAGTAGAGAAGAGGCCACTAAGTAAGTGAGCCTTGAGTCCCTGACTTTCCATTCTGTTGAGCTGGTCTGTTTGTCTTGCCTTAGATCCTACAGTTAGCTCAGGGACATCCTAGCGGCTAGCTCCTTAGAGAGGCTGCATATGCATAGCTGAAAGGCTATGGACACATTCTGATAAAAAGCTACAGACCAACAGTTCTTTAGCCTGATCTGTCCTCCTTGCTCACCTCCTCATTGCACAATGAATCGGTAACAGTGCCTACCTCATGTTGTCAGGCCTAGAGAAGTACATGCATACATAGTGCTCAGTGGAGCCCCTGGCATTACCCATCTAGCTCTCTGTTGGATAAACTGAGAGCTCAGTGTATGAGATGCACTGAGACATGGCTGGATGTCTGTGCATGTTATGTGAGTGGGGGATGGAAAAGAGCAAACGTGGATAGGATGGGAGACAGCCATCGTTAGGGAAGGTTTCAACTTACTTCAGGTTACCCAGTGCATGGCAGGGTCTTGATACCCTTGAGCCCATGGGAAGTGTCCTGAGGGGTCAGAGTTCCACCCCAACACGGTAGAGGTGTGATAACTGAAGCCCTGGCGGAGAGAGAGACACGTGACTCACACAACATGTTCCTTCCAGCCCTGTCTTGTCTTTCTCCCTGGCATGTGAGAACCTTGGGTAGGCTGGATGGCACAGCCACACACTGGAGCTTGAGTCTTCTTGCCTTCCTCGGCTCCCAGCAGAGGTGCCAGAGCCTGGGAGGTGAGAATGGCCTCCTGTGCTGCTCTGATGGCAGGTCACTGATGGCAGCAGCATTCTCCTGGTTTCAGCATGCAAGCCCTTGTGGCAGGGTGGTTGTGCGTTTGCTCCTTCCCCAGAGAGGTGTTTGCTTTACTCTGAAAATGTGTGTGAGCCCCTGAATTCTTCCAGCAATGGCACACTGCAGCCGTGACTTTGAAGAAGTGTGTAAGCCTCTGAGGACTACATGGCTTCTGCCTTGCTCTCCTAGACACTGCACAGCCAGGGAAGGAAACCATGAAGAGGGAAATAAAATGACCCCCCTGTCACTTAATCAGCTAATTAAGTCTCATAAGTGTCCCCATTAGTTCACTGAACTGTAAGAAATACTAACATGTAGCTATTTCAAGACACTACATTTTAAAAAATAGTCCTTCATAATTATATCTTGCTGTGAGATATTGCATGCAACAGTCTTGTCATATCCAGAAGACATCTGAGCACTTTTCTCCTTAGCCTGGCTATTCCATCCTTTCCATCTTCTCTTCCATGAACTTCCCTGAGCCTTGGAGGGAGTGATGTAGTTATCCTGTTTCAGGATGGACACTCAGTAGTCACTTGTTTTCAGTACTTTGACGAGTTATGAGTCTGCATTCAATATTGTACACTGCAGACAGGAGCTTCTCTGACCAAGGCCAAGAGCAGCACTAGTCCATATGCACAAACACAAGTATCTAGAAGGCAGTTTGAGAACATAATTATTTAGCAAAACAACAGCTACTAAAGTTTGTTTTTCTATAATAAAGAATGAAAACACTTGCCTGGGATCTCCCTTGACCCCAAAGTCCTAGGCCCCTTTCTTACCTGCCCCTCTATTAGCACATAAAGGAGCCACCAAAAACATGATAGTAGTAACAGAAAGAGAAGGTATGATGAGAGGCTGAAACTTCCTCAGCTCCAGCTTAGGCTGCCTCAGCACCAAGAGAGCTGTCCCTGTCAGAAAAGCTAGACTGATTCAATAGCGTCTTTGAGAAAAAGAAAAACAGTTATAAAAATAAATGGAGTGCCACTAATATGCTAGTTGTATATACAGACTAGCCTCTTTAAAAACTCTGTGGCATGTAGGCATCCGCTTCATTATTATTTCAGATAAAAAAAAATAGAAGTGAGGAGGTTGTTACTTGCTCAGTCAAGGTCATGTGGTCTCTACAGGCAGGAGATATCATTTGAACCACAGTTGGATTCTCAAGCTGAGTCTCTATCCATCTTGTTCCCTTTCTCCCAGCTCATTTGATGGGGCTGAAGGAGATGGGCCTTTGGTGGGGGGGGGGATGGACTCTCTCACTCCCCCATATCCTCATGTGCTAACCCTTTAGCAGCAATAGCCTGTATACCAGTCTCTCCTTGGGAAAATCCTATTTACTCTTCAGCTGTATGATCGTATTTCACTCTCCTATTTGTCTTATCTCTCCCCAATCTTGGAGGCTCATCAGGTAACTTTTCTCCCTTCTCCTCCAAAGTACATTCTATCAGCTTTCTTCTTATATAGCCCATGATATTAATTACACTCTTTTATTCACCCTTTCTGCCTTCCAGGCCATAAATTCTCTAGGACATGGGTTATATTCCATTCATCTTTGTGACCTGGGCCTGTCAGATTCTGGCAGGTGGTAGACTCTAATAAAGACTTGTTTAATTAATGGCTGTTTTGATGATTTAGTAGAATGAATAGCTCTGTGAGCCATTGCTTGGATTTGGAAAAGAACCTTTCTTGTGGAAGCCCCCAACGTCTGTTGATCATCTGACCTGTCTGGCCAGTGGTTTGTGGACTTTCCCTTCTGTGGATACTTCATCACTGATGTCAAGAGTGAGATGTCACATCACCGGATGCTAAAGGATAACATTAGAATATTTACTTATAGTTTTCCCTTAAAACTTCTTTTTAGTTAACAATAAATATTTATTTTTTTGTCATGTATTTAAGCACTGGGTCCCTAGCTAATAGCACAGTTTAGGTAGGCTATGGAACCTTCAGGAGATGCAGTCTTGCTGGAGGAAGTACTTCACTGGGGGTGGGTCTTGAGACTTTATAGCCTCACCCAACTTCCTGTTCATTCTCTCTGTTGTTTCCTGACAAAATATGATCAGCCAGCTGTCAGATCCTGCTGGCGTGCCTCGTCTTCCTCATCACTATGGACTAGTTCTCTTGAACTAAGCCAATTAACTCTTCCTGGAGTTGCTTTTGGTCATGGTATTTTATCACAGCAACAAAAATATGATTAATGTAGTCACCTGGGCTGAAATTGAAACTGAGGCTGATGGAAGTATTGGTAGAACACCATATTACCCTCCTAGAGCATGATAGGAAGGAGGCCATGAGCTGCTGTGAGGCTCTCTCCCAATCTCCCCATCCCCACCCAGTTTATACTTACATTTGGGAGGCTGGCCTGAGAATCTGGCTTGAGAGGGTTTGCTGTGTCTCTTAGATTCTAATGAGGTATGAGACTTCCTATATTATTCTCTCAGTATGTAGCTGCAGGTTATAAAACCATCTAGTGAAAGTCTAAGCTGATTTATTGGCAACAACGTATCTCACACTTTAGCTATAGTTACCTGGACCCATTGTCTTTTTTTTTTTTTTCTGTGTAATGACTCAGGATGTTGGCACATTTGGTTGTTCTATTATTTTTTCCTCTATCTATGCAGTCAATGGAAACTAAATGTAACTTGTATCTTTACAGTGAATTTCCAGGCCTTAGCTCTGGCCTGCCCTGCTGTGTTCTGGGTAGTCCCCTCATTTTACTGCTGTGTATGTTCTGAATGTCAGTGTTTCTCAACTACATGTCATGGAAGATCACTTATTTTTATTTTCAATCTGCCACCAAACTCACATTTTCATGAGGTATAAGATGATTTTCTAAAGCAATAAAATAAAAACTAAAATATATAAAATATGAGTTCCTCCCTCTTCCCATTAAAGAAGCTCATATATTCTGTCAAAATGCTGGATATTTATATAAGCACCCACTTTCGATTCCTCTACTACCTCCTGACACCCTGGAAACACATTGAGGGCTGTCACTGGCCTCCAGAGTGTATATACTCTAAGCGGCACTGTGGTGTGGAGTGTGGATGGTAACCCAAGGGAAAAGTGGGACTTTCAGAATACAGATGGCTTTGCAAAGAGCCATGGGATTTTATTTGATTGCAGTAAATTATAGTGTCTTGTAATTCATGCTTATATGAGAAAGGATTTATGGATAAAATCTAAATTTTAACTAAAATCACTCTTAGTAGAATGAGGGGTGGTTAAAGTTATCTGTTAACAAATAAAGCTATCAATATGAAATTGGCTGTGGACACTCCTCTAGATCTTAATCTGAGCTCCCTGTGAGCTTCGAGTCATATTGCTTACATAATATTATGAAATAAAACAATACAATCACGTTCTAATATTATAGGGAGATGGTTAAATATTCTGTTACCAATAGAAATATTTAAAGTATCAAACTGGAACTGTGTTGATTAATTAGGCAGCACCCTGCTTAAAGTATAAGTCGGGTCTTGAATGTTCACTAATGACAATATGACCTATCAGATCTAGCAAGACATTGCATGGTAATATCTTTCATCAGTGTTTCTACTTGTAAAAACTATATTAAATACATATACATTATAACTTGTAATGTATATCATTCATAAATAAGCATCCATCTTCTGTATGGGATTTGATATTCTTTCTGAGGGGTAGTGTTAGAATATCCCCTGGTAATGTGAAGTCACCTCCAAGGCCTTCCTGTCTTTGAAGTGTTTAGCTACTTTTCAACTCCTATCCTGCAAGCAGAGGCTAGAATTTCAGGACCTCCTTCAGCTGGGATGTGAGTTCAGTGCTTCTCCTGAGATATGATTCCCACCAACTCTAACTCATAAAGGGACTGAGGGCTGCCGGTGTGTGTGCTTTGGTCTTGCACTAATTATAGAGATCGTAAAGATACACTCAAGGGGCACATTGGCTCTTTCCACAGTTTATCTAGTGCAAGCTTCATTAAAGAATGTGTATTAAAGAAAGGCCATTTGGGGAAGACTGATGTGGTCTGTCCTGACTAGTTAGGGTAGGCTGACTAGCGTAAGCATGGGGATGACACTTTCAGCAAGTACTCACTCCTGGTTACATAATGGCACAAAGGAATGGTTTTAAAGTCATGATTCAGTTTTTCTCATTATAAAACAAGTCAAGCTCACTCTTGAATGTTTTAAAACACATTGCATTTGAAAATAGATGCTGAACATTATTACCAAAATAATAATTAGGGCTGGAGAGGGGCTCAGTTGGTAAAATGCCTGCTACCCTGGAATGAGGACCTGAGTTCTGATCTCCAGCAGTCACATAAAAAAGTGAGCAACATGCCTGTAACCCATGTTCTGATGGGGAAGGCAAAGACAGGCAGAGCCTTGAAACTCACTGGCTAGCCAGTCTAGCCCTTGGTGACCTCAAGGATGAGTGAAGAGACCCTGTTTTAAAACACCAGGTGGAGGGTCAGTGAGATGGCTCAGCATGTAAAGTCGCTCGCCTGTGTAAGCCCAGTGACTTGAGTTTGATTCATGAGACACTCTGGGGAAGAAGAAAATTACTCCCCAAACTTGTTCTGATCTCCACATGCACCATGGGATGTGCATGCCTCCCCACACTGACGATGAATGAACTTTAAAAAGTATGGTGGAGAACAATAGAGGAAGATACCCAACAATGACTTCTGGTTTCCACATGCCTTTGCACAAATATGTATGCATATCTGCATGTAAACAAACACGCAGGCATACAAACAGGCACTCATGCATACATATATACACATAAACACTGAAAATATTATTAGGGCTGGGGATGTAAAAGAATGATTACCTGGCATGTGCAAGAATCTGAGTTTAATCCAACCTTGGAGAGAAAGACAGACCAGAGTAGGTCTTTATTAGTTAACTTGGTGACTTTGGATCTATGTATATGATCTATTATGTAGCTGAAGTTTTCTCTGGTCCTGTCCAGCCCCACGGACCCTGTAGCTGCTTACAAAATAACCACTTAGAAGCTTATATTAGTTAAAACTGCTCGGCCATTAGCTCAGGCCTATCACTGACTAGTTCTTACATTTTAACTCAGCCTATTTCTGTTAATCTATATGTTCCCATGTATTCCATGGCTTTGCCTGTGTGCCATTACATGCTGCTCCCTGGACAGCAGTCTGGAGTCTACTGACTCAGCCTTCCACTTCACAGAATTCTCCTTGTCTGTTTATCCTGCCTATACTTCCTGCCTGGCTACTGGCCAATCAGCGTTTTATTTATCAACCAATTAGAGCAACACATTCACAGCATACATAATATACCACAGCACTATTATCTATCTTTCATATATCCCCATACCTCATAATACACACACACACACACGCACGCACACACACACACACACACACACACACACAGAGAGAGAGAGAGAGAGAGAGAGAGAGAGAGAGAGAGAGAGAGAGAGAGAAAGAGAGAGAGAGAGAGAGATTTATTCATGGTTTCCTTCCTTTAACCTATACTGACCAAAAAGCCACTGAAGAATTGAGCTGTGCTAAGACCAAAAGGTCTTAGAGTATTTTCTTCCATCTTGCCAAAGTCATCAGACCAAATAGCTGAACCCACATGAATTCACTGATGTGACAGGCATTGTCTCAGTGGGTATGACAAGAGCCCTGCTGTTCCCAGGCTGCAGTGGCTGTCTATTCTTATTTTGAATGCTATCTTCCTTGTGTCACAGGTGTCTCCTGGACAAACCACTCCTAAACTCTTCTCCAGACCTGCCTTTAGGCCGTGCTTCTTAGAGCCAACTGGATCTATTCTAAAATCTTCTTCCTTCACTTGCAGGGTACTTAATCTCATGTACAGCATCACTGCTAAGAGAAGGGAGCTGTAAGTAAGGCAGACAGAAGTAGTGATGTACAAGGCTCTGCAAGGCTTCCTGCCCCCATTGAATTGTATTCTTACAAGTTCTTGGCTCTTTTCTCAAGCTTGCAAGAATGTAAACCCCCAGAATACCCCTCTGCCTCGGGTGCCTTTAGTTCCTAGCCTCCTCAACCCACCAGCACATCCTGGGTTTTTTTTTAAACCAACTAAACATTTCTCCAGTAGTTACAAGATTCCCTTTCTCATTATCACAAGGCATTTGGGATCATGACATTTTCTCATGTTAGTACTGATGAACACTGATAACAACAACATGATTAATAGGCATCCCTGATGATGGTGATCACCTCTAACAATCATTTCATTTTTGAGACAGTCTTGCTTAGGGCAGCCTCATATTCACTGCCTTCCTGCTTTGGCCTCCAAGTGCAGGGATTACTGATGCTCTGACAGGCCCCTTTATGGTTGTTAATGCTATGTACAGGGGGTTGATTCTAACTTCCTAACAATTCTCATACAATTGGATTTTTTGTAGTTCCTCTTTTTGTTTGCTTTAGATATTGTGTTTTGTTCCCTGATGATCATCATGGTGTATAACTTTTGTATTCGACATTAATATATAGAATTTTTTCAGTAGAAAAATCCCTAGAATTGACATTACTTGTCAAGGGATATATTTGTTGTGCTCTGGATACATAGTGTTTTTGCCCCCAGTGGAAAAAGTTTGCCCAGTAATAAATTGTACTAATCTCACTGTATCACCACTAGGTATTGCACTCAAAAATACTTTTATATGCTTGCAACTTGCTTGTTTGTTGTTGGGTTGAATGTATTTCTATGTTTGCTAGATAGTTCATTGTTTTCTTCTATGGAAGTTTTTATTTTTGTTTTCTTTCTTTTTAATAGTTCTATATGTCTTGTGTCACAAGATATTTTGTTCTTGTAAGAACAAATCACAGTTGATGATAAGATGCTAAAACTCCTAGTTGGCCGTGGATAAGAGGGGGATTGCATCCCTCTGAATTTTAGTTGAGGGAAATCTCCATATGGTATTATGTCAGTATTCTTGCAGATCCACAGAGGTGTGTATATATGTTCTTGCTGGAATTTAGCTAATAATAGAGATAGGCATGGGTACCTGTATTATCTATGAAAACATTAGTGATAGTTGTGCTGGCTAGTTTATGTCAACTTGACACAAGGTAGAATCATCAGAGAAGAATATTAATTGAGAAAATGCTTCTATAGTGTTGGACCATAGGCAAGTCTTTAGGGCATTTTCTTGATAGATGATTGGTGTGTGAGGGTCCTGCTTCCAGTTCCTGAACTGCTTGAGTTCCTGTCCTGACTTTCTTTAATGATGGGTTGTGGCATGGAAGTATAAGCCAAATAAACCTTTTCCTCCAAAAGTTACTTATAGCCATGTTATTTTATCATAACAATAGAACCCTAACTAATACAATAGCATTAGCTCTTGTCATGTGCCTGCTCTGTGCCAGGCATGTTAATAAGTGGTAAGGGTACCACTGAATGGGTCCTCAAGTAACCTATATTCCAATGAAAAGAAATTGACAAAAAAGGCATAGAACTTTTAGCAATCAAGTAATAATATAATATGGATAATTTCTATAATCATACTTACTATCAAAAATGAAACAGGAAAATAGAGAGGGACTCCCTGGGGAAATCTATTTAGACAGGGTTGGCAGGGAATTCCTTTCAAGGCAAGAGGACTGACAGATGCCACAAGACAACTGAGAGTAGTTCTAGGGTAAATGTTTCTGGAAGAAGCTTGTACACCAGCTGGAGATGGTTCTGGAATGTTCGAGGAGCAGAAAGCAGGTTAGTGTGGCTATTTTCAGTACCTGGATGTGGTGGGATGCAAAATTTTAGCTTCTGAGATCAGAGCATGTAGTTTCTGTAGATCACACTTAATAATTTGGGTCATATTTTAAATGGATGCCAAGAGAACATTTTAAATGAAGGAGTGAGATGAAATGATTGCACTTCTAAAATACCAATCTACCTATTACGTGGTAGATGAATTATGGTCCAGACAGGCTATACTGTTATTTTGAGAGTCCTAATACAATAATGATTTGTTTCTTGTTCACACAGCTTAGAGTGGCTAGATATGTCTCAAAGGACTATTTTCTCCATGCATGGATCCAGGCGACTAGATCCGTCCTTTGGCTCCACCCTATCAACATGTGAGCTCCAAGGTAGCCACTAAAGATAGGATGAAAGCATAATTACATACTCTTCTATGCCCTGGGCTCAAATGATCCTATTTCAGTCATGTTTCCTTTATTAGAACCCAGGCATCTTTCCTACAACTTCACTGGAAACAAAAGACTGAGAACTTCAGGGTAAAATGTTGATACCCCGATGCATAGTAAGTGCTTGGAATCACAGGAGGCCAGCAAAGAAACCAGGTGACAGTTACAGAGCAGGTCTAGTGAGCAAAGTGATGATGGCTACTGAGACAGGACAGGCAGTAATCGGGACCGTTCAGTTTCCAGATGTATTCCAGACATAGCTGGCACATTCTTTTCACACAGTGACGGAATTAGGGCTCACCTTGCCGTCTTTGGCGTAAGCAACTAGGTAGATGATAGAGTTCATGACTGAAAGTAGGAAGATGTGGAAAACCAGTTTAGAGTCTGAAGTGTGTCTAAGAACTTTTGAGAGTCAAAAGTTCACTTTGCAAATTATTGTCTCTGAGTTGTCTGTGCGGTCTCCAACAGAGATATCAAGCTGGAGCCTGAATATTTGAGTCTGGAGCCCAGGGAAGAAATATGAGCCAGAAATGTAAATTTAGAAGTAATCAGAACATTGGTGAATTTAAAATTCACAGAGACCTCATCAATGTTATTGTATTTTCTGTTCTCAGTAAAACAAAGAGGTTAGAAAGAGTTCAATGGTTTCCTCAAGGTCATTGTTAACATGTGATTGAGGTAGGATCAAATTTATATTCTCTCTCAAGCCTTGGTATTTGTAAATGATAACCTGCTGGGAAAGGAAAATCAGTTTTCTGCAATGAAATGTCACTGCGTGTATCATCCACACTTCAGGGCAGGCCCCATGCCCAGGAATAGTTGACCAACACAAATGGACTCTGGGGTGTGTGTGTGTGTGTGTGTGTGTGTGTGTGTGTGTGTGTGTGTGCATATTTACTCTTTGTTTTGGTTATTTTTTTGTCTTATTGATTTTATGTTTTGGTTTTAGTTTTTTCCTTCTTTTTCTTTTTGAGCAAGAGAGAGAGAAAAGGCATGAAGCTGGGTGGGCAGTGAGGTGGGGAGAATCTGAGAGGAGTTGGGGGAGGGTAAATAATATGATAAAAATACCTTGTATGAAAAATTTAAATAAAAACCAAAGAAAATAAAACAGTAAAGAGGTAAACATCAAATATTACCACATAAACACATAAATAAAGGATGTATAATATATTAATTAATTTGATTTAATTATCCCACTTTTACATAAATCAAAATCATACTGTATTCCATTAAAAATGTGTAGTTATGATTTGCAAATTTAAAAAATCAATTTACATCTTCTCAAAGATATAATGAACTTTAAAATGTTTATTGTTAATACAACCTCCTCTTTGTAGTTCATCTTAGAGCTCTCAGCCTTTTGTTCATGTGTAGTTTTATGGTAAAGGGGTTAGATATTAAAAATCCACACCTTCTTCCTTTTGGTTGATAATGGAACATCAGGGAGTCCCCTTAGTTGAGGAAGGCCACCTGTTATTAATCAGGCAACTAGTAAGCTTCTTCACTCTGACAGTGAGTTGTTGTGTGTAGCCTCTTGGTCTGCCAGGAACTCTGTGAACATTATGTTTCATTCCATTTTTTTTTCCATTCCTCATGGTTTGGTTGAAAATGTCCTGAAGATTGTTGTAAACTTAGGGTTTTGAAGGTCACACGTAGACAGACACTCAGCTGCTGACATTGAGGGGACACACAGCCATGGGACAGTTGCACCTTACTACTTTGACTTATTTCCTGTCTATACCTTATAGTTCAGCAGAGTCAAATCTTTATCACATTTTACTGAGGAACATGTTGATGTTTTTCTGTTTGTATTGTTGTAGAAAGAAACAGGGTTTATTCAGTTCAGATCCAAGTTATTTATACATGTAAAGAAGACTCCCTGGAACTGAAATAAAATGCTATTTACTATTTGTAATTGTGAAGTAGAAAATTAGAAGTAGGTAAAGCCACCTTCCACCTCCTACTCAGCCTTAGATTGTGAGCTGATTTGTGCTCCAGGCTTCTAATATCCCTAACATAAATATTTTCAAAATCTCTATCTCTTGATTCCCATTTCCCAATGTCACCTCAGTTTTATATAGTAATCATTCCCAGAATGCATTTTATCTCACATATTATCACCCTAATGTTTGTTATCTGGCTGGACTGGCTGGTTTTGTATCAAGTTGACTCAGCTAGAGTCATGAGAAAGGAAGAAGCCACAACTGAGAAAATGCCTCTGTAAGATTCAGTTGTTAGGCATTATTGGTGATCAATGCAGGGAGGGCCCAGTCCATTTTAGGTGGTGCTATCCCTGGGCTGGGGGTTTTGGTTTCTGTAAGAAATAAGGCTGAGCAAGCCATGAGGAGCAAGCCAGTAAGCAGAGCCCCTCCATGGCCTCTGCATGAGCTACTGCCTCCAGATGCCTGCCCTGCTTGAGTTCCTGTGCTGACTCCCTTTAATGATGAATAAATCCTTTCCTTCCCTAGTTGCCTTTTGGTCATGGTGTTTAGTCACAACAATAGAAACCCTAACTTAGACACTGGGTAAGGATGATTATTTACTCTGGTGCTCTTGATCTAAGAAGATCAAGGGACTTCTGAACCTTCAAGCTAAGAGGAAGAGACAAATGGGGAGGTGCTCAGTCCTGTGAAGTTTCTAAGTTGAACCAGAGAAATTATGTAGCCCTAAGAATGTTAAAATGTGAAGAAAATGGGAGTTGGCAAAATACTGAGCTCACGAATTTCACTGGGTTTTGCGTCTTGTCAACTGTGGTAGAGTTCAGGTGAGATACTTACCCATGGAAATGAAAAGCCTTGGGAATGCTCGTCTTTCCCTTTTCCTGCCTGCCTCCAACTCTCCTTTTCCTTTCTTCCTCCATTAAATAAGCATGTGCTGCTGTAGATTCTACAGTGTGCAGAGGGAGTACTTTGTGAGGGGTGTCCAATGTACTCATATTCAAAAGTTCTAGGTTTACTTCCAAATGGATTATTTAATAGAGATAGAAAAAGACACTTGGACCTCAGTTTTCCCATCTTTAGTTCTTACTATCCTCATTCTTTTCTGCCCCTTTCCACCATCCCTCACTTCTTCCTTCCTCCCCACCTGTGTTCCCCTCTTTAGTGCTGAGGATAGAATTGAGAACCTTGTCCATAAAAGGCAAACACTCTACACCCTTGAGTTATATCACCAGACAATCCTCAGTTTCTTATCAGAAAAGTTGAGGCCAGTAATTTCATTTTTACTTAACTCATAAAATATATGGAACACTCAGAGGTCTTGTATGTGACAAGATTTGTATACTGTAAACATATCCATCATTGTTCAAGAGGCATTATTTTAGAGGCCCTGGGAATACAGAAAGGGATAAACTAGCCCGTGTTTATAAGATGAGCACAAGGTCAAATACATCAGAGACTGTTACTGTCGATGCATAACAAATGACCCAAGCATTTGATGGCTTAAAACAGCAATAATTAAATCATATTATATCCTATTATAATAATTGTATTTTATTTTATTTTATCTCACAGATTCTAAATGCTTGGCTGGCTGATATTTTGCTCCTTGTGACACTTAGTTATACTCAGGAGGGCTCAAGAGGGTTTATTTGCATGACCAGTGCCTTGATGAAGGGTAATGGAAGGTTGAGCTCATCTGGAACTCTCTACAAGGGCACCTACATTCAGCATTTTCTGCACTGAGACCTTAGAACTGTTGAATCACTCACATGGCAGCTGGCTTTTCCTAGAGTAAGGGTCATGGAAGGATCAAGTGGACCTTCAGAAATCATGTGATAGTACTTCCTCCAAAACTTACACATTATGAATGAAACTAGTTCAAGAATGCCAAAGCCTCATTCCATTAGTACTTTGGCTCAAAGTTCACAATATTACCAGATTGAGGAACAGATGAAGATCCTTGGCTACAGGTTATTGGCTGCAGGGTAGTCACTGCAATCTGAAGATCTCAATCTGAAGAGTTAAGTCATATGATTTCATGTTCGACATGCAAGGGAGGAGAATAAGGAGAAAGGCAATGAACATTCCCATCCGTAAGGGAGGAATGAGGCACACCATGGCCACAGGCACATTGTGGTTCTGATATCCAGCTGGGCTAAGCTGGATAGCTCTGTGATTAGAACCTGTTGCTACTTCGAGACATATGTCTCTTGAATCCAGCCTTTGTGATATTTCACTCTGCTTTTTGTGTGATACTTACCTTTCCATTAAAGTTATACATTTTGGTTTCTGATAGTCTTCTCAGCTTTTTTTCTGCCTACAAAAGTAAAGAAATTTGAAAAGAATTTTATTTTGTATTTTCTCAGTTCAATTTAGTAGACTTAGTACTTCTGCCAATATACGTCCTTGAAGAACTGTGTGGTTTGATTGTTAAGTTTGTTGATTGCTTTACATGATGGTACACCTATGCATTTCTTTGAGACACGATCTTCTATTCTTTGAATTTCCTTAAGGATTCTGTGGAGTTTTAGAAATTTTCTTGTCTCAGAGACATTCTATGATATGCACCCTTGGATATCTCCTTGTTTCTCTGAAAGGTCTCTAAGACACCATCTTAAATAATTATGAGGTCTTAAGAAATGGTTTTACAATCAAATTTTACTTTCCTGGGACCACATTCTGTTTTTTTTTTTTTTTCTGAGAACTCTTCAGGATTTTATTTTGAATTGAGAATATTTCTTATTTTTGGAGCTTTCTATAAGAAGAGACAGGGATGAAAAATAATTTTATTTTCAAATACAACCTATCTTGGGTTCTATATATCATCCCTAAGTTCTGCTTTAAAGTCTACTTTCTTCTCTAGTTCAGCTGTGACCTAGCTTTGTATTTGTGCATGATTATAATATGTATGAAAAACAAAGGCTATGTAAAATTCTGCCTATAGTGTTCAAATCTATTAGTTTATTTATCAAACCTCCTACTTTTCATTTAATGCAGGTGGCATTGTTCTCACCTTTTTTTTTTCAATCAGTGTGTAACAAAATCAATTTTATTTCATCTTCCAATATCTTCCGTTGAATTCTTGTCGACCAATTATTTCTTTGCACTTTGTATTCACAAGAAGTTTTCCTTAGCAGGCTTCTTGCTATTTCCCTACTTAGGCTCAAAGCCAATTGTTCATATTTTATAATTTTTTGTTATGGTTATACCATATTACCAGGTGTCAGATTCTGTCCAAATAATTAACAGCACATTACTTAGTACTATAAGTAATATTTTTCTTCGAGCTTATAAATTCTGTTTGTCCACAGTTTGGACAATACTTAGCTTTCCAGGTCCTCTAGTGGTGTGAACTGAGGCCATCTGGTAGTACTCCCTGGCTAATGGGCTAGTCTTAAGGATTCAAAATGGATGTACTACATTTCAGAGTGCTGTGCCAGAGGTTTTTGGAAGGATGATCTCATTTGGGACTGTCAGCTGGAATACTCAGTTTGTCTACCTAAGCATGATGGCCTCTGTGTTGTACTATTTACATTGCATATGGAACATCTAAATGGTTGTCAGTTGCCAGTTAATGAGGGTAACTCTATCTTCCAAGAGAATTTTGACAATGTCTCAGATATTTTTATTGACACCCTGAGGGATGCTATTGGCATCTAGTTGATAAAGGTTAAAGATGCTGCAAAACATTTTATAAGCAATAGAATAATAAGTCCTCCATAAAAAAGACAAAGAATTGTCTGGCCCGAAATGCCAGTTGATGTCAAGGGTGAAGATCCTTGTTGTCGACTGAGTATCTCAAGAGAACAAAGCAGAGGGTGCCTGACATTTTCCAGCCACACTTCAGTAACATGCAGTGTGAGGTTCAGGCCAGATTGTAAGGAAGAGGGAATTGCCTATTTTGCTATTGTTTTGTATGTTTGTATGTTTGTTTGTTTTTGAGATAGTATCTTACTATATAGCCCTGGCTATCCTGGAACTTGCTGTATATTTAGAGTTGGCCTTGAAATAACAGACTCACTTGTTGAATTCTACTTTTTTGTTTTGTTTTGTTTTTTGTTTTTTCAAGACAGGGTTTCTCTGTGTAGCTTTGCGCCTTTCCTGGATCTCACTCTGTAGTCCAAGCTGGCCTCAAACTCACAGAGATCCGCCTAGCTCTGCCTCCCGAGTGCTGGGATTAAAGGCGTTTGCCACCACCGCCCAGATAAATTCTACTTTTAATAGGAGATGGAGAAGTCACTTTACAGCAGAGCATACAGGGAGTTCTGGTGGCATGGTACTTATATGACAGAAAGGTGTGTGGAAGGACCAATGTCAGAATAACTTTTAGAGATACAGCCAATCTGATACAGGAACTGCTAGGGAAATCTGAATGTGACATAGGCCAGGAACAAGCGTTAGCGTATTGTGCTAAGAATGCAAGAAGACCTGTCATATCTGCTCAGGGGGAGAAAATAAGTTTCTTCAAACATGACAACTTAATAAACAACAAATTAAATCTTTGGAGAAAGATAGTTCTTTGGAAATGTGATTCTAGCAAATGGGAGATTGTTCTGGAAAAAGGAAACAATAGAAATAAAACATACCGATAATTAAGAACTCATAAGTAATGTCCACTTTGCATACTCTAGTCTCCAACTTCATGAGTAAAGTTGGTCAGAACCACTAAAACTCACTGAATATTTCACCATAAAGATCATGTGGCCATAAAGCCTTGGTAATTTATTGTCTGGTCATTTGTGGGAAAGTTTGCTGTACCCTAGGTACAATGTATTTGTTCATTCACCAGATATTTTGAACTGTGTGCTATGGCCCAGAAATCACATCAGATGTTTAGTATGTGGCAGTTAAAAAAAAAACAAAACAAAACAAATATCCTATGTAGCATGAAGGGTGTTTTTCATAATTACAGTGTTTTAGAGAGGGAAGAAAAGAGCCAAACCCCGTGCTTGATAATATTGTGAGCACTTAGGATAGTGACCTAGACAGGTTTTATCCAAAGTAGAACTCATCCGGTAAGAGCAGCCAGATGAGAAAGAGCCAAGCATGGGATGCGAATGAGAGATAAGCATTAGCAGGGATGAGAAAGAAGGCTGTACCAGAGCTCTTTAGCAGAGGGGACCTTGGCTCCAGAGAGAAAATAACAGGCAGCCAATGTCATTGGCTCAGGGTTGGGATTAGAGGGACAGGTGGAAAGCTAGCATTGGTTAAATTTAAAGGATAGTCATGGACCAGCTCTTAATGAGTCTTGGAGAGCTTGGAAAGGTTTGTCCATATTTAATGAAAGAAGATGTGAATTTTAGGAGGAGATGACAATAAAATAATTTCCATCTTAAAAAATAAAAGAAGGAAAACTCTAGAATTTTGTAGAGGTTAAATAGACAAGAATATTGGTAAGTCAAAGTTTTAGACAAGATATAATGGTGCTATAAGCCAGTGGCTATGTTTCTCAAGCTTTACTATGCCTGTGTATCACCTGGTTAGATTCAGACACTGATTCAGTTGACATGGGATGTACTCAAGGTGATATTCTGATGGTTCACAGACCATAATACCAACAAAGGTCTAAAGTAATGACAAAACGCCTTCTTAATGAGCCACTTTGTTGATGGATTAATTAATTAACTATTGATTAATTGTGGTGCTGAGGATCAAACCCAGGACCTTGTGAATGCTAGGTCTGTCCTCTTCTACTGAGTTCCATCTACTGCCTTAAATGTCATTTATCTGATCTGTTTTACTAATACTTTCCCACAATTCGAAATACTAGTTTTCAACACAAAGTCATTTGGAAGAGAAAACCTAGCTCAGAGACTTTGAGCCATAGTAAATAAGTCAGCACTGAAGGAGCCAGCCTTCTGTAGAGCTTCAGATATGGGGCATAACATGGGTTTGTTAAAAGCTAGAATTTTCAGGAAACATGATATCACAGACAATAATGAGGAAATGCCCAGGGGGTGATGAAACACATTAATTTCCTAATAAGATTTTATTGAGTGAATCAAAATGAAGAAGCAATAGTTTCTGTCTTAAAAGAGAGCTAGTCTATTTCTGAATAGATAGACATGAAATTTTAATATATCACACAGAGCATTACCACAGCTCTATGTCAGAACATTACAGATTTGACAAAGGGAGATGCTCCCTCCTGAAGATATGAGGTGATCATTAGAGTGAATTTTAAAGGGTGAGCAAGAATCAAAGAACAAAGGGAAATGGCAGTGGCCAGTGAGGAGATGGCCCAAAGTTTAGAGAGCATATGGTGGAAGACAACCTGCCACTTTTTTTCAATATAGAGACTCCTAGAATTCAGACTTGTGACTAATGTGCACAGTATAGTTAATTCTAGTCAGTACAAAATAATGAGATTTAGAAAGCTGTTAGTATGGGTTTGAGCATAGCATAGACATGAGAAAAAGAAATGGACTCTCATGAAAGCTATAGATAAGGGTATTTGAACCCAAGGAAAAGCTATGACCAGTTGAAGTAACTTGCCAAAGATCCCAGGCTCACAAATGGAAGATATGGGATTCCAGCCTGGCATTCTGAGGCACCATTACTAGAACATTCAGTTTATTTGAGGAGACAAAACCAATACACCTAAGACAATTAAGGAGAGATACAAAGCCAACCTTACAGCCATAAGCTAGATCACTGTGTAGTTTCAAAATGAAAATCGCTTTATTGTTTTTCTTATGATTATAAAAGCAATACTTCCTCTCTGTAAAACAATTCACACATTACAGAACTGTGTTGTGCCAGAGAGAATGTTCCCTGCAATCTTATTGCTCCAACAATGCCAGAAACAGCCACTTAAAGCAGCCTTTGTGTTTAGGCAAATGTGTGTATCTTCTCACAGAATGAAATGAGCATTAGAAAAAGTTAAAGCATGCTATTTTAAATATTATATAATTACCATCCTCATGGAATTACCTTTTCTTGCATGGTATGATTTTTTTGAGGCAGAGTCATTATGCAGCCCAGGCTAGTCTTGAACCCATGAAACTCTTCTTGCCTCAGCCCCATTCCCCCATGTGCTAGGATTAAAAATGTGTGCTGCTGTACATGGCTTTATTTAAACTGGTGCACTCAGTTTTTCTAGATGGATGGGTGTGTTGGTTTTTTTGTCTTGTGGCTGTGACAACACTCTGACAAAAGTGCCTTAATGAAGATAGAGTTGATTTCCTCTCACAATTCGAGGTTGATAGATCATCTTGGTGGGAAACTTGAGGATGGCTGCTTACATTACATCCACACCAAGGAGGCAGAGAGGGAGAGATGAATGTCTGTGCTCAACTCAATTTCTTCTTTTTATTCAGTTCCGGACCCCAGCCCATAGAATGGTACTGCCCACAGTTAAAGTTGGTCTCCCACCTTAATTAGATAACCCCTCACAGGCACACCCAGAGGCCTACATCTATGGGATCTCTCTCAGAACTGCCCACAGGCTACTCTCCTAGACTGTTTCTAGATCTTGTCAAATTGACAGTCAACAATCACAGCAGGCAAATTCTTGGTCACTTGATGCCATCTAGCTACAAGTAGTTAAGGCACCATCACTCAAGTGTAGTCTCATGGGTTATATTGCTGCTGTGAGAATCCTTCCCTCTAATCATCCTTGCCAAATGGCCATAGACATAGCAGATGACAAGTTGGTCCCACTCTCTAGCACATGGCTTCATCATTTTCAAAATGTTTATATGAGCACATAAGGCATTTCAAGGCAATTATCTGTACCCATTTGATGTGTACAGATAAATGCATGCTAGTGTATAGTTACCAGCACACTCAAAATATCGAACACTTCCATTATCCACACAAACCCCTGTTTCCTATTGCCTGTGATACTTCCCTTGTAATCTCAGCCTCAGGCAACCATGGATCTATTTTTCATTTCCTGTAATATTGCCTTTATGAGAATGTCATATAAATAGAATCATGAAGTATGGAGTCTTTTGTGTCTGGCCTGATTCACTTACTATAACACTTCCTAGCTTCATCCATGTTGCTGCATGTGTCTAGAGCTTGCTGCTTTCTATTTCTGAGATAGTATTTGGTTGCATAAATATACCACAGTTTGTTTATCCATTCGCCAGTTGACCAATTTGGAGCTTCTGTTTTATTTTGCTATTATGACTAAAGCTTCTATGAAAATTCTCATACAGATCTTTTTATGAGAATATTTTACATTTCCCTTATAGAATGCCTAGAGGTGGATTTGCTGGGTTGTATGGTAAGTGTATGTTTATTTCGTAAGAAATAACCCTTACTGTCTTCTCGTGTGGCTGCATGTTTTACATTCCAGATCTTCAATGGCACTTGGTAATATCCATCTTGGATTTGGGCTAGTTTAGTAAGTTTTTCATTTTCTTGTGTTCAGAAGCAGAGCATGCACATTTATTATATATATATTAGGCTTTGAAGTGTGTTCTTTGTGAAGACAAGTCCTTTCTTTACTTTTGAAAATCAGGTGTAAGTTTTCTTTAGACACACCCACTGTGAGTCCTTTATTGAGTATATGTAGACTCAACACTGTCCCATCACTCTTGAATGCTATGTCATTATTCTTTTTCCTCAACTTTACTTAGTGAGAATTTGGTAGCATGTGTGACCTTCTTGCCTGTGCATGTATCTTGAAGTATTTCTCCTTTGCTGGAACTGCTAGAGAAAAACAAAGAGGAAATACTTCATGATATGCATAGGCCAAAACTTTGGTGAACAGGACTCCAGCAGTCCCAGAAATGATCCTGAGGATTGACAATTGGGATTACATGAAATACAAAGAACTGCACAACAAAGGAAACTATCACCAGAGTGGATAGGCTGTAAAATGGTAGAACTCTTTGCCAACTTCCCTTTAGACAGAGTAGCTGTAATATTGATAGTCTATAAAGAACTACAGAATTAAACACCAAATAAACAAATCTAGTCAGTAGACTAGTGAACTGAGCAGACAGTTCTCAGGTCAGCAAACTTTTTCAAAAATGTCCAATACCCTTGACCATCAGAGAAATGCAAATTAAAACTGCTTGGAACACTCTGGGTTCTCTTCAGAATGCATAAATCTTTTGCATTTTAAAACTGCTTAGACATTCTCTCTCAGTTCAGTCAGAGCATCAGGAAAACAAATGACAGTGCATGATGGCAGGGACGAGAGGGAAGAAACCTTTGTTACTCCCTGGTAGGAACTGAAATAATGCAGCCATCATGGAAACCAGTATGGGAGAGTCTTTAAAAATCAAAAATCACAACCAGAAAAACCATAGAACTACCACGTGACACATGACCAAGTGACATCACTCCTGGGAATATACGTAGTGACCCTAAGTCCTGTCATTGAGATAGTTGGACATACATGTTTACTGCTGCATTGTTCAAAGTAGCTAGAAATCAGAATAGCTGCTCTTCAGCAGACGAGTCAACAAAGTTGACAGTACTCAGGAGACAGCTCAGTCTATAGGGTGCTTACCGGACAAGCACGAGCACCTGAGTTTGGATCCCCAGCACTCATGTAAAAAGCCAGGCATGGCAGCACACATTTTTAACAGGGCTAAGGATTCAGAGGCAGGAGGAACCTTGGTCCTCTATGTTCAGATAGAGATGCTGGCTTCAAACATAAGGCAGAGAATGAGTGAAGAAGACATCCCACCCAATGTTGACATCTGGCTTCCACGTGTATACATGTGTGTGCATGGATATAAGTGAATAAAAAAGTGACTAAAAGAACATGTGGTAAATATACGTAATGAAATTTTGTTTGGCCATAAAGAAGAATGAAATCATGATAATTTCAAGAAAATAAATGGAGCTGGAAATTTATATTAAATAAAATGACTTAAATTCAGAAAGACTAATAATATATTTTTTCTCATATAAGATTCTATATTTTGGTTGTAATATATACTTTATATATGCATACATATGTATACATGATATATGTATATAACATACACACATGTGTATAGATATGCAAGGGTAGATATAAGTCATGAACTAAGAGCGGAACAAGACAGAGAGGTCTAGGGAGGGAGCATTTGACACTGCTGACGATGGCACTGATGGCACTGCTGACGATGGCAGTTCTCCCAGGCTAGTGAGCTCTTGGTTTCTTGGGCTTTGGAGTGACAGGCTCAAGCTCTGGGGTGCCCATTGCTTCCATCATGAGCCCCATGTCCTGGCAATAGGGGTGCTGCCAGCTCTTCTCACCTTCCTCTCCTGCATCCCTGGGCAAGTTGTTATTTCTCTCTTGTTGACGGTTTGTCATGAAGCTTCAATACATCACAGTTCTCCTCTTACTTCATTGTCGTTTCTGATTCTGGCAGTTTTGCCCTCTGAACAGGCTGTCGGGGTCCGCGGGGGGCTTGCTTTAGGATAGTGTAACTCTCATCAAATGCTCAGTTCCCTGTGCAACTGGCCTTGGTTGAGAGAATCCTTCAGTTCTCTGTCAGAGTGAGTCCCTGTCCTGTAGCATGTCTGGGAGCTCCAGGAGTTTGCCTGCCCCTTTCTCAGTAGTACCCCTTTCTTAGTAGCAGTTTATTAACTTGGTGCTGACTGATGGTGTCTGCAGTTTAAACCCTTCACACCATGTCTTGGTGGCCCTCATGTGCTAGAATCCCCCCCCCTCCCATATGAATCCTCCAATTAGACATTACTTTGGGAATCTTGGTCACGGATATTAACATTCTGTTCTCAGATGCTAACATACTCTGCTTCTCAGATGTTGTCTTGTTTCTGAGCACGTCTTCCCTGTATTTGGCTTTGCTTATGACTTGTAATTGGCAATTGGCTGAGAATGTAGCTCACTGGTAGAGTGGCTGCTTAGCATGTGTGAGGCCTTTGATTCAATCTCCTGAATCCCTTTCCTCAAAATAAATGACTCGTAATCAATTTTCTGAAATCATTGCTGGCTAAATGTCCAAGTCAAGCTTACTCAAGATAATGGATTCCTCTTCACCTTGTTCCTCCATTCAAGGCTGTGATCCTTTGAAATATGCCCTGAGCCCATTTGTCTTCCAATACAAGTGGTCAAGGAATGAGAATAACAGAGGGCATATTATTTTAGGAAGGCCTCATCACTGAAATGATAAACACACTGTCACCATCATCACTGAAGCCTCTGTCCCACCTGATGACATCTGTACTCTGGTGGTAACAGTCCTAGGTTGGCAAGAATAGAGTTGACATGGGACATTTGTTCTGGTGGTGCCATTTGTATGACATGGTTATAAAATGACTTCCTACTTCTAGTTTTCTCTTGAGACCTTCCTACAAGATTCAGTGGTAGCAGTTGACAATACAAGTCTGCGATCTATTATGGTGTTAGATATTATGAAACATGAGATTTGGGGTTAAGTGAATAAACTTTCTTTTTCCTCTACCCCAACCTTCCCCTTTTCTTCCCTGGGCTATACTCCTATCCCTTCTTACTTTCTTGCTCAGTTCCTGCAGGGCTATGAAACTGGTCTCTGAACTATAAATAGTCAGAATTGCCTCCATTTTTCATCCCACCTCCCCGTGAACAGAGAAGGACACTCTACGATACTTCTGCAATGAAGTTATAGATCACAAAGTCCAGTCTTCCAAAAGAAGCTCGTTCAGTTTAGGGTTAATAGCCCTGAATTTACTAAGGATGGGGCCACAAAGTTCTAAATCCTCACATCTTACAACTTATGAAGACCAGCATGACGAGCACCCCAATTGACTCAGGAAATACATTTTTCCAAGATCAGTGGCTTATGAAATTTATTCTCCAATTGGCTGATCTCTGGAACAGTTGTTTGTCATAATCAGATTTTGAGCCCATATATCTCCTTTCAAGCAATGGCTGTACCATAACCCCTAGCTCCATCCTTGTTTCTGGTCTGAGTAGAGCAGATCTCCACAGTGAATGAAAACACGGCTCTTATCAACTAGCAGCAGTACTCGTTTTGTTTAACAGTGCTGGAAATTAGTTTTTCAGCCACTGATCTTGACAGGTCAGCTGTCAAAAGTGAGTGTCTATGACCATCAATTCATCTATCCCATAAACAAACCCCTGTCTACAAAATGTGGTTGATGTACTTAGGTACAAATGAAATGGTCTGGAGCTGTGTGACTAAGTGTCAGGACTTCTTAGTAAAAGGCTTTTCTGACTTCCCATTTATCAACTCTATCAGCCTCATTTGGCTCTTGCTAACTGAGACATTCTCCTTGCATTCTGATCAGGGAATATCAGATGCCCTCAGGGTGGAGGTGGGGGACAGTTCCCTCCTAAGTCGACCGGCTGCAAGCTTGAGAATTATTTTTAAATTCCATTGGGTTCGTTCATTGGAACTATCTTGATCTGTCCTGGTCTTCTAGACAGGGTGTTCTGAGACATTGCCTCTCTCAGAAATTGTGAAAACTCCAACTCTGGTCCTAAGATTTGGACAAGAACACATAGCTTTGTGGAAATGGTCTCAGCCGCAGGCACTGGGCTCTAGCCTCATCTGAGAGAATAATAAGCTTTCTTGCCCAACACGAAGGATCCTGAATTCTGGAACATGGTTGCACTTTGATGTGTTTGAAAGACAGAATTTGTGTTTCACTTTGAAGTAGTTCTTCTTCCTTTGCAAGCTACAGGATGCCTAAAGGCCAAAGAGAGAAACTTGGTATTAAAAGAAAAGAAAACAAAACAAAACTAAAAACCCGTTAAGTCTCAGGTACTTTCAGAACCAAAGATAAAGATAACAACAGGCTTAGAATATTTTTTTCTTTTCTCTTTCTTATGATATCCAATTTGACTTACATGTTCTTCCATCAGATTTGACTGAATATTAACAAAAGTGTTCAATGTCATCCCGCTTTCTTAATAGAGAAAGATTTCCTGTCTTCGTGATCTGGTCCTCACCTGTGGTTACTTCTCTGTCTCCAGACCCACCAAGTTTAAGGGGCCCTACTGTAGCATGGGGGCTTAGACTATGAGACAATAGTAAAGTTACCAGTATGCCTCCTCTAGGAGATGAGGGACCCCTCTCCCCATAGTTCCCTGTAGCCAGACACTGGATTTATTTATTTGTTTTCGAATAGAATTAAGCCATAACTTAATAACAGGTAAGAATCTAGATGTACCTTTGACTTTCAGTCCCCAGAAAAGCATGTGATAGAATTTTATTGATTCATTGTGCTAGTTATTGTTTATCTAAAGCTCCTTTTCCCTTCCTGCTAAAGTAGTGAAAATCCTATTAAAAGAAGATGAGCATAAAGCAGGTAATAATGACTGTTTGCCTACATGCAACATATATCACACACATTTTAACATACTTTGTTCCATTTTTATTAATACTTTTTCTGTATACATAATTCAGGTTATATGAAACAGGTTTATAACCTGTTGGTGATTCTTAATTAAGCTATTTTATGATAGGTTATTTCAAAATTATTTTATTCCTTTAACAGCCTCTCAAACTTGGTAGGCAGGAAATACAAATGGTATTCTATTTTACAAATAAAAAATGGAATTTGAGTGAATATATTAAGCAAATGTTCATTGATGACCTTCTGTGTCTCAAGTGCTCTGAGGTCATCCTGCTAAATGCTGGGAACACATGACTCATTCATAAAACCTGCTAGTCTCACACCTTCAAGCTCCCATCTTCTCCAAAGCTACACCAGTTATAGCAGCTGCTTATGGAGAGGAGATTGCAGTGGTATCTGAGGCAAGTTAGAGCCAAGTGATGGGAATGAGCAAGGCCAGCTGCAGCTTATGGTCCTGGTCCCAGGCAGTAGGGCAGGAAGTCAGGTCCCATAAGTGCCCCAGAGACTAATTCTGAGTCAAAGGCCCTGGAGATCACTTCTAGTACAGCTTTGTATAAATCCTGGAGACAAGGAGGAACATTAGTTGTGATGAATATAACTTACTAGTGTATTATAATAATGCATGATATGTTTATACCTTCATATCAAGGGAGACAGGTGTTGGGAATGATTAGTGGAACCTCTACAACATTTCTGTTATTCTAAAACTATTCTAAAGTAACAGTGGTTTTTGAAGATGAGTCATAATTTATCAGACCCAGAAGGAGAGAAATAGCATCCTGGGCAGAAATAATTGAACATAAGGTTCAGGAGGGCACATGTTGAGCGTGGGAAAGAGTAGAATTCCTGGGATTAGAGTATACACGGCTATCTAAACTGAGTGAGCTGAAAGTCAGAGTAGACTTGGGGCTGGGAAAGCTGTTGTTTTGGGTCAGACTTATGAATATTTGGAGTTACTCTGTAGGAATGATAATTTATATACTTTGTGTTTTGAAATACTTTAAAATTGTATTTTATGCATATAAGTATTTTGGCTTGCATGTATATCTGTGTACCATATACATGCCTGGCACCCATGGAATCTGGAAGAAGGCATTGGATCCCCTGGAACTGGAGTTAAGGATGGTTGTGACTACCATGTGGGTGCTGGAAACTGAACCCTGGTTGATTACCAAAGCAATGTGTTCTTCACCACTGGGCCATCTCTCTAGGCCTGGTTAATTTATTTGAAAGGTATGTTCCAACACACAGAAGATGGACTGGAGGAGAGCTGGTAGTAATGAGACTGATAAGGAAACTGTTGTAATGGTTGGGGCAGAGTTGTGTTGCCCAGAGCCTTGTTGTGGGTTGAAGCAAAGCATTCAGGGAGAAGGCTTGAAAGATAGAGCTCTTCTACAAGTGAACTGAGTCCTAAGTAGGCCAGTTCTTTATTCCATGCTCCTGTTTGTTTTTACTCCCAAATCTCACACCCAAGTGCAATCTCAATACAAATACAGCCTGGCTGATGAAGGCTAGGCAGAGTTCTACACCAGGTGCTCAATCAAGCCAAGGTATCAAAGTGCTAAGATGCCCCTCCCTGTGCCAAGGATACTTGGTAGCTGCTGCAAAAATCCAATCACAACATAGGCTAGAATATCCAGTTGACACATCCTATGTCAAGATTGCCTTCATCCTAACTCTGAGTCATTGTGATGGTAAAAGACACCTCCAAACACCACCCACACCCAGAAACATGGACCACACATCAGGGACTAGGCATCTCCAGAGCCAGCTAAACAGTTACTGGATGCAGATACAGATAGCCAAACGCACACCTGTTCCTGGCCCTTAGATCCAATCTGTAGCACACAAAGGAAACAGGAAACCAAGCCTTTGACTGAGTTTTTACTTTTGTCTTTTCAAGAATTTTATTTTGTTTGTTAAAGATTGTGTTTATTTTTAATGATGTGTATGTATGAGTGTTTTGTCTCATGCGTGTGAGTGAGGCTGATGAGGCTGATGAGGACATTGGATCTCCTAGAGCTGGAGTTATAGACAGTTGTGAGCAGCCATGTAAGTTCTGAGAATGGAAACTGGGTCCTCTGCAATAGCAGCATGTGCTCTTAACTGCTGAGCCATCGCTTCAGCCCCGGCCCTAATTTTTAGTCAGCTCCATGAATCTACTGAGTCTGGGTACTATTTTTTTTTTTTTGGAACCACGGTGGGAAATAACCACATTATTTCCTTCTCTTTGTTTCAGTTCTCAGAGAATGGTACCATTAAACATCTTTGGTGTCTTTGATTAGAATTCTGGTAATCTCAATTTGCTCTTCACTCCAGTGTGCTGTAAGTTAATTAGCAGTGATGTGGGGCTCTATAGAATACATGGCCATGCTCTAAATTAAATTATTTATTCTCTACTGACATACATCCTATTATTTAAGATGGAATTGATATTAGTATATGTTGGGTCCAAAGTGACAATAAGAAACACCAGACGTCTTTAGTCTTTTAGTCTTAATACGGGCTTCTATATCTCATTTTGGTGGTTTTTGTTTTAGGTCTCAGAATTGTTGTATCTCTCAGGTAGAATGCTTTCTCACCTTCTAGAAATGTGGCTTCTTAGGTTTGAGTGTCAGAACTACAGAGAATTCTGGGAGAGTAGAAATATCCTAAGTGCAGCTTTGGCAGCTCCTTTAGGGCCCCAGAAGTACATGTCCAGAGGAACACATCTGGAGTTAAACAGATACCTTATACTTCTTCCATAATGAAGAGTGGGTACTGTCTAGAGCTGTTTGATGCATGAACCCCTTGCTATATAAATGGAGCTCAATGGAGCACCAGCACCAGCACCAGCAGCATCTTGGAGCTTGTTAGATATGGATAAACTCATCAGAAAATACCTAGAAAAGCCATGTGACTTGCACATATCTATAGTTTGAGAACTACCAATTTGATTTATAGCAGTGGCACATAATCCTTGCTGAATGTTAGAATCACCAAGAGAACTAACATATCCGTATCTTGTCCACTACCAGCCAATTCAATCAGAATCTCCATAGATGGAGCAAAGTTTGAGTATATTCAAAAAAGTTTCCACAAAAGAGCCCAAGACACAGCTAAGCCAGTGGCTTGGGGTGCATTAATATTCCTCATGACCAGACCTCAAGGTTCTGATTTATTTGGCTCAAGAAATGTCTATTGTCTCTCTGCAATTAATAATTGAGGTTCATTGACAGCACAAGGGTTTGGTCATTGTTGCTAAGATCTTGTAGCCATGTAGGAAGGAAAAATGACTCTTGAACATTTTGTCTTCTCTACTGCTCAAAGCCAGAGTCCTCTCCACCCCCTTAGCAAACACATCAGGGATGCGACAGACTATCGGATACAGCCTGAAGCCTCATAAAGATTCTGGCAGATAGCAAGCATATCTACTCGGCTACCAGCTTCTACTTACCTATCATAGAAAGTTATTGAGGTTGTACCACAACAAAAACAGGGAGAGAGAACTTAGCCCTTGGTGTTGTAGGTCCCAGGGTGCTTGACTAGCCTTATACTTGTGTCTTTGTTAATTACATTATTATTCTACCTCAATTCAACTAGTTGTAGTGCCATCAAAGGGAAGGTTAAAGGCACAGGTAGGGAAGAGAAGACTTTGTGGAATGCACAGTGACATCACTTTCAGAGAGGACAGAATAAAATTAGACATAAACATTCATTCCAGAGGCAAAATCCTCCAAATTGGCTTTATTTTAGGGATTTTAGAGCTCTGGGCCTCCAAGTGAGATGATGGAGGAAGTGAAACTTTCTGTTTGATGCACCTCTGTCCTTTTATGGTTTGGAGAGGCCTCTAGGTCTCCAAGAGGCCCAGGCTGTTGCTGTCTGCCTGTGTGATTCAAGATTCTGGTTTATCAGGGGCCTCTAAGGTGTATACCAGATTCTTCCATCCCTTACTCTTCCCTATTTCTCTCCACAGCTGGCAACCTGGGACTCGGAGAAGGGCTTGAATGGCAGTCTGCAGGAGAGGCCCATGGGCAGCCGCCTCCAAGGACTGACTCTCAAAGTGGTGACTGTCTTGGTAGGATCATGGGGATGCCCTGGGACCTTCATTTTCCAGGTCTCTGATTCAGAGGCTGCTCTCTGTTAATGCAGGGTTGAGGAGGGGATGTTGAGGGGCCACGTGAGTTCTCAGGAGTCCTCTCCTTCAGATAATTATGTGGCACAACCTAAGGGAGAGTGAGATGGAAGAGTCTCTCCAAGGACTTCTGGGACTACTAGAGGAGATCTCCAGGGTGCAGTGTAGGAGGACCACTCATGGCAACTGCTGCTGGGCTCCTACTGGGATCCTACCTGGATCTTGACCTACTGCTCCTCTTTGGAGAACAATGTGGATAGCCAGCTTTCCCAGAAAGATGCTTGGGGGAGGAAATTCTCCTAGTGGCTAACATTGCTGAGGGTAAATGTGATAATAAGTGTGCAGTGAAGAAATGTTAATTAGTTATATTTTTCTACATAGTTTTCCTGGAATCATAGACTGTTGCAATAGTAAGACTCATTAATATTTTTTAAATTTACTTTTCCTTTTAGAAGAACTTAAAATTTTCTAATTTGGGGGTAGCCCAGACATGGCTCAACTTTTTCATTCCCTCCCAGAAAACTCAGAAGCCTTTGCCTGCAACATTTCTGCTTTCCCTAAATGCATAATATGAATGAGCCTTAAATCCTGTTTCCTTTCTTCCTTTCTTCCTTTCTTCCTTTCTTCCTTTCTTCCTTTCTTCCTTCCTTCCTTCCTTCCTTCCTTCCTTCCTTCCTTCCTTCCTTCCTTCCTTCCTTCCTTCCTTTTTTTTCTTTTCTTTTGATTTTTGGAGACAGGTTTTCTACAAGTAGTTTTGGTACCTGTCCTGGATCTCACTCTGTAGACCATGCTGGCCTTGAACTCACAGAGATCAGCTTGTCTCTGCCTCCTGAGTGCTGGGATTAAAGGTGTGCGCCACTGCTGCCCAGCAAATCCTATTTCTTTTAACTAAAGGAATTCCATTAGATGCATTGCCAGGGGGGCTCTTTGCCCTCAGCCCCTTCATATTCAATTTCCCACAAGAAGAAATAGTGTGGGTGGGTGGCTGAAATGTTTTCTAGATGATCACTTACCTCCCGGGACATAGATATAGTCTGTAGGTATGAACTCAGTATGGTTGTGGATTCATGATCTTGAGGTTTAATCCTTCCCTATCCTTTGACTTATGGTATAACATTGGTCTGTTAATGGGCACTTATTTTCTAGTACAATCTGATAGATGAAATGCTGTCTTCTCTCTGTCTAATATC
Organism: Peromyscus maniculatus bairdii; assembly: GCF_049852395.1. Taxonomy (NCBI): domain Eukaryota; kingdom Metazoa; phylum Chordata; class Mammalia; order Rodentia; family Cricetidae; genus Peromyscus; species Peromyscus maniculatus. Next base: position 12,112,619 of record NC_134860.1, read on the forward strand.
GCATAGCTTTATGACCATGCATTATTTTACATGAGAAGTGTCTTAAGTCTTATATGGCTCCCTTAGAATAATGGCATATCCTAAGGACAGAATCCTACGTCAGTATGAATTCTATAGAAGAAGGAAAGAAAAGACACCATTTGATTGTGGGGTCCGAGGGTTAGGATAGAAGCTAGGAGGAAACACACAGGACCATTAAATCCCTACTGCCCCATGCTGACCTGCTGACTGGAGCATCGCTCCTGTGCACTGTACCTTGACTGTCCATAAAGAGCTTTTTAGAAAAGGGCAGGAGAGTTCAGTCTCTTCCTAGAAATTGGGTAAATACCAACATTCCACCATTGTTGGTGGTTATCATCATTATTATCCATGCTGGGGATAGAACCTAGGGCCTTATATATGCTAAACATTTGCTTTACCACTGAGCTACACCCCCAGCCCTAATACTAACATTCTAATGTTATGACTCATCAGATTGGTCCCTGTACCAATAGCCTGGAAATATATGTCAATTAACGTGTTGTTGGTTTGAAGAATATTCATTCTATTTTCTATAGGAAGAGCCTTTTGTGATGGTGGCTGAGAACATCCTTGGACAGCCCAAGCGTTACAAAGGGTTCTCCATAGATGTGCTGGATGCATTGGCTAAGGCTCTGGGATTCAAGTATGAGATATACCAGGCCCCTGATGGCAGGTATGGTCACCAGCTCCATAACACCTCCTGGAACGGGATGATCGGGGAGCTCATTAGCAAGGTAAGTTCCAGGATCAGGACCACAAAGAGGGGCATTCCAGTATGTCTCTAAGAGCTATCTAAATTTGACCCATTACATAGTCGAGTCCTTAGGACTACACTGAAGCATCCTTTTCCTCTCTGTCTTCCATGATATGCCTGTTTCTGCTCTTTTATTTTCTCATTCACTGACAACCCTGACTTTTCCCTTCTTGTACATTGCTCATTCCTTTGGGGCCTACTTCCTATAATAAACCTTCTCTATAACTCACCCTTTAATAAACCACTTACATTCTTGGACTGAAGTGGGAAACTTACCCTCCACCCCCACCAAGGAGTTCTGCTGAGTGCTTTTTCTTTCATGTCTTACAAACCACAAGTATAGTATACACCCATGCAAATGTGAGTGTGCAAGTGTGAGTGGACATGTTCACATGTTGGCTTTGTTGTGTGTTGAAGGTATGGCATCCCCACATATCTTACCTTTCACATCGTTTCCTTTCTCCTATCTGCAGAATATATCTTCATTGACACTCATAGCATGAAGACGATTCATCATCTCTCAGTCTTGTTCCTGATACTTCATTTCCTCACAGTTATTTACAATGGCGACTCCCTCTCTAATATAACTGCTTCTACCAACCTTGACAATTCCTGGCATTGCTGTGGACAGCCCAGGACTCATAGTGCCTTGTCTCACTCCAGTTATCTTTAATGTAACCATCCCCCTCTATCTTATTAACATCTTGCAAGGCACCCTTTGTGCTGATTTATGACCACAACTGTTGTCCTTCTGATTGTTCTGGGGGGTGGGGGCGGTTCTTTCTCCTGAACACAGGATCTTGCTTTTTAAGCCTATGTAGGAAGATACTAGGCCTATTACCTTGCCATAGTCCATTAACTTTTTTTGTAAAAGCAACTCTATTGTAGTAGAATTTAGAGTCTATAAAAATAACCCACTTTAGATCTTCATTTTAATATTTAGTAATTGTACAGAGTTTGTGCAAGTGCTACTGTATTCTAGTCTCAGAGCACTTCCATGATCACATTACAGTCCCTCTTTGATAGTTACAGCTAATTCATTCTTACTCTCATCCCTTGGTCTTCCTGTTTCCTCTAGAGCAGTGGTTCTCAGCCTTCCTAACACTGCGACCCTTTAATATAGTCCTCATATTGTGGGGACCCCCAACCATAAAATTATTTTCATTGAACTTTATAACTGTGATTTTGCTGCTATTATGACTCATAATATAATTATCTGATATGAAGAATATTTGATATGCAACCCCTTTGGGGGTTGAGACCCACAGGTTAAGAACCACTGCTTTATAGAGGTGCAGTTGGGAACATTGTTTATATATGAAGGAATATCATACGTGGTCCCTGGTGTGCGGCTCTTTCCACTTGGCATACATACTTGAGATGTATCCATTTTCTATGTTTCTTGTACCCTTTTGACACTGTAGCCTTCCCTAACCTGTGTACCCTCTGTGGTCAACCACACAAACGCTTGTACAGTTCATTTCATATGATTTTCTGTGTCCTTGATTTCTTGTTGTATACAAGTCTTGAATCAATGTTGTTATGAATCCTCAAAGTACTCATCCAGGTTTCTACATGAAATCTAAAAGTCTATCCAGATTAACTCGTGGATGTGTGTGCTCTCTATCCTCAACTGTCTACTGTTTTCATTTGTTGGATGCCATGACTACATCCCTCAGATATGCTTCAGAGGTTTTCTTTTCCTCCTCAAGAAACCTAATAACCTTTTTCCTTCTCAAAGGAAAAACTAGTTATCCTTCTATATTTGAGAAATAAATTGAGACTTCTGGGTATGAAAGTCTACTTACTGTGAAACACACCCTATAAGTTCAGGGCCTCCACTGCTAGTAGGGGAATATCTCTCCCCAGTGGCAGGAAGCTCAGACCTGCATTTCCAGTTGGTTTCAGTGAGCTTCCTCTGGATCTTGATTCATAAATGAGTTCTCCTTTCATCCTATGCTAATAACCTCCCCTGATCCAACTTACTCTTTAAATCTTTTTTTGAACTTTATTTTAAAAATACTACTTTTGTGTGTATTGTATGTGTATTATGGGTATGTAGTATATGCATTCACACATACACCACTGAGTCCATATGGAGGCCAGAGGACAACTTGCAGGAGTCAATTCTTTTCTTTTCTTCTACTATATGGGTCTTAGGGATTATACTCAGGTTGTCAGACTTGGTGGTAGGCCTGTGCCTGCTGAGCCATCTCGGAGGCCCTATCTCTCAGCTCTATAAATATGGTACAGCCTTTAAAGAGATTCCTAAATCTTTGGTTCATGAGAGAAAGACAAGATTCAGACATGCTCTGGCATAGGCACCTTCAACATTTTTTTCCAATATTATTTTAGGTCAGCAATTCTCAACCTGTGGGTCTTGATCCCCTTGGGGGACAAATGACCCTTCCACAGGGGTTGCCTAAGACCACCGGAAAAACACATATTTCCATTATGATTCATACCAGTAGCAAAATTGCAGATATAGGATAGCAATGAAAATAATTTATGGTTGGGGGTCACCACATGAGGAAGTGTATTAAAGGTGCTGAAGGGTCACAGCATTAGGAGCCCCTGCCCTAGCACACAGTGTGCACATAAAACAAGAAAGGCAGCAACATGCCCCAGACAGTAAGAACACTTGCTGTTCAAGTCTGAAGGCCTAGGTTTGACTTCCAGAACCCATGTCAAGATCGGAGAGAACCAATACCTGAAGTTGACCTCTGACCTCCACACATGTACCTGCCCTCACACCCCTCTCTGTCTCTCTCTTCCTCTCACACACACAAATAATCAATGAAAACTTTAAAAATCAATGAAGAATATTTTTTGAGGTTGAACACACTTGGACAATCATTTAACAGAATTCTGAAGTATTTTAGAAGTGCAGTCAATGGAGGTGGGATAATGGAAGTGGCAGAAGCTTGCTGGAGAAATAGCTGGTACCTGCCCTCGCTATGCAGGGAGGATACAGATTAACCTTGAAGGAAGAAGGATGTCCTTGGTAGGAAGTAGAAGGCCAAGGTGCCCCTTTTGATTACTCGTCTACTTAGTGCTGACTTTCAGTGTTATGGCATTTTGACTGGAACACAGGCAGAAAGGAGATAAAGTTTGCTAGGTGGAATGATAAGAAAAGAAGCAAGTGGAATTCATGGGAAGTAAAGATCCTTTACTGAACTTTATTATCTAGAAGAATGTTGTAGGAGGTTTTAGGTCCAGGGAGAGACATCTGTAAGATGAAGGAGGTAATAAACAACATGGTGTTAGATTGTCCTTATGTTCTCTGTATTCTCAGGGGTCAGCTCTCAAACCCATTGCCTCTGAGCAGATCTTTGAAATGAGTAGAAGGTGGACCTTGACCTAGGGTAGAAATCAGCAATGAACTGAAAGTCACTTCTCATGAACTTCTTTGTCTCTCAGAGAGCAGACTTGGCCATCTCTGCTATCACCATCACCCCAGAGAGGGAGAGTGTTGTGGACTTCAGCAAGCGATACATGGACTACTCGGTAGGGATCCTCATCAAGAAGCCTGAGGAGAAAATCAGCATCTTCTCCCTTTTTGCTCCCTTTGATTTCGCCGTGTGGGCCTGCATCGCCGCTGCCATCCCTGTGGTTGGTGTGCTCATATTCGTGTTGAACCGGATACAGGCTGTGAGGGCTCAGAGCACTGCCCAGCCACGACCCTCTGCCTCCGCCACCCTGCACAGTGCCATCTGGATTGTCTATGGAGCCTTTGTTCAGCAAGGTACCTTCCCAGTCGTCTCTTGTCTGAAGAGCCCTGGGGGCCCGAAAAAGCTTATCCTCTGGTAAAATTCTCAGATGCATATCACAAAAGTCATTTTAAATGTGATTTTATTTGATCTCAGGACATTGCCAATATCAGGCTGCACTCGGTTTTTCTAAGCAATACCAGGTGGAAATTAAATAAAGCAACAAAGATTCCCAACTTTCATTCCTGATTCTCCATTTTAGAGAAAATTAACTTTGGATTTCAGTGTATTTTCCTCCCCTCCCATGTTAGATTGATTGCTATGCATGCAAGGTTGTCAAATGGAACGCTGCACAAACATTCACATAGTGCAGCAATCTGTAAAGTGCTACTCCAGCTATTCTTGAAATATAATGTCTCCTACCTTCCAGAGGCCTGGTAGCACTTCTGTCTAGTGGTGAGTTTCAGGATTGTGCAATTTTGACCAGAAACAAATTGCAAAGTTCTTAATGTGAATCTCAGCCCTGCGAGCATCATGGCAAAATCTTTTCAAGGTTACATAAGGAGAATAGGGAGAGAGATTTCTTCTACTACCACCTAAGGGACCAAAGAGAAATAATTGGCTACAAAGAGGTAGTGTCTCACTGACTGCTACATGCAGTGCTTTCTGAGAATCCCGAAGGGGAAAATCATCCAGTGAGGGCAGCTGAATATCAATAAAAGTGATATGGGAGATCTCATTTCTCTGAGTTAAAAGAAAGCTAGGAGGCCTCCAGGTAGGAAGAAATTCTTTATTTACAGAATTCCTAAGTGTTCTCCATGTGAATTTGAAATTGCCAAAGATCTTATATTGGGCACTAGCTCTGGAAGTTCTTGCCACAATGAGATAGAACCTTGTAGCTGGAAGACTTGGTGTTATGACAAATTTCTCATCACTAGATTCCAATCTCAATTTCCCTGCTTTTTACCATCCTCTGGCCTTTCCCCATATTGGTGGTTTTAAGAACATTTCCTTAAAAAAAAAGTTCTGTGCACAAGTAATAGCAGACTTTGACCTTGGCCAAGGAGGGCAGAATCTTGCTGGAGGTCAGAGTGAGAGGAAGGCACAGCTAATCTCTCTGCATTCTGCAGGTGGCGAGTCTTCTGTGAACTCTGTGGCCATGCGCATCGTGATGGGCAGCTGGTGGCTCTTCACCCTCATTGTATGTTCCTCCTACACAGCCAACCTTGCTGCTTTCCTTACAGTGTCCAGGATGGACAACCCCATAAGGTACGTCTGCTCCTCCTTGATCTACATCAGCTCTGATGTAGTCTTGTTGAGGCGGCCCGATGGTGTAGAGAGAGGCACCAGGCAGAGACATACTCAGACACGGGCTCTGAAGGGAACGTTTAACGTGAGAAGGGCTCCAGTCCTGCAATTTGTTGTAGTCATGATTACATAAATATATAAATTAAATTTATCTGAACATTTAAACATTGATTATAAAACTAATAAACTGAAACACAAAATTAACAAATTAAATTTCCTCAGACTTTTAAAAATAGAATGTAACCACATGTAATCAAAATTTTATCAACATTCATTTAAAATTAATTAATATCACAAGTCCAATATATTTTCAGATCTTCAAAGATCTTAAAATTATTTTTTAAAAACATGCCAGTTGGGCCCTGGAGATGGCAAGTTGGTAAAGATGGCAGTGGTCAAGGCTGATGACCTAAATTCAATCCATGGCACCCACATGTGGAAGGAAAAAACCAGATCTTCTGACCTTTACATGCATGCCAAGGTAAACATGTAAACACACACACACACACACACACACACACACACACACCAAATATTTGTTTTTGCTTATATTCATAAAATTATAAGAGTTTTATCAAGAGTGAATTCTTGTTTTATTTAATTAAAATATAATTTCAGGTATGACTTTCTTCCTTCATTTTTGCAAAATGTTAAAATTATACAATGAGAGAATAAATTCAATGTCAAAGTTACTCTTGAAAATGCCTTAATTATGATCAGATTCTCAGATGCAGTGCAAATTACCAAAAACAAACAAACACACAGAAAACCACATACCACCACAACAGAACAAAGGCACAAAGTAAATGTGTATTAAACCTGAAGGTGCCCAGGTGAGAGCAGGCCTGGATGTGCCCAGTACTTAGCTGGATAGCATAGTGATTCCAGTATGGCCTCTCCCCTGGGCTCTGCTGTGAAGTTCCTGCTTTTCCTAATGTTTTCAGTTCACTGTATCACTATCAACCTCTTGGTTCTTTTGCTCTCCTCATGTATGGAGTTTTCTGTTTCAATCTGTTTCTTTTGCTCCCAACTGCCTATTTAAGAATTCAAATTCCTTGACTAGGACTCAAGATTCAGTTTGATATTATCTGATATCATTATGAAATTGACATTTTAACTGCGATAATTAGAGATTCATATGCAGTTGTAATAACACAGAGAGGTCTCCTAGGCTCAGCCTAGTTTTCCCCAATGCAACATTTAGCAAAACTGTAGTATAGTATTACAATCAGGTATTGATATTGATATGATTGACTGGTTTTATTTAGATTTTCCATTAAATATGCTATATAAGTAGAATTGTGCACTTTGACTGTGGCTTTTTTTGTTAGCCTGATTCCTCAGTGACTCTTGCAGGTTGCTGGTGTAGTCATAGTTCATCGCCTCTCAGTGATGAGCGCATTCCATGTACTACAGTTTGTTTAATCATCCACCCATTGGAGGACATCTGGGCTGCTTCCAGTTCTTGGCAATTATGAATAAAGCTACTCTGAACATTTTTGTAGGTTCTTGTGTGAACATAAGGTTTCATTTACATGCAATCATTATACAAGAGTGCAATTGCTAGGTTGTATGACAATTGAATGATGAATTTGATAAGAAACTGTGTTGGCATTTAGTGTTGTTTTCAGTTTTTATTTCTTTATTCTGATATGTAGAGTGATGTTTCATTATGGGTTAAATTTTCATTTTCCTAATGAGCAACAATGAATACTTTTTCTATGCTTATTTACTTATACATCCTTGTCAAGAAAAATCTGATTTTAATATTTTACTTCTTTTCTAATTGGATTGTTTGAGCCCTGCCATTGACTTTGGAAGGTTCCTTGGGTGTTTTCTATTTATATATTTTTTACATATTTTATCAAATGTACTTCTTCATCTGATATGTGATTTGCAAACATCTTATTCCACTCTGTAGCTTGCATTTTAAATCTCTTAACAGGATCACAGAGAAAAGTTTTCAATTTTGATGAGGTCTAATTTAGAAAGTATTCCTGGACCAGTCAGGATTTTGACATCATCTTAGCCTGGCATAAGATGTTGGAGATTTTCTCCTTCCTAAAACTTTTATAGTTTTATATTTTTCAATGTGGTCCATACCAATTTTACATTAATTTCCATATTTGGATTGAAGTTCGTGTTGAAGTGGGTTTTTTTTTCTTTATTCATTTATCCAAGCATTATTTGTTAAGCAGTATGGACTAGGTATGGTTGAGAGAAGTTTAGATAACAACATTGTACAGGAGAAAGCCCCTGCTCTGGAGGGGACAATAATGTAAAAAACAGGGTATCCCGAGTGCTGTGGGGGAAAGATGAGGCAAAACACTACAGTAGTATGAAGGTGAAGGTATTTCTTCAGATGGAGTGGTCCTCAAGGCTCTCCTACCTCAAGAGCATGGTGTGATTGTGTGTATGTGAATTGTGAATGTGGTAATTTGGGCTGAGATTCACCACCAAGTTCAATGAAACCTAGGGATCTGTGCTGTTGGTTTGGAAACAAAGGCTTAGAGGCTTTCTATCTTAATGTTTGACATTAGAATCACTCACTACTACCAGATACGGACTCAGTGTTTAAGCAACAGATTGGGGTGTTCATTGACAAGCTTTTTTTTTTTTAAACTGCATGAATGTGTTTCCTTTTTTGAAAAGAAAACTTGAAATAAACAACTTTAACCATCATTTGGAAAGAATTAGTCCTTGGCATAGAACTGTTTATAAACCAAGATACCTCTGCCAGGAACACTGTAAATGTAAAGTCTTCAGTGCCCCCAAGGTGAAAAGCTGTCCTTTCCATTAACTATACTATTTAGAGACAGAATAAAGCTTAATAACACATCTCATGATTACTGTGTGGACATGTGTTAAAATCTACAGTCCAAGCAGTTTCAAGTATAAGGTCTGGTATCATTAGCTATAGCCACCATTGTGTTCATTAGATCTGCAGAACATATTCATCACACCTTAATGAAAATCTACACTCATTTACACCTTATCCCTCCTGGTTATCATTCTACTCTCTGCTTCCACGAGTTAGACATTTTAGACTAACATATAAGAGAGATCATGAAAAAATATTTGGCTTTCTATGTCTGGGTTTTTTTTCAATTTGACACCCTCTAGGTTTTCATAAATGACAATGGTTCCTTTTTTTAATCTCTGAGTAACATATGTGAGTTCTATCAATATCTATCTGTCCTGTCTATCATCATGTATGTTTTAGTCTCTTTAACCATTCGTCTGTATGGGAAGTTTTCAGTTGATTCCCTGTCTTGGCCATAGAGAAAGATGCTGCAATGAACATAGGAATATGATTTATCTTCAAGATTGCAACCTCATTTCTTTTAGTCATAAACTGAGAAGTTGGGTTATCAGATCATATATAATTTCTAGATGTATTTTATGAGGACTCTGCACTTTTCCATATTCTATACTAATTTGTATTCTTACCAACAGTACACAAAATAGCCATTCTAATGGGTAGCCTTTGAGTTCTATTTATTTGATAATTAATACTATTGAACATTTTATTTTCATATGCATATGGGCAATGTGTATTTTGATAAGCATTTATTCAGGTCCCTCATATATATTGGTTTATTTGATGTGAAATTTTGCTGTTTAACTGGCCTCAAATTTGCCATCTTTTTGTTTCAGCCTGATGATGATGCTGGGAATAGAAATTTGTGTCACTATGCAAAGGCCCTCTGACTGTGTATAAATCCAGCTATTTGTTTTCTTGCTGTTGAATTGTTACTTGTTTATATATTTTGAATTTTAACATATAACCAGATGCATGGTCTTCAGATATTTTCTATCACTACACAGGCTCTTTATTTATTCTGTACAATGTTTTCTTTGCTAAAGATTTTTAGCTTGTTATAATTTTATATGTTTATACTTTATATTTGCTGTTGTTATCTTTACTTTTGGGGTCATTCAAATAAGAAATAAAATAAAATCATTAGCTAGTCCAATAACAATAGCTTTCTGCAGTTTCTTTTGGAAGTTCTGTATTTTCAGATTTTACAGTTTAGACTTAATTCATTTTACACATGATGGGAAATGTTCTTCTTCGCATGTGGAATACCCAGTTTCCCAACACCAAGTGTTGAAAAATAAGCCTTCTCCAACATGTATTCTTGGCAGCATTGTTCAAGATCCATTACCTATGAGTGCGCAGGTTTATTTCCAGGTTCTCTGTTATCTTATACTGATCTGTCTGTATCTTCTGTACCGATATTACACTGCTTAGGATTACCCTAGTTTTGTAGATTACTTTGACATAGGTAATGTGATACCCCATGTTTATCTATGTTTGTTACATTCCTCAAATTGATTGGGTGGTTTCTGTTGATGAGCAGGGATTTCAGAGTCATTTTTTTTCTATCTCTATGAAAAATGACTTTTGATTTTTGATAGGGTTGCTTTTGTTTTACCAATCACTTTTGGTAGTATTTTCTTTTAGAGAGAGAGAAATAAGACCTAGTTCATTCTACAACCAAATTTGAGTGTCTGTGGCTCAATTGTCATGTGTCATGTGACCCAGGAACACAGATTTAGGTTATCCTAAATTGCATCTCTGATGTACCTATCAATGTATTTTAGTATAGATATATTAATGTTAGTGATTATTTCAATCTATGAACACAGGATAGTTTTCCATATATTTCTATCATTTGCATAATTTTCGCTTGTCTCTTCTAGTTTTCAGAGTATACATCCTTCACCTCCTTGGCTAAATTTACACCTAAAAGCATTTGATGCTTTATTCTTGATTCATTTTTCATATAGCTCATTGTTAGTCTATGCAAATATAAATTTCACATGCTAATTTTATATTTTTGTTCTATTATTGCATTTCATGTGCATGGGAGCTTTGTCTGCACATGTGTAACATGTTAACTTTATGTCTTCAAATTTTCCTTCATTCCTGTATTGATTCTCATACTTAATTGATTGAAATATTTGGGGTTTCCCATGTAGAAAATGATGCCATCTGCAATTAGAAACATTTGTACTTCCTATTTTCCAAGTTAAATGTCTTCTATTTCCTTTTCTGTCCTCATTGGTCTGGCTAGTAGTTCCAGTACGATACTGATGAGATTGCAAGACTGAGCATCCTTGTTCCCAGTCTCAGAGGAGAGGTGCCCAGCTCTTCAGCACCAAGTGCTGTGGTGACTATGGACTTGATGAGTCTGCCCTTGCACACCCAGTTACAATGGGTCCTTTTCTAACTCACTGAGATTATTTTATCATGAAAGGACTTAAGTTTTGTCAAATGCTATTTGACATCTGTTGAAGTGAATATATAATTTTTCTCTGTTATGCTAATGTGTTATATCACACTTAAGGCTTACCTGGCTTGGACCAGTCTTGTAAAGTCTATTAGCTCCTCAAAATGTTATTGTTTTAATGTATTGTTGAATGTGGTTTGTTGCCATTCTGTCAAGGATTTGGGCATCTGTATTCATTTTGGGTATTAACCTATCATTTCTTTGTAGGTTTTTTTTTTTTTTTTTTTTTTTTTGGCTTTTGTACCAGGGAACTGGGGGCTTTGTACAGTGAATTTGGACCAACTTGGGTAGTATTTTGGAAGATTCTAAGAAGGATTTCTCTAAATGTCTTGTATACTTCAACAGTGAAGCTATAGTTTCAGGCATTTTCTTTGTTGGGAGGCTATTAATGATGCATTCTTCTTACTCTTGATTCTTTCTATTTCAAGCAGGTTGCTTGCTTTTTATCCATTTCTTTTAGGTTATCTGATATTTGGGTGTGTATGGTTGTTCTTAGTCTTTTATGATATTTGTTTGTATAGTTTTAAGTTGTCTTTATTTTCATTTACAATTTCATCCAAGCCTTTCTTTTTTACATGTGTAGCTAAAACTTTGTCCGTTTTATTTCTTCAATGAGACCAACTTTCTCAATCTTTTCAATTGCTTTCCTAGTTTCCATTTTGTTCATTTCTTTCTTGATTTTATTTCCTTCTTTATTTTAATTTTAACTTAGTTTGTTCATTTTATTAATTATGTTTGTTTTATACAACTTCTTTTTTAAACAATTTTTAAAATTATGGTTTTAATTGAAATGGAATTACGTCACTTTCCCTTCTCTCCCCCCTTTAGCCCCTTCCAGTTGGCTTCCTTTGAACCCCTCCCATGTACTTCCTCAAGTTGATAACCTCTCTTCTTATTTGGTTATTATTGTTGCATATATATATATATATATATACATATATATGTATATATATATATATATATATATACACACACAACCTTCTGAATCCATTTTTGTTTCATGTGTATGTAAAAATACAGTTTTAGAGAGTTTTAGAGCTGACCATGCTGCATTGGACAACCAATAAGGGGACCTATCCCCTGGAAGAGGCTACTTCTTCTCTAAGCAGTCATTAGTTGCCTTTAGTTCCTTGTCCAGGGGTGGGAACCCACAAAACTTTCCCCTTCCACATTAACATTTCCCTTGATATTGCTATTGTTCCAGCCATGCTTATGCGGCTGTTTCCAGGAAAGGCCTGTTTTATAACAGACTTCTTGGTATTTTGGTTCTTAAAATCTTTCTGCCTTTTCTTGCACAATGTTTCCTGAGATGCGGGAGCTGTGTTGTAAATGTACCCCTTGGGGATGGGATCTCCATGAGCTTCTAGTACTGTGGAAAACTGGATGTCTACCTGCAGAAGGATGAAATCAGACCCTTATCTATCACCCTGCACAAAAATTAAATCCAAGTGGATCAAAGATCTCAGTTTGAAACCTGAAACATTAATGATGCTGTTTTTAGACAATTTCTCACATGGAAGCAGTGCATACCAACTACTCATCCCTGGAAGAGGCTACACTTATCAGTATCCACCTTTTCCACACAGATCTCTCCCTCTAGTTCATTTTAATTTATGTGGGGGGGGGGCGTTGAGAGAGATAGATACATGCTAGCTAGATACATACATACATGCATAGATACATAGACAGACAAACAAACTGACAGGCAGACAGACAGAGACAAAGTGAGACAGAGAGGCTTTGAGACTAACCGGAACTGTTTGAGTGTGGAGTTATCTTCAGGAGCCTGGTGTGTGTAGCTGTGGGTGCACAAAGAAAAACAATGGCTTTTTCCTTTTTCTCCTTATAGATTCCCCTTCTCCATGAGTCAGTAGTCAATAGTCAGAGGTCAAGATGGGACCACATTAGTAATTTCCAGATGTAGGGCTGCTCTTGTGTGATCTCAGTACAGGTAACTACAGTTATTGTGGTTAACACTGTATACTATACTACTATAATATATACTATACATACTATAATATATAATATTGTAATAATAAGTATAATAGCTGTATTGGCTGAGAGGATGACATTTCATATCTCTTCACTAAATCTGTCTCTTTTGTAATTCTGTCCCTCTTCTGCTATTTTTACTTAGCAGGGATGCCATAAATGTTTAAGACTGGGGCCACAACCTTTCTTGAGTAGGAAAGATTTGCACTGAGAACTCTTCCCTGATAAACGTTGGGAGCAGTATCTGTCTAAGGGTGTAAACATGGTAGATTTCTACTTTGTCAGTTTAAACATCAGTAAGTTTTCTGTTTTGGATTGTAGCTTTACTGGACATGGGTTGTTTACCAGACTTACAGCATCAGACATAGGCTGGCCCTTCCTGTGGTGGTTTGCATGAGAGTGCCTCCCCTATCGGCTAATATTTGCATGCTTATTCCCCAGCTGATGAACTGTTTGGAAGGATTCAGGGGTGTGGCCTTGTTTGGAGGAAGTGTGTCTCTGGGGGTTGAGCTTTGAGATTTCAAAGCCCCTTCCAGGCCCAGTATCTCTCAGCTCTCTCTGCCTGCCTGTGGATCAAGGTGTAAAGCTCTCAGCTACTACTTCCTTCATGATGCCCTGCTCCCCACCATGATGGTAATGGACTAATCCTCCAAAATGGTAAGCTAGCCTCCAATTAAGAGCTTCCTTTTCACAAGAGCTGCCTTGGTCATGGTGTCTCCTCACAGCAATAGAACTAAGACACTTCCCCACTTATTCCCCCAAGGCACAGGTCCCCAATCTCATCAGAAGGCAATTGATCACCCACATCATAGCCAAGTTGCTCTCGTGATGGTGGTTGAATTTCTAGTTGAATTTATGCAAGGTGAATATCTGGTTCCTAGGGTGAATGGCTGCATGAGAATGATGATGCTTTTTTTCACTAGTTCTTTGTTTACTTGAGGTCTTTTGTTGTTACTTATATAGGTTTATTGTGTCTTCTTAGAACTGCTATCAGGAGGCAGAGCCAGGCAGATCTCTGTGAGTTCAAGTCCAGCCTGGTCTCCAAAGCTAGTTCCAGGAAAGGTGCAAAGCTACACAGAGAAACCCTGTCTTGAAAAACCAAAAAAAAAAAAAAAAAAAAAAAAAAAAAAAAAAAAAAAAAAAAAAAAAAACTGCTATAGATATAGCTCATAATTTTTGTTATATTTTTCTTTGTTCATATTTAAAGGTTTTAGGGGATACTTCTTCTGATTTCATCTTTAACCCACTGACTGCTCCGGTGTTGTTATTTAATTTTCATATTTAGTGAATTTTTTCCTCCTGTTATTACTTTCTGGTTTTATAGCTTGTGGTTTATAAGATTTTAATCTTCTTAAATTTGTTAAACTCAATTTGTGGTCTAACATGTAATTAATATTGAAGAATTTTGCGTATGGTTTGATAAAATGTGCATTTTGTTGCCATTGGATTGATTTTTCTGTTAGGCCTTTTTGTCTATAATGTTATTTTAGCCTGTTCTTGATTTATTGATTTTTTTTTTAATCTATACATTACTGGATGCAGTGTGGTAACAAATATTTATATTTTCCTTAAGTTGCTATTTATTCTTGCAGTTTTGTTCATAGTTTCTTAAAAACCTACATGTATTTACATGTAGGTATTTCAAATTAAGTGTATAAATATGATACACTCTTAATAAATTGATTTTTTTCATATGATTTTTTCTTATCCTTTGTGACAGTTTTTGAGTTAACATCCCTTTGGTCTAAAATAAGTATAGACATCCCTTTTCCCTTTTGTTTAATATTTGCATGGAGTGTCTTTATTCTATTTTTTATTTACCTGTCTTTGAATCTATAGTGAGTTACTTACATATAGCATATTGTTGGGTAATATAAAAATCATTTTATTAACAGTATTTTTAAGTAATACAGATTACTTAAAATAACATTAATCTGTTTATATTTAATATAATCACTGATTAAGAGAGACCTTAATCATATTCATGCTTACTACATGTCTTATGCTTTTTTTTGTTTTTTCCATTAATGTTTTCTTTTGTGTTAAATATACTTTTGTTGACCATTTTAATGCTTTTGATTATTTGTACACATTATATTCTTTGAATATAATTATTATACATATGTATGTTATAGTCTCAGTTTTGCCATAGGCATTATAATTAGCATCAAATTTATAACAGTCCAATCTGCATTCATAGTAACCTTACATTAACAGCATAATAACTATTCTCTAGTATAGATGTGATCTACCCCCTCATTCTCCTTATTGATTGATTGATTGGTTGGTTCGTTGGTTGATTGAGATGGGGTTTCATGTAGTCTAAGACCCCACTCACACTGAGAATTTGTGAGTCTTTTCTTCAGAAGCCTGCAGTTTAGCCAAGTGACTTTTCTTCAGTATCAGCCTCTCACATTATGCCTCTTTTCTGGAAGCACTAGCTCTCCCCATGAGTCCTCATGTCTACTGAACTTCTCTGGACGACTTTCCATTTTTCTTCCATTTCTGTTCGTTTGTGGGGGGGGGGGCGGCTTCCATTTTGCTGACTGGATAAGCTCTACTTATTTCCTTTCTCTTTTCCTCCCTCTTTTTGGATGCCACTTTTATTGTTAGGCACAGGTTTATGGATTTCATTCTCAAGTGTTGTTATAAAGAGCCCTTTCTATAAGTAATTAAATTTACATTTTTTAAATTTAAGTTTCTCAAGCAGATGCTTTCCAACACTGTGCAATATTAGGAAAGCATATTGGGTGTTGTTTTTCTGTTGAAATTTTTCTTGTGCTTTCCAGACCATCTTGCTGTTTGATGTCCTTGACTGCTGAGAACTCTTTCCGTAAGGGCGAATAAAGGTTCTCCTTGGATTTTTTAGTCATATACCTGGATGTAGTTTCCATCTTACATTCTAGTCTTTTGGGGGAATTTTTGAATTCAGGCAAAGAGGTGTAAACTATGATTTAAATGCCAGAAGCGAGTATGTTGATTTCCTGTAAAAGTTTTCCTTTGGAATGTTTACCTCCGCTGTAGTGTTATGGTTGCTGTAGCTTCTATAATGGGTACAAAAGTCACTGTGTGGCTTTTCTAATTCTCCTCCTTGCTGTTACTATTTTCTACATTTTACTGACAAATTACAATTTGTCAGCATCAACTGCCCATGAACTGGGTTTCTACATATTGTGTCCTGCAGATCTCAGTGGAACCCAGGGGCTTTCCATTGCTCCACTTTAAATTTGTCTCTGTATGTACAAAGGAAACCCACTGTAATGATGTATTTTCAAAGGAACAGAGCCCCTCATTAATTTCTGTCCTCTGGAAATTTCCCAGTGTCTGATAAGTGGGTAACATCACCGCTTGTACATGGTCTATGGTTCCCTGAAGTTTAGAACACTGCCTGGCCATTTGAGTACTCAGCTGAAGGAATGAATGACAGCTGTCTGTCCTCTTCCTATCAACATTTTCCTTATTGATCAAACTAACCTTCAATCTACAACATTCCAGTCTAGCATATAACAATGTAGCACTTATATTCCATCTGTCCATGTGAATGTTCATTATTACTACCCTAGTATTTGGAATTTATAAACTCCTTAAAGGCATACACAACACAAAAGAGAATAAGCTCCTCTGAAGAACAAGGATGTAGTTGACTCCTTTGAGCAATTTTGCCTATTCATTTGTAGTAAGGTAAGTTCTCTTCCTGAGACAACATATCTCACTTTTGATTCACTACAAAAATTTCATATTTTTGTGATTATTTCCATCCCTGGATCAGTTTACATATTATCATACTTAAAGCAAAAACTGGAAAATTTAGTATTGGAAAAGGGTTGTACACCCCAGCCACCCTGTTTTATCAGTGCCTGTATTCTGGAATACTTGTCTAAAAGTCTTAGGTGAGTAGCATCCTGTGTTAAGAGGACTCACACTCAGACCAAAAACTCATTTTAGAAAGTAGCAGCTGAATTACCTGCTCATGAAATTGTGTTTGCTATGGGCATAGCCACTAATCCCTGACTTCCTGGGTTCAAATCCTCTTTCCCCCTATCTAGCTGTATGACAGTGTGTCCAAGTCACTTAACCTCACTTCACTTCCCATTCTCACCTTGTACCCTCAAGGCCCTGAAGTGTGTAAGCTTTGACACCGATGTGAATGACTCTAAGCAGTTGGTGAGTACCAAAGTCCTTTCTACTCACAGTGAGGTCAGTGACTCAGCCTCACTGGTGTGAAGTGGAATCTTAGTTCTTGTCACAGATATCCTGTAGCAGAGTCGGTGTGTGACTATATCCCAGTTGACTTGATTCGTATTACAGTTCAGCACTTAGTGCTTCTAGCTAATAAAAAGGAGCATGTATGCATTTCCAGTCCCTAACTGATCAGCCATTTAAAAAAATGTATTTTAACACACATACAAATCATTTCCTGCCTTTGTAGCCTCAAAAACCTTAAGAGGAAAGTGACACATATTAGTGGGACACATGAAGAAGAGATTATAGGTTTCTTCGCATTAGGATTGAGTAATGGGCAAGGGACTAGAGCTTCAATTATTAACAACTGGAAGTCTGAAAAATCTAGAAACCCTTAAAGCACAAAGGCACACGTGTATTGACAGGGAGAGAGAAAGACACATCATGTATATAGTAAGAATAAAAAACCAGTAAGTCACACCCTGGATATTGTTAGTTAGGGACATTGCATAATGATAACCAAAATAACTGTACCAGAAAGACAATATATGTGGAACATTAAAGTTTTTTTTTTTTAAATTGTGACAGATCTAAGAGGAGAAATAGAAAAGTCGAAAACAATCAAATCCTAACCGCACTCTCCTAGGAAATGCATAAATAGTAAGCAAATCCACTAAGATTATATAGCTCTAAACAACTCCACCAATTACCTTGACACAGTTGGCATTTGTAGAACATTTCACCCCCAAACTCCAAAGTCAACATTTTGAAATATGCACAAACATTAGGCACAAAAGACATTGTCATCACGGAGCTAAAGCATTGCAAATGTAAGAGTTAACCTTCTGGAGGGTGTTCTGTCACTCACAAGCCCATTAAGTCAGAAACTAATGGAAATAAACAACCTGGGAAACGTACAGTGAAACCTAGATAACACAATTCTAAATAACCCAAGTGTCAAAGAAAAAGGCACAAAAGAAATCTCTGAAATGTTCCTGATTTAAATAATAATGAAAACACATCATGTCAACAACTGTGAAATGCAGCTAAAATAGTACTTAAAGCTAAGTTATAGCTTTAAACGCCTATAAAAAAATGTGTTGCTTTGTCCAAGCTGAAGATTCTTAGTTTTTCCCTTAACAAGACATAAAAATAAGGAGTAAGCTTAGATAAAAAGAAGTTTGAAGAAGTAAATAAGATTGATATAATAAATTAGAAAGCCTGACCCCTCCCTTTAAAAAAAAATAAAATGGATATATTGTGAATGCAGCTGGGTGTGGTTGCACAGGGCTGCAATCTCATACTCAAGAGACACAACAGGAGGATCATGCTCATGCCTTGAGGCTGGCTTCAGCTACACAGCAAGTTACAGGTCAGTTGGAGATAAATAGTGAGACTGTCAAAAAGAAAACAAAGGAAAAATCAACAAAAGAAAGCAAACATTGTCAATATCAGGCATGAAAGGAAGATTTTCTAATAAATTCACTAGACAGTAAGAAGATTATAAAACAATACTAAAACAACTTTATGTCAATAAATAAAGCTGAGATGAAAGGGAAATTTTCCCCTTAAAACAGGATGTTAGATTTGTAAAACAAACACTGTGCCACTTATTAAATTCTAGGACAACATACCCTCACAGGTGAATTTCATCCAGCATTCAAAGAAACAATACTAATCACAAACTCTTCCCAAGAATCACTTTTAAGAATATATTTAATGAAACTGCCATAACCCTAATGCCAACACCAGAAAAAGACAGTACAAGAGAAGGTGATTTTCTATCAACCATCAATACACTTAGATGCAGGAGCCCTCCCCAAATGCTAATCAGCAATGCCTAACAATGACAGCACACAATACGTAAGAGTTTTATTCCTTAGATATGGTTCTTTAAACAGCTGAGAACAAATCAATGTAATTTATATGAATAAGATACAGGAGAAAAATAGCACATGTCTATCTCAATACAGAAATGTATTTGGTTGCACGTGCTTGTAACCACAGCACTTAGAAGGTTGAGGCAGGAGGATTGCCAGGAGTCCAATGCCAGACTAACCTGTATAGTGAGGGTTCAAGGTTATCTGAACTATAGAGTGAGACCCTGACTAACAACAGACAGCAACAACAAAAATAACCTAAAGTGATAAAGATATAATGAGTAAACAATACTTCCACAGTTGAATAAATACTCGAAATCTTGTTATGAGATCAGTAGGAACAAAGAGAGGTCCGTGCCTGCGTCACAGCCAATGACGGAAATGGAAGGAAGGGGTGGAGAGAGGGCTGAGTAGTGAAGAGCACTTGCTGCTCTGTGATAGGCTCCAGACTCAGTCCTAAGCACCATATGACAGCTCACAACCTCATGTAACTACAGTCCAAGGGGTTCACCCACTCACCCGGCCTCTGCAGGCCCTGCACACATGTGGTGTATATACACATATGCAGGCAAAACACTATCATACAGAAAATAAAAAAAATTCCTTAAAGTTTATTTAAAAAGGAGTAAGAAGCATAGGATTTTAAAGGAAAACTGCATTTCATAGTGACAAGACCAATGTTTGTACAGTCCTAAAATTCTGCTAATCAAATTCAATAAATTTCATGCTTCAGGAAACATTCAGTGTACAATACAACATTCTCTTATATACTAGGACCAGTAACTAGAAAATACAAAGAAAAAAACACAGATATAAAGAAAAAACACAATGATTACAACAATGCTCCCAAATAAACAAGTTTTAGGGATATTTTCATAACAACTGCAAGAATTGTACACTGACACTATGAAATGTCACAGAGAAATCAAATAATATTTTACAAGTGGAACAATTTCTAATATTCATAGATAGAGGAACAATGTTGTTGAAATGGACAGTCTCCCTAACTGTGGTATAGATTCAATGCTCACCAAAACCATAGTAGGATTGTTCTACAAAGAGAACGTACGGGACGGTTCTCGAAACTTCTGTGTAATTACAAGTGGTTTAGAATCCTGAACATAATGACGAGGAAGTGGTTTTCAGCACTTCAAGCTCAGTGGCGGCTTTCTTTGTGTCCCAACTCCGATCTGACCTCTCTTACTGGCTCTTCCCTGGCCTCTTTTTGCTCCTTAAATATCAGGGGCAGCTTCCTGCCCCCTGGTCATCACATGTTTTTAAAACACTTTCTCTCTGTTGTCACCTGGCCAGTTCTGACTGACTCTAAGTCTGCTCTTGTGCCACCTCTTCAGGGTGGCCTTTCTGAAGACATTGAATGATTGTTTTTCTCCTTTATACACCCTGGAACCTTTCTGTCTTAGCAATTATGACACGATGTAACCAATTATTTACATACTTCCTTTTTAAACTATGCATCCGAACCTCTACACAGTCAGCTCCATGGATCCACTGGCTTAGTTGTTTCTCTTCTTTGTATAGTTAGAGCTTAGCATAATGTATGACACCACATCTACAATGTCAGTTGGATGTATTCGTCACTGAGGGCAGACATGCGGCTTTTGGTTCACAGGTAAAGAGTTATGAACATTGGGTGGGATAGTTCAAGGCAG
This sequence comes from Peromyscus maniculatus bairdii, assembly GCF_049852395.1. NCBI lineage: Eukaryota > Metazoa > Chordata > Mammalia > Rodentia > Cricetidae > Peromyscus > Peromyscus maniculatus. Next base: position 12,133,433 of record NC_134860.1, read on the forward strand.
AGTTTAGTTCAGGAAGGAGAAACAAGTTTTCTCCCGTCTGAGTTGTTGAATAACCACCTCCAGGAGACAATCCAGGAGAATATCCCCCCAGGGGTGTCTGCAGCTGCTGGGAGAGTATGAACATCTTTTACAGACTCCGAAGCCACAATTTCTATTCTGCTCCTTGGCCTTTTCACCAGTTAAAGTTCTGTATGTAGTGAGAAGCTGATTTGGATGTTGTTTGTTTAGGGTTTTATCCATTTTTATTTTTAGCTCGAGGACGAATGCACATGTCAGGTATATACACCAGCACCCTGCTGGGCAGCAGTGATGAGATATCTTTTTTTTTTTTTTCTAAAGGTCAAATGGGAGCTTTTCCATATCTTTTGTGTGTTTTATTTTCATTCTGCTATTGCTCCTGTATTCATAGATCTATGCACATTGTGAAAAATGTAATCTGCAGTATGTGTACTGTTTCACATTCCAACAGTGAAATTCGTGAATTGAAAACACCTAGATTTTATAGCTAGGGTAAGTCATACATATGCACAAACTAGCTATAGAATTTGTATTCCTGCTTGGGCATATGAATTCATGATATATTAGTAAGAATTTTATTACCCAGGAAAACTACTCCCTAGGGGATAAATGTGTGGTTTGTGGAATGGGGAATGCTCCTTCTCTCACATCACATCCAGAACTATATCATCCAATTGTCCAAGGAACATCAAGGATAACCAGTACCATTGCTGAGGAAGACTGGGTTCTGAAGTCTAGAGACAGACAGACCCCTGCAGACTTTCTCTGTAGACGATGTTCAAGGTAACCATCCTCTATGGCTAATTGGATGTGGACATGTCCAGGGTGCCAAAGAGCCTCAAGTTACTCTTTCTCCCATTTCCTCCTAAAAACAAGCTAAAGCATTTTATATTTTGAGCAGTTCAGTAGAAAAATCTGTGTTCCCAAGTACTTTCTCCCCATCCCCACTTTCCCTATTATTAATACCTTGAGGTTCTGCATTTTATCAACCACTGCTTAGTAAATATTGATGCATCATTGTTGGCTCAAGGCCAGAGTTTACTTAGGACTCATTATTCTGAATGGTGCACTCCCTGCACTGACATATGTGAAGACACATATCCATCATTATAGCCTCATGCGGTTTCACTGTACAAGTTCCAGTGTTCTGCCCATAAATCTTCCTCTTCTTCCTGTTAATTACTAATAAGAAGTTAGGGACCACACACTCTGCAAATACTTTGTTAATAGTCTATTATAGTCCCCAGATCTCTCATGTGTCATTACATACTCTCTGCCATATGGAGGTCTTGATGACTAGTTTATTATAATAATCTTTTGCCTTGAGTTTTCCTCTTCTCTTTTCATTACTTTAAATCTTTGTTTGTATTGCCAGTAGAAATACCTTGGTAGATATTTGGTAGAATCCTGGGGCTCATATTTCTCCAGAGGTTCCCTCCAATGTTGAATTTAATGTTGAACTTCTGTAGCACAGCATTGCTCAGTTTGTAGCTACATGAATGTGCTGTGATGCTACAAATATTCACATATTGAGTCTGTTCATATTCTTTATGATGGTAAGTACTCAAGAAGTTGGTTTTTCAGAAAAGGATTTTTGTTTTTTTTTCTCTCTCTCTCCTCTCTTTCTGTGTTGTGTGTGTGTGTGTGTGTGTGTGTGTGTGTGTTTGATTTTTTTAATCTTACAGTGCTTTCTTTCATGGTTTTCTATGGCAGTTCCTACACAGAATTGATTTATTGAATTTTAATTTTTACTGTATATTGTCTGAGGATTTCTATTACTGAATTTAATAAATTATTACTCTCAATTTATAGGTTTTTCCCTTTCATTAGTCACAACTTCTTAAAAACAGACATTTTGACATATTTATGTTAGAGTTTTCCATGCCAAGCAAAGTCCTTACACTTCGCTATACTTTGCAGAGTTTAGGAATAAAATGACTAGGCAAAAATGAATGAGTAGGCAAAAGAACTAGAGTGGCATCTGTCACCTCGAGTCAGGAGATAATTTAATAGCAATGAGAAGGGGCTTTGAAAGCAGGGAAGGGGAGGCCGTGCAGAGAAATTATATAACTGGAGATACTGCAGAGGTGAGCTGCCATAGTTGTTTGTACCACATGGTGTGGAAGCACTAGATGGAAACAGTGATGACTTGAAGTAAGACTACCTCGTAGAGTATGCCATGGGACCTGGGTCCTAGGATCCTCTGACATGAGAAGGAGGTAGATGAATGAGCTGGTCCTCTCATCTGATGGTCAGTGGCTACACAGCTGTTTCTCGGCTAGAAGTCCAAGTATTCCTGGTCTTTGGTGACTATCTTCTCACAAGCTCAGGTTGAATATCTTGGAAAATAGGGAGAATATGTCAAATTTGAAGCCTTGTGGAACTGTTGACATTTTAAAAGAAAGGAAGTAATTTGCTGCTGATGCAAGTAATGGGAGATTTGAGAGAAGTAAAAACGGTCTCCAGACTGATGATAGACAAGCAATGTGAAGCGGCTGTCCCCTCTTATAATAGGACTGAACCTAACAGGGGTAGTTGAATTTTTGTTTTTTCCAGGGGCCAGTTTGCTAAGACCTTTGCCCCATATTATCCCACCATCCTATGTTGACTCATGTCTGGCTTCAGTCAGACCCTCAGGAAGTATGTCCAGTCTGGTAGCTAATCAGAGTCCTACCCAGCCACAAGCAGGAACTGTTCTTGCTATTTTCAAACAGACCTCTGACACTACAAACAAACCTCTGACACTACAACCACAGTTGCTGACCAGATGTCATGAGCCAATCATAAAATGATTCCTGCACCATTAAGAGTCTATACCCAATCACTTCAAAGTACACTTAACTACAGTTGAAATTCCCCTAATCTTGCTTAAAAGGAGCCTGCTAACTTCTCTTGGGTTCACCATTTTGCCACTTTGTCAGATGGTTTGACCTCAGCATGCTGGAATTGTTTATTAAATGCTCTTGTTGATTGCATACATGACTGGTGGTCTTTTGTGGGACTTCTTATGGACCATAACACAATGGAAAATGAAACTGGCCATAATTGGCAGTTATCATATCCTATAGAAAAGCAGAATTCTAAAAACTTCAGAAAAGGGGACTTTTTTGGGCTCAGTTGTATGATTCAAGATAGAAATGCCTCAAATAATGAGGCAATAGTTGTTTCATCATAAGCCATCACAAATCTCAGTTGGGGGCATGGAACAACAGGCAGATGCTGGGGGTCTCTACAAGTCAGTCACTGCATGAAAACACAGAAATTGGTAGGTAATAATGGAATAAAACAGGGATATCCTCTTGAAAGTTTATGCAATAGTACCCCATTTTATGTTTCAACTGGGGAAAATTTGTGAAAAAATAAAAGAGTTTGGTAGAATTGGTTTCTGAACTCTAGTTTTGACTAAAACCAATCACAAGCAGAGAGATCAGTGCTTAAGGTATACTGGGAAGTAACTGCAGTAGATTAAAACAGAATTGCCACTGTTGATTAAGAACCATTGGGTTCAACATTTGTGTCAGTATAAGGGCTTGCTGGCTGTGTAACTGAAGTTGGCTACTTTGTGAATCTGAGCCTTAATTAGCTTTCTTACCTACAAAATAGACAGGATGATACTAATTCACTGTGTACTGTGTCCACTAATTAAATTAGATCATATGGGGTCCAACATGGTGCTGGCATTCAGTTAGCACTCAGTAAAGACACAACTCCATTTTTTCCTATGGTGTCTCTTAAAGGTTTCTTCCAGGTACAGTTGAAGAACTAGTCCAAGACACTGAAATAATTTACATATATATGCAAGCACTCTGCTGATAACATTTGAGAACTGTAATGCTCTAGTGGAACTGGGGAGGGGATATTTAAGCAAGTAACTTTTTGAAAGATGGCTTTGAATCCTTATTGAATTT